>NC_134038.1:29518175-29842697 GCF_965140245.1 Athene noctua | reverse complement strand
CTGACATCATTGATAATATTCCTTACCTTACTACATAAGTTTATATTCAACCTATGAGGTAAAATAATTAAATAAGTGAGACCTGTACAGGTTTTCATGAGCCTCTTTTAAATTCAGTGCTCCCAGCTCCACGCTGTGAATCTTCTGCAGTGTGGGATCAGTTCAGTTATTCAAAATATCCTTTAGTGTCATATGTCCTGGATAACTGGTTGGGAGACATGAGGAGAGTGGATAGAATAGACAGTCCAAATTAAATTACACCAGTAGGGAGAATGCAAGTAAATAATGATTGTGTTGAGCAAAGGTATTTATTTTTCTGCTATTGCTACAGTTATTAGCAAAACTCTTGCTGGTTTAAGATTGGAAGCCAGCTGGGCCTACAGTTAAGAATAATTGTTGTTGCTGTACTGTGCAATGCCTTATGAATTCCTGCTGGGCTTATAATTAATTCAAAGGGCACTGGGAATATTACATGTCCATGCAGGTTGCTTGATCTTTTCCAACATCTATGTAATTTCTTTGACTTGAATGCTGAGATCTCAATTGACCTACAAGTCTGGTAAAAATAAGGTAAAAAGGTGCTGTCTGAGCACTTCTTCTCAGTTCTCCCCCTTGGTTTCCTTTGCTCTGCTGGAAAAATCAGTAATTGATGTGGGAAAAATACAGGGACATACCACCTTCTTATCCAGAAGAGGAAAAAGGGAGATCTTAGTTTAGATCTGAGATTCCCTTTTACTCCTCTTGTCAGGGACAGGGTCTTTGTTTATGGTTTATTCTGTGTCTTAAAATTAATGAGTGACAGAACCTGTGCTACTATGTTTGAGGACAGATTCATGGTATTGAAGACAGTAGGATCTTATTTGCCCCACTGTCTGCCATTGACATTGATGACAATGTGGGATTGTTCTGTGGTGCTGTAAAATTTAGCACAGAAGCCTGTGGTCTCCGGAGACTTGAGTTTCAGCTCTAGACTTTGGATGGATTTTTGTCACTTGAAGATGTTATGCTGGTGAAACTGGTTGATTGGAAGAAACATCCAAACCCAAATCTTCAGATCTGTAAAAAGTCTTAGTAACAGCAGAGTTAAAAAAGCATGTAGACCAACAGTAGTATGCACAGAATCAGCTGAAGAAAGGAAGAAATCTGGTTTATTACTGGGTTTAGTTGTTTGGTTTTTTGTTTTTTGTTTTTTTTTTTTCACAAGCCCTTAATTCACTGATATGGCGCTTGATAGTCCAGCTTCAAGTATGCAGCATTTGAGGCAATGTTACTGATAGCCTTGAAGTGGTATTGGGGACAAGTCAAATTAATAGATAAGCTGAATTCTACCATTGGAGGCACTTCCTTTAAGTGACAGTACTTTGACTGTGAGAGTCCCCTCTTAAGGTTCAGGCATTTAAAATCTAGACATCTAAATCCTAGATTATGGTATCAGGCTCCTTCTGTTTGAAATAGAAATAAAACAAGGGTCTTTACAGACAGGTTAATCTCTTTAAAGAGGTCAGATAACTTCTTTTAAATGCATACCAATCTAGGTGTATGAAGTAAGCTGACGTGAATCTCATCCTCAGTTTCATTTAATATATGAACCTTTATCTCCTTCAAAAGTAAATCAACATGGAAAGTCATTAAGCTTTCTCTTTTGTACCCTTGATGTTGAAAACTGTTGATTTTCCTCTACTTCAAAACTTTGTTCTGTTTTAAAATATAGGAAGTTATACTTTGAGGGATTGTTCTTTGTCGAAGGACAGTTCTGGGGTCTCAGGCAACCATTCTAAACTGGCCACCCATATGAATGCTTTGCATACCATTTCTGAGTTCAGAGGAAAATGGAATGAAAAATCTGAGGATGGATAAGAAATCTGAGGAAGAACAGTTCTTATGATTAAACGTACACTTTCACTTTGCAAGATATTTCTGAAGATCTTGAAAGAACAAGATTTCCTCCTCCTGCACCCTAGTAATCCTCACGGGAGATGGTGCCATCAGATTAGTGTTTATGAGGAATTTACACTGTTGTGGGGCTGTCAGAGCTTTCAGTCAAACAGGAATGTCTGTGAATGCTGGGGAGCTCACCTTACCTCTGCTGCTTATTCAGCATGTGGTCTCTAGTGTATCACTGAAATGGTTGTCTTTTTCCATTATAATGGACGAATGCTTGATCTCTAGAGCAGGATAAAAGAGGAAGCTTCTGGGTTCTGGTACCCATGTGGTAAAATATCAACTTGAAGGTGTAGCAGGACTCAGCCACTAATGAACCTCAAATGTTTTGGAGGTTATGTAATAAATAAAACCTGGATTTCTGTATATTAATTTAAAAAGAGCATGTTGTGTATAATAAATATTTTTTAAATATAAGCCAGGTCATGAAAGTACCTGTGTGTTTGTGTTATCTTACCTGATGTTAGGTGTAGACTGGCCATGAACAAACTTGGATTTGCAATGACAGGGAGGTTCTGGAATTGCTTCTGATCATAGCACTAGGGCAAAGGGACTAGCTGTTTTGTAGATGGTGCAAAATACACTAATGATAGAGTGATAGGTGACTGTGTTGACAGGGGACTGTACTCTGTGATGCAAGAGGTTCAATGATGAGGCCTAGATTTATGATCCAGAAAGGCTATTCAAAAGACAACACAGTCTCTAGAGTAATGTGGCTTTTATGCCTTATACCACAATGTAAAATGCTACCATTCTGATCTTGTTTAAATCTCCCATGTAGATGTTCTGTAGGTGTACAAATCTTCAGGGTATAGCATAGCAGAGAATCTAAACCTCTGGGCCTAATTCTTGGTTTAATTCTATTGAATTTGATTACAGTATTCTGCTATCTTTGGGAGGTGAGGACTATATAAACGAATTGCCCTGTTAACTGTTTTGATTACATCTCCGTACCACTCAGCAGCACTTCCTTCTTCAGCCACAGACAGTGATAAAGTTTGCTCTTTAGTAGGTATAATTCAATTCTGGTATAAATAAGGGGCTATAAAAGGGATTGAATTGAAGCTGTAACTTCTATACAAAACTTGGAGTTTGGATGTGATTTCATATCTAAGACCTTGTCATAGAGAATCTCACCAGGAGGGCTTTGTATTTCTGACAGATTTAAAATTGGACTGCTTTTTGCCTTGTTATCTTGACGGGCTTCTGATATTTTTCTTAGAGAGAGGGCAGTTCTTGCAGAGTACATCATTTATATAAAACTTGCTCTAATGTCTAAAGCTTGTAATGACATATGGAATAAAAAAAAAGGCAGATCTTGCCTTCAGTCAATACACTTCCATCATTCAGTCTTCGAATCTGAAAAGACCTGTTATCACAGCATTTGAAAAGCACTGTATGAAACCAGACTAATGTTCCAAAATGTTTTGTGTGTTCTGCTATTTCATGCTGAAAGCCAATTGTGAATGGTGCTTTTGAACTATTTATTTGTGGAAATGTATTTGTTGCACATAAAAGAAAAAATACCTAGCACCCTCATTGTTGTTTCTTTCTTCCTAATGGAAACTAATATGTGAACAGGAATTCTTTGAGAACATAAAAACGTCCAAGCATACAAACCCATTGAATCAAGGTAATTGAACAAGTCCCACATTATATTTCTTTTTTTGGCTGGTGACAACACAGACTGAATTTTACATGTCAGAGACCTGATATAAGGCAGTGGAGTACATCAGTCAGTAACAGGAGATGATCGATCCCACATGCTCTTTTCTGGGACTTTGAATTTTCTTTGTGCCTGTGAGAGACAGAAAAACACAGACTGAGAAAAACAGTCTGAGAAACAGATAAAAGTTGAGGCCCTCCAAGCTAAGGAATGCCTCAAACACAAGACAGAAGTATAGTCACAGGGTGGGTGGTGTGGAGGTCAAAGCTGATAAGGCTGCCCGAGTAACACAGGATGCAGCTGGAGGGGGGAGCCCTGTGGAGACAGGACGGTTCTGCTCTGGGGCACCTGGGCAAATTCCAAGGGCCGTCTGTCTCGTGAATGACTTTTGCTTCATTATCCACGAAATGCATATTAAAGTTAACACCCCTCAATATGCTAAAAAAGACTAACAAGATCATGCTAATTACATCATCCCATGAAACGCTTACCCCTCCCTGTACATGGGATATGTAGGTATGCAGGTTTACCTAGGGGACAGACTCAAGGAAAGTGGGTATAAATTGAGGGGGGGGGGGGGGAAGGGGCGGGGGCAGAGAAAGTGAAGTGAAGTAGACGAATGCCTCCTAGAACCCTTGCTGGTGGGGTCAATGCAGAAACACAGACCAGTGATCTCTATATCCCTGTTTCCTCTATCTCCCTCCTTTCTGTTTTCCCCTTTTTCCTTCCCTACCATTAAGCAATGCGAGGCATAATGTATTGCTTGCCACAACTCACTATATACTTAGCCAATTATTGTGTGCTCAATTAGTACATTGTGGGTAGATAATAAAAGTTTGGATTTTGAGACTTGTCTCACCATTGTCCGCTCTGTTGGGGATTTGCAAATCCAAGTCACTTGTCACCCTCATGTGAGTGGGATGTGACAGTGTCTCTCAGATTTTCAAGGAAATTTGTCTATGCGCAAGGATAGAGGCAGCCAAATCTGGTAATCTGTAGTACCCAGGGCATTTCTTTTGTTTTAATTTTGTTTGTGTTCCTGGAGGAAATTACATATGCTTCAAAAGTAGCTTTCAAATTCTGTCTTGGAAATATGGGAATTAACTTCCCATTGGATATTTTATCTAAATGTAGAGAATCTATCAAAGTCCTGTTTCCTTGCTGTCCTGGTTTCAGCCAGGATAGGGTTAACTTTCCTTGGGTTGAGAGGGAGCACAGCTAGAGGGCCAGGCCTGGATCAGTCATTGGAGTATTCCACATCATGTGACATCATGCTCAGTATATAAAGGAGGCACGTGCTCTCTCATTTCTGTTTTCAGGTAGGCTGGCAGAATCTTTGGTGTGTTGGTATCACTGCTGGAGGAGGTCTGCATACTAGTTGCCCGGTGATGAGCAGCCACATTGTTTATTACGTGTTTCGACTTCCTATTGTTACTGTTGCTTTGTTACTATTAGTAAACTGGTTTTTATTTCACCTATGAATTTTCTTTTTTTGTCCCTCCCCTTTTTCACCAAGGAGGGGGGGGAAAGGAGGTGACTGGCCAAGTTCAAACCACGACAGTCTTTTTGGTGCCCAACATGGGGCATGAGGTTTTGAAATAATGACAGATCGGGTCACAATGTTTATTGCTTGGGTCCTTAAGATTTTACATCTCATTTGCTGCTCATAGTCCCCATGCTGTTCACCACCTGTGAGAGTTGGTTTTGCTATACTATGTAATGCTGATCTATGACACGATGCAGTCATCAGTCCTGGGGCTATTTACAATTGTGTTTGAGGATTTCAGGAATTTAAAATATTTTTGGAATATTGACATTAACATGGTGAAGTGCTAAGGCTTTGACAACCGGCCCAAGCCAGAGTTGACCTATAGATGAATCCTGTATATTTTATAACTGAAAACCATTGTACTGACAGGTACTAAGTTTTAACAAACAACCTATTCTGATGTGTACTGAAGCCTGAACAACAGGCCCTGAGCTGAAGCTGCTAACTCAGTATGTAATCATTTATGAAATATGTGTGGAAGATATAGCTATCTTGAAAGTATATTTATCTTTCTTTCTGTATGGATAAAATAACAGGGTCATGGAGACAATTGTCGGGCACTGTGGCATGATGTGAGACCTTTTGTATAATCCAATTAGATAATCAGGGAAACTCCCTTAGCTTCTCCCTTGAGCCCTGGCCAAACTCTGGGGGGAATCTAATGTGAGATTGAAACCAGATATTTCCGTTTAAAACAAAGGTGACAGCTATTCTGGCTTACTGATTTTGGCGTATATAAGGCTGGACCCACTCACAGCAACTTTGGCAGCCTCACCCATGGGTGGACGCACCACATAGGATTTCCCACTTGCTGGGACAGGGTCTCCAAACCCTCGCTGTGACCGGGGCTGCCCAGCATCTGCGGGTCTGGATGATGGTAAAGTGTGCAAGTGGTGATGTATCTTTCTTAATCACTATTCTCTCTCTCAGGTAGTAATGATTTGATGCATTACCTATATTTTCCTATTTGTTTAAGTGCACTATTCTGTCTTTTCTTACTGTATGTTTTCTGTATTATTTTGTTATATTATTTAGTTATCCCCAGTAAAATATGCCTACTCTTTTCACTCTGGTATCTGAGATTAATTGGTATCCTTGATCAGCAAAACACATGGTTGTCTTACTGCTAGGAGCCAGTGTGTTCCTGCATGTGGTTCAGGTTATGTTCAGGGTTAAGCAACTATCTAGGGTTGGGGAATTATGAGTGGATGGGGGTGTAGAGTAGCATGGGCAAGTACCTAGAACAGTGGGCACCTCTGGTGTATTGGAACTTCACTTTTGCACAGGTGTAGAATCCTGAAGAACTAGTAAAATATTTGGAAAAATTATGTTGTCACCTGGGTAATTCCAGAGGAGCACAGCTCAATGCAACATGCTGTGGCCTAGCCCACACCTACTGAGTGCTATTAAACACTGTTCAGCACCCTCAAAAGGAAGAGAAGGGCTCTGGATCTGATAACAAAACAACAGACATTGCAAGCACTCCACCACAGAAACTGCAGCCACTACAACCCCCACGAAAGGTGCTGCAGCTGAACCAGAGAACCAACCCATGACGGTGTCAGTTGCTCCCATAGAGAAGAAGAAATACACAAGAAAATCCCCTCGTGGCATACAGGGTGGTGATGAACCAGGCCCATCACAAGAATAGGAGGAGAAGGCAGAGCCAGTGATAGCCACCTGATCCTTATCCCTGAGCGACTTGTGGGACATGAAAAAGATTTCAGCCACTATCCAGGTGAGCAACTCATTACCTGGCTGCTGCGGTGCTGGGATAGCAGAGCCAGTAGTGTGGAACTAGAGAGTAGGGAGGCCAGGTAGCTGGGATCCCTGTCTAGAAGAGGGGGCAGCAACAAAGCAATTGGAAAGAAGACACAAAATCTTAGTCTCTGGAGGTGATGTCTGTCAAGTGTGAGGGAGTGGTATCCTTCAAGGAAGATTTTGTATGTCATCCAAGTAAATAGATCGCTATGGAGAGAGGTATTCAATACTTGAGGGAGCTAGACGTGCAAGAGATGGTTTGCTATGACCCAGGAAATGCACAGCTACCCAGAGATCCAGATGAAGTCTGATGCACCCGGACCATGTGGAGGAAGTTTGTATGGAGCACACCATCATCATATGCCAATGCATTAGCACTAATGGACTTGAGAGACAAAGAGGGACCAACAGTGGATAAATTGGCTCGCCGCCTATGGCAATATGAAGAAAGTCTCTCTTTCCTCCCTCATCAAGGCTGTGGAGAAATTATCTCAATAATTCCATCAGTTAAAGAGGACATGTTCTACTCCTTGCCTGCATGGACTAGGATCTTGGCTATTAGTAGCAGTCATTTCTCTACTTGAGAGAACCGGTACACACCATAGGGGAACCTGTGGCATCACCTGCGTGACTATGGAGAAGACATGGAGAAATGGAATGTAAAACCTACCTACCTCCTAGAAGAGCAGGCACGTGAGTTGGAAGGAAGAACAAGTACAAAAACGGGGTTCTTTTAGGGGAAATGCTGCTCCGATTACCAGTAATCAAGTGCTCAAACAGAGCAGAAAGGTTGACTTTGTTCATGATCCTATGAGAAGAACTTCTAATTTGTATTCACAAGAGGTGGGTGGCCAGGATGAGACTGAAACCCCTGCACACCACACTAACCCATTTGACATTAGCGGGTGTTATGACCAGCATTAGAGGGGCCCTGCCTTCAGCCAGCTGGAGGACAGGGACAATCAAGTTCACTGGACCATGTGGATTTGATGGCCTGGCACATCTGACCCCCAGCAGTATAAGGTTTTAGTGGACACTGGTGCTCAATGAACCCTAATGCTGTCAAATTTTAAAGGAACAGAACCCATTTGTATTTCAGGAGTGACAGGGGGGTCTCAACAGCTGACTGTATTGCAGGCTGAAGTGAGCCTAAGTGGAAAAGAATGGGAAAAACACCCCATTGTGACTGGCCCAGATGGTCCATGCATTCTTGGCATAGATTATCTCAGGAGAGTGTATTTTAAGGACCCAAAAGAGTATTGGTGGGCTTTTGGTTTAGCTGCCTTGGAAACAGAAGGAATTAAAACATCTGTCTGTGTTGCCTGGTCTATCAGAGGATCCTTCTGTTGTGGGATTGCTGAGGATCAGTTGAAAGAACAACAGGTGCCAACTGCCACTATAACAGTGCACTGACAGCAATATGTTACCAATCAAGACTCTGTAATCCCTATCCATAAACTGATTCATCAACTAGAGAGCCAAGGAGTCATCAGCAAGACATGCTCCCCCTTTAACAGCCCCAGGTGGTCAGTACAAAAGTCTAATGGAGAGTGGAGATTGACAGGAGACTATCATGGCCTGAATGAAGTCACATCACCACTGAGTACTGCCGTGCCAGACATGTTAGAACTTCAGTATGAACTAGAGTCGAAGGTGGCCAAGGGGTATGCCACGACTGATATTGCCAACGCATTCTTCTCCATCCCTCTGGCAGCAGAATGCAGGCCACAGTTTGTTTTTACCTGGAGGGGTGTCCAATACACCTGGAATCGGCTGCCCCAGGGGTGGAAACACAGACCCACCATTTGCCATGGACTGATCCAGACTGCACTGGAACAGGGTGAATCCCCAGAACACTTACAGTACATTGATGACACCATTGTATGGGGTAATACAGCAGAAGAAGTTTTTGAGAAAGGGGAGAAAAATAATCCAAATCCTTCTGAGAGCTGGTTTTGCCATAAAGCATGGTAAGGTCAAAGGACCTGCAGAAGAGATTCAGTTTTTAATAATAAAATGGCAAGATGGACATTGTGACCATGACCCAGAAAAAGAATGGTTTTGTATGAGGCCCGGAGCAGCAACAGGTTTTTGAACAAATTAAGCAGGCAGGAAATAGTTAATGATGTAGCCCTCGGGCCAGTTCATGCAGGACAAGATGTTACAAATGTGCTCTACACTGCAGCTGAAAGAATGGCCCTACCTGGAGTCTATGGCAGAGAGCATCAGGGGAGAGTCAGGGTGAACCTCTGGGGTTTTGGAGTCCAGGATTCAGAGGATCTGAGGACTTCCATACTCCAACCGAAAAGGAGATACTGGCAGCATGTGAAGGGGTTCGAGCTGCTTCAGAGGCGATCGGGACTGAAGCACAGCTCCTCCTGGCACCCCAACTGCTGGTGCTGGGCTGGATGTTCAAAGGGAGTGTCCCCTCTACACGCCATGCAACTGATGCCATGTGGAGTAAATGGGTTGCATTAATCACACAACGAGCTCACACAGGGAACCCCAGTCGTCCAGGAATACTGGAATTGATTACAAAAATGGTCAGAAGGCAAAGATTTTGGAATGGCACCAGAGGAAGAGGCAACGCATGCTGAAGAGGCCCCACCATATACTGAGCTACCGGATAATGAGAAGCGATATGCCCTGTTTACCGACGGGTCTGTTGCACTGGGGGGAAACACTGAAGGTGGAAGGCAGCTGTGTGGAGCCCCACACAACAGGTCGCTGAAGCTGCTGAACGAGGTGAATTGAGTCAGTTTGCACGGGTGAAAGCCATCCAGCTGCCCTTGGATATTGCTGAGCAAGAAAAGCGGCCAGTGCTCTACATGTATACTGACTCATGGATAGTGGCAAATGCGCTGTGGGGGTGGTTACAGCAGTGGAAACGGATCAACTGGCAGCGCAAAGGCAAACCCATCTGGGCTGCTGAATTATGGCAAGATACTGCTGCTCGAGTAGAGAAACTTGTTGTGAAAGTACACCATGTAGATGCTCATGTACTCAAGAGCCAGGCCACTGAAGAACATCAGAACAACCAACAGGTGGATCAGGCTGCCAAGATCTAGGTGTCTCAAGTAGATCTGGACTAGCAACATGAGGGTGAACAATTTCTAGCTCACTAGGCCCATGACTCCTCAGGCCATCAAGGAAGAGATGCAACATATAGATGGGCTTGTGACCAAGGGGTCAAGGTAAATTGCTGGGGTTTTAACCCCAAGCCCCAAATTAAGGTTGACATATGGGTGATTCCCACAGCCCTTCACAAAGCCGGGGTGAGTTTACCTTTAGGCTTCCCTCCAGGGTGGTGCCGGCCTTGCAGACAGAGCCATTGGGTAAATGAGCCCCAGGTGTCTGCATTAAGTAAACAAGGGTCAGGTGTCCCACTGAGGGATAAAAGCCGGGACCACTTGCAGGCAGGGGCAGTGTCTGTCTGTGAGGTGGATGCCCTGTGCAGAGTTCCCTGTTGGGAAAGGACCTCCTGCTTCCCTGGGACTGGGCTCCAGTCAGGTCTGGCTTTTGTAAATGTGGGCTGTGTAGAGATTCAGTATGTGTCTTCCTTGGTTTTAAGTGTTTGGCTTGTTGACTGGATTGTCTCCTGTCCCTTCTATGGAAAACTGCATTTCACCATTTATTCTACCCATTGTTGCTTGTGTGGTGTTGTTGTTGGGGTCAGTAGGATTGATGTCAATTATGTATAATCTGGCTGACTTGTTTGTACCCCCAGTGCTCACCCATGTACTGACCCTTTTGTATCAAATACAATTTGGTTATTGGTTCATCTTTATGCTGCTTATGTCCTTTATGCTAGGCCTAATAATTGGTAAAACAAAAGGTAATCCATGAATGTGAGACATGTGCTACAATCAAGCAAGCCAAACAGTTAAAACCCATTCGGTATGGAGGAAGATGTTTAAAATATAAATATGGGGAGGTATGACAGATTGATTACATCACACTCCCACAAACTTGGCAAGGCAAACACTGTGTGTTTACAATGGTGGAAGCAGCCACCAGTTCGTTGGAAACTTATGTCATGCCCTGTGCTGCTGCCCAGAACACTATTTTAGACCTTGAGAAGAAAGCTTTGTGGCTGCATGGCATGCCAGAAAGAATTGAATCACATAATGGGACACATTTCCAAAGCAATCTTATAGACACTTGTTCCAAAGAACATGGTATTGAGTGGATATATCACATTCCCTACCATGCACCAGCCTCTGCAAAAACTAAGCAATACAATGGGTTGCTGAAAACTACATTGAGAGCAATGGGTGGTGGAAATTTCAAACACTGGGACGCGTATTTAGCAAAATCCACCTGGTTAGAGGTGGAATACCAGAGGATCTGCCAAGCAAGCTGGCCCTGCTCAAACAAACCTCCTACGTACTGTAAATAGGGACAAAGCCCCCATAGTGCGCATTAAAATATGCTGGGGAATACAGTCTAGGTTATTCCTGCATTGGGTAAAGGTAAATCCATGCATGAGATTACTTTTGCCCAAGGACCAGGGTGCACTTGGTGGGTACTGCAGAAGGATGGAGAATTTTGACGTATGCCTCAAGGGGATTTGATTTTAGGTGAAAAATGGGCAACGAATTGAACTGTCAAATAATCCTGTTCTTTCAATTGGTGCCTCATAACATCCTCCTGCCACGTCTGAAGCCTCCTGCTCCACCGACTGAGCCAACTCCATGTTATTCCTCCAGCCTTAAAGACTGTTATGACAGGTGGAACCCAAAGTTATGGACTAAATGGACTCAGCAGACATTTTTGGAAGGCTGGCCCACAGACTAAGGGAATGATATCTGTGAGACCTGGGAAAGGGTTAGTAATTCCTTAGAATGCATTTGGAACTTGAGCATTACATAAATGGTATAGAATAAGGGGTGAAGAGTGTCCTGGTTTCAACCAGGATAGGGTTAACTTTCCTTGGGCTGGGAGGGAGCACAGCTAGAGGGCCAGGCCTGGATCAGTCATTGGAGTATTCCATATCATGTGACGTCATGCTCAGTATATAAAGGAGGCACGTGCTCTTTCATCTCCGTTTTCCGGTCGGCTGGTGGGATCTTTGGTGCGGTTGGGATTGCCGCTCAGGGAGGGTTGAGTACCAGTCACTGGGTGATGAGCAGCTACATTGTGTATTACCTGTTTGGACTTATTGTGACTGTTATTTTGTTACTATTACTAAATTGATTTTTAATTCCACCTATGAATTTTCTTTTTTTCTCCATCCCATTTTTCACTGAAGGGGGAGGGGGAAGGAGGTGACTGTTGAAAGGTGATTGGCCCCCAGCTGAGTTCAGACCGCAACACTTGCATTTCAAAACTAGTCCTTCTTCCTTTCTCAGTGTCAGCCTCTTACACAGACATTTTTATCACCAAGACTCACTGCAGTTCATAAAGGAGATATAAAGCTGAGAAAAACAAGGGCTCTGTGTGCACATGTGTGTGAGTGTGTGTAAAATTGTTGCTACCAGAGTTGCTCACTAGGTCAGTGGTATGGAATAGCATCACCCCTTAATTGCAGTCTGACCCTGGTTTATGTGAGTATAGCTCACATAAGCTCAGCTCCAGTGTGAATTTTTAAAACTCTCTGTAAGAGCACCATGGTTGGATACCAACATTTCATAGACACGCAGTGCAGTAAATGATGTATAATTTCTTATGGCCATTCACTACATCTGTTAGAGAATTTAATTTCTGCCTTTTTTACCCCCTCATGTTTCTATTCTTTTTTCCACATTATCACTCTATACTCTGAGTTAAAAACCCCAACAGCATAATAGCAAGGAAGAGTAGTTTCATTACCAGTTTGGAGACACTGAGGCAAGGTCTGGTCATATCAGAAAAAATAATAGATTATAACATATATTTATTTAAAGTAATGCTGGATATGTGTTTGTCATAGTAAATTTCACGAAGAAAAAAAATACTCTTCCCAAATTCCAACAGCTTAACAAAGCTGTAAATTATTCATAATGAATAATTTATAAGTTAAATAACTGAAATGTTAAGAGACTTCACTGGTCTCATAAAATTTTGTGTCCCAAGGGTTTTTCATTGTGCTTAAACTACACAATTACCATATGCATAAAAACCTGATATTCATTACATTAAAAAAAAAAAATCAAGAAATAATTTATTTTTCAACATATCTTTCATCCACATGAGAGAGTATTTGACAGTTCACTCTGTTACAAGGTAGTAAGATTGGAATGTGCCTCTTAATCTTTTTTCAGGTTTTTTTACATAGCCTGTCTATTATTTAGGCTAAACTATTGGACTTCAAATGAAGTATCTTCAGAAATGTCATGAATAAGACTTCATGCCTTCATAGTTTTTCTGATAGAAAGATTTCTTTTGTGCATTGTTTTTATAATATTGGCAAAGCTTCTAAGTGAACATAAACCATTTTAAGTCTTTTGCCATGAAACACTTCAATTTTATTCTTAGAATAATGCTTAGACAGCTTCATCTCCCTTCTGACAACTATTCCTCTATTATAACTTGCAGCTATTTTTGAAGAACAAACCTAGGAAAAGGATCCTTATTTATAAATTCATCTTTCATTCTATTCAACCACGTCTGTAAAAATTCACTCCCTACCAGCATTCTGTTTTCCATCATTTGTAAAAGCCTTCTTGATCTCTACTGCCACGCACATCAGAGAGATAAAAAATTTGGAAAGATGCATTTGATTTTTGTAGAAAAAATTGTTGAGTTTTTTGTCTTGTCATGATCAAATTCTGCTGTTTTCTTCAGCTGCTGGCTCAGAGTATCATGACAAGAAGGGAACTCTGTCAAATTTGATCTAATTAACACAATAAAAACTTGGAACTTGAAATACTAAGAAATCACATTTAAAAAAAAAAAATCCATACAAAGCAATATTGCACCGTTATTTTCCCACTAATCGATTCATGTCCACAGTCAATTACAGTGAAGGTTGGTATAGATTAAATATGCTTATTTGTTTTTAATTAAGAAATTTCAGTGTGTATAGCCAGGAGAGAAAATAAATAATTGATCTGTTTTCTCATAACTTTATAGGGGTTTGAGAATTTTATATGATCAGGATGTATAACTGTACATTTATGTCTTACAGTGAACTTCCCCTGTCAATTCCTGCCTGCAATTACTCTAAAACAGTTACATTAAAAATATTGTGATTTCACAATATTTTTTTTTCTCATAAAGAGAAAAGGTTATACTTTGAAGTATCTGACTGAAATAAATGGATTACAAGACATTATGTGATGACTCTTTATTTTTCAGTTAAACAGCAAAATGTGAAATGAACTAGAGTCTAAGATAGCTTTGTAGAGCTGTAGTTTACCACTCTCTTATTAATTGTATCTGATCATGTAAATCTCAAATTTCTCATCTACAATAGTCAATCAGCTTCAGCAAGGAGGTATAAAAATGGCTTCTATCCCACTATTGCATCTAAAGTATTTTTTTGTGTCATGAAAGGCACAGGTGAGAAGTAGCTTTAAAATATAAGGCATTGAGCAAGCACACCAAGAAGCCAGTATGTAAAAGGCTGAGCCTAGGGATCACTACCTTGCTAGTGTCACTCTAATTTTAGAAAGGAGTTGTTAGGCAAGAAGCTTCTACTCACAGACCTGATGACGCTTATGTTTTCTGTCATGCCCAGATCAGAAAATCAAGACTTTATCTGTACTACTCAGAGTTTTAGACTTCTAAACAGCTACCAGATTCTGTTGAATTTGGTGGGGTATGTGTCAACAGGTCAGTGAGGAAAAAAAAAAAAAATGGCTGAGCTTGTCATTTGGTAAAGATATAGAAAGTTATTTTGCTCCTGTTTATTAAAGCAGACTTGCTAAAATGAATTGCTGACTGTTCTTGGTTCACTTGTTCCTCCTGGGACTGTTAAGGTTACATAGTTGCTGACTTTCTGAACTCTGTCAGCAGTCTAATTAACACAACAGTTAATTGATGAGAATGAGAAATCTCAGCAATATCTACTAATTGGAAATTTGATGATATTACTCATCAGTTTTTTGCTACTTCCCTAAATTTCTGTATTTAGATATAGACAATATGAAAAATACACTCTGTTTTTGATAGTGATTATAGGATTTGTCTCAACCAACCTGAGATATTTTTAATGGAACTAAATCTAACTTCTAGATTGACCTCTGACACAACATTGCTAATTTGGATGTCTTAAATGAGTCAAGTGAATCATGCTTGTAAGTACTTTTTTCTCTCTAACGGTTTTAAAGAAAGAATATGATTAGCCTGTATAAAAATGATATGCAGTCTAAAGGTAGTGAACATGAATTTCACTTCAAATGTTTCTGCCACCTCTCAGTTCCAGCTCTGAGCTCTGACAGGTGAAACATGAAAAGAGAACATGTTCTGTTCTAAATACAGGAAGAGGTGGGACAGCTTTCCAGCATTTCTGGTTGCCTCAGAAAATGTCATCTTGTTTAGCATAATGTGTTTTGTAAACCATATTTGAAACAGTCTGAGTCGTCTTATTCAACAAAGAGGGAAATTAGGCTCCTAATATGGATTTGTGAGTTCCATTCCTGAAACTTGGTTCTTAAACGTTACATTTCGTTTTATGAAGTGTTGCTCCTTGTAATCCCTCTATAGTCTTTGATCCTATCTCAGTACTTCTTGAATACTGCTTCAGGTATTCCTGTAACATTACACCACGCGCAATTAAACAGTCCTAGGCTTCTCTCTGCCAGATTATTTGAAGTCAGATATATGGAGAACTGTGAATATCCTTGGTCTTATTCTTTCTCAGAAAGTCTTTTAACTCCACATTTGTAGAATTTGGTCTGCTGTTTGTGACAAGTGTTGTTGTAAAGCATTGTAAGCTTTTGTGAGCATTTCACAAGTGCCCACAGAGCTGTTTGAGGTCACTGCATGGACTTACTATGACTTGGCAGACACATTATTATGAATAAAGCATTTTTATGGTTGTGAGAGACTGAAATGTCAAATTGTTGTCTCAAAGCTTACTTGTGTCTGTGCAAACCTCAAGGACAAGTTGAGGCCTTTGGATTAGACTAAGGAATGTCACCCAAGGAAGCAGGAGTGTATCAGAGGATGCACTTCTCAATCCTTTGCAGTTGCATTGTCAGACTCCTTAGATAATCTTCAAAGGGGGAGACATGGACTGAGTGAAACCAAATGTTTATCACTGGCTCCATCTTGTAGCCATTTGTGGCTCTATTGTGTACACTGGACACCATGCATGTGTTGCTAATGAACTGATAAGAGGTGAGCATTTCTGCCCCAGAAGCCTTGCTCAAGAAGCATGATGTCAGCAAAACACTGTGGGACCAGAGGCAAAAGTAAAGGTGGGCAGATATGTTAATCAGCTAATAAGTTGAATTTAAAAGGCAACAGAAAACTTTGCTGTGTGTGCACCCACCACCAAAGAGGACCAATGGGACTCTGCTAGATCCAGGTGCACCCACCACCAAAGAACTGAAGACTGAGGACCAACAAGATGCCACTGGATCCATCTATGCTGGCAAGTATTCTCGCAACTCTGTTCTGGATGCTTGCGTGATTTCTGTCTTTTCCTTCCATTCTGTCCTATCACTACCACCCTTCATTTTTAATAATAAAAACTGTTTGGGTGTACGGCATTTGACCTCATTTCTGTCTTAATCTCGCTCTTGGGATCATATTGAAACCTTCCCCGACATTGGATGGGGACACTGCTGGGTTTGCAAGATTGTAGGGTTTGTATGGTTGACTACCTGTGGCTGTGTGGAGAATTCTGGAGCAGAGACAGCTATACAATTCTACAGACTGGGCTGTCCAACGACAAGACTTTTGAACACGTATTTCCCCTATGCCATACCTGATACACAGGTACTCATGTTTCATGAATGGATCCTCTTGCTTACCACACACTGACATTGCAGGAGCTTCGACAGCTGGAACCACTGGTATGTCATCAGTGATGACTGCTCTGCTCTATACCATGGGCTCCAAATTGGTAGGATTGTCTTTCATTACAGTGTTTTAATTAGCCCTGTAGGATATACAGGGGCAGGATCAAATCTTCCCTAACTCAATTTATCGCTTGTGAAATTTCACTATTGCTCATTGTTACAAAAGTAACAGTTTCTCTTGAAAGCTCTTAAAAATGGATTTTTCTGGTACCTGTTTGTCAAGAAAAGTCTGCCCAGTATAAGAGGGATAAATTAATTCTATTTAGACCATTTATTTCACATACCGGTAGTATTAAATCCCAGTGTGTAGCTGGACAGCTACATTGTCTTCTCATGGAAGAATAATACCAAGGTCATGTAATCTGTCCAAGGCGTCACATAAAAATCTAATTTGATATATATATATATATATATATATATATTAATTCTTACAAAATTTTTAATTCTCAAATCAAGAGTAATTTTGTTCATTCTTACTCTCTGACCTGGAAACATAACAAGCTGGCAAATCTTTAATACATTTTATATTATGAGACATATCTATCTCTGACACTCAGAGCATTGCATAGAAGGTTTACTTTTTTGTCTTGACAAATGAATAAGTAGTTCCAAGTAGCTTTCTAGGGTCCCCTAATGTTCATATTATGAAGATAACCTTCCTCAAGAGGTAATGAAATGTCTGGAAATAGCCTGAAATGATTGAAAGAAATGTAATAATTAATGATATATAAATATAGTCATACCTCAGGTGTTTTTTGTGTTATTGAGGTTTTTTCTTTTGCTGTGATTTCGTCTCTGATGAATTTACTATCTGTAGGTGGCATACACCATTTTTTGGACTCATGAAATGAACTTTTTAAAACCATCTCCTGATGTCTCTGTCTCTTGAAGTTAGTACTCTGAGATGGACAGCTGTTCAGCCTGTTTCTGCTTATGATGATAATGTTATCCATCTTTTATATTATACAAGGAATACTTTTCACCAATTTTTCTCTCTGAAAATTTCCAGGTGGTGATAGTATTCCATATGCCACTCTAGTACTAATATATAGTTTTCTGAGATATGAGTCCCATATAATTTAAAACTGGGAAGACTTTGTTTATGCGTAGACTTACTTTGATAAAATATAACATATTTTCAGAACAAATGTTATCCTAAGAAGTTATGAATGCTGCTGTTATTTCCCTTAATTCTTCATCAGTCAGAAATCCAAATCATCTTAGGAAATGCTGAAAACACTAACATTAACAGACATGTTCAAAACTCACAGAGAAAATGCATTCATTAAAGTATTTTTTCACAACAGAGTACTACTACTGAGTGTGGATCAGTACAGTCAGCTAGAAGGTGAAGGTGTGTTTTCCAAGAATGCATCTTAGCTATGTTTCAGATTTTGTGTTCTCAGAAGATTAATTAATCTATAGTTGATTTTTTCAAATTATGTAACTTCTTAGTATGACTCAATGGAACAACCTTTAAGGCATAAGAGGATTTGCATTTGTGGTGGTTCATTTATTTTTTTCAAATACTTGCATTTTCTTGATTAGTCCAAAGCTACAAAGGTGGTCCCTATGGCAGAGTAGATAGAAAAATGTACACGGCAAAATCAAAGGAGCATGCAGGATCCCTTGCCCTGTATTATAAAACTCAAAATTTAATTTAAATATCTGCTAAATTTATTTATAAACTTATGAGTGTAGCCTTCCTTGTGCCCTTACCTTGCAAATGTAGTATATCTTTGACTAAGATAGCTACTTTACTAAGATAATTAACATAGTAACATGCTTGCTTAAGTGCACTTGCTTGATAAATTTTAATAATTGTTATTAAATGTGGATAGAGCAGGATTATTCTGTCAAATTGCAACATGAGTCACAAGCACAAGGATATTCGTAAACTTGTGGGATCTATTTGTACATTTTTAGGACCTTCTTTCAAATTATACCAAAATGTTTTGGGATACATGGGGATAAGATATCTGTGAACTTTCTTCAGTCTAATCTTCTGAAATGCTAGCAAAATGTCCAGGACAATATTTTCCTGTTGCCAACCCAGTGAAAATTGTCTTTGAGGCCTAAAATTGGAAGATCTGAAAACCCAGTACCTAATGGATTAATTTGAGATTTATACCTTCTTTTTAGGCAGTGTATATCTCCTATATATTCCTACTTCACAGGGTAAAGTGTCCTTCATTATAATTTTAACAATGTAGGATTTCTATTTTCCTGGCCATGAGATACTAAAAAAAATAGAAAAGTGAACATTTCTGGTTTGAGACAATTACAATGTCTGGTCTTGTCAAATCTCAAAGAAACGAAGAATAAAAACCTCTAGAGAAAACACTCCTAATGAATCATAGTCTGTTCGCAAAATCCACCTTTTATTGTATCAAGTTAAATATTCTGAATTTCATAAGACACCCCCCTCCAAAGCTCCAAAAGATCCCCCCACCTGAGAAAACCTTTCATTTTTTTTCCACTCTTCTACTAATTTCACTTAGAATAAGCTGCTTTGGAAAAGACTAATTTCCCCTCTGATAGCAATAGCTTTGGGCTTCCATTAAACAGAACTCACACAGTTCTATAATACTTATTTTCTAGAACAATGGATAAAGAGAAAGTAGGTATCTTCAGCTCTATAACTGCACTGTGCTGCTTCAAATGACTGAAACTGTTTTCTAGAAATTAATGTTTATCTTTTGTATTTAAGATATTTTATAATTCAAAATAGCTAAAGAAAACCCTTAAACTTTCTAAAATAAACCATATTTTATTGACTCTGATTTTCAAGGATTCTTTCTGCTCATCCATAGCAGCCTCCTTTGTGAAAGAATATGTTAGATTTTAATTATGCCATTCCTCAACCAACATCCCAATCTTCCCATAAATTGAGATTCCTATGTCTTGAATATCAAATCAAAATGTTGAGACTGAAAAATCCTTGTTGATTTTTACTTGGATTTTCATATTTAAGCTTCCCAGGTGCACCGTTTTTTAAATATTTCTCTGTAAATGCACTGAAGTCACAGAATCACAGAATAAACTAGGTTGGAAATGACCTTGAAGATGATCCAGTCCAACCATTAACCTAACACTGACAGTTCCCAACTACACCAGATCCTTCAGAGCTATGTCGACCCGACTCTTAAACACCTCCAGGGATGGGGACTCCACCACCTCCCTGGGCAGCCCATTCCAACCCCTAACAACCCCTTCTGGAAAGAAATGCTTCCTGACATCTAGTCTAAACCTTCCCTGGCACAATTTAAGGCCCTTACCTCTTGTCCTATCGCTTGTTACTTGGTTAAAGAGACTCATCCCCAGCTCTCTGCACCCTCCTTTCAGGGAGCTGTAGAGGGCGATGAGGTCTCCCCTCAGCCTCCTCTTCTCCAGACTAAACACCCCCAGTTCCCTCAGCCGCTCCCCGTATGACCTGTGCTCCAGACCCTGCACCAGCTTCGTTGCCCTTCTCTGGACACGCTCGAGTCATTCAATGTCCTTTGTGTAGTGAGGGGCCCAAAACTGAACACAGAAATCGAGGTGCGGCCCCACCAGTGCCGAGTACAGGGGTAAGATCCCTTCCCTGTCCCTGCTGGCCACGCTATTGCTGACACAAGCCAGGATGCCATTGGCCTTCTTGGCCACCTGGGCACACTGCTGGCTCCTGTTCAGCCGGCTGTCAATCAGCACCCCCAGGTCCCTCTCTGACTGGCAGCTCTCCAGCCACTCCTCCCCAAGCCTGTAGCGCTGCTGGGGGTTGTTGCGGCCCAAGGGCAGCCCCCGACAATTGGCCTTATGGAAACTCCTCCAGTTGGCCTCAGCCCATGGCTCCAGCCTGTCCAGGTCTCTCTGCAGAGCCTCCCTACCCTCGAGCAGATCAACACTCCCACCCAACTGGGTGTCATCTGCAAACTGACTGAGGGTGCACTCGATCCCCTCGTCTAGATCATCAGTAAAGATGTTAAACAGGAGTGGCCCTAAAACCCAGCCCTGGGGGACACCACTCGTGACCGGCCGCCAGCTGGATTTAACTCCATTCACCACAACTCTTTGGGCCCGGCCATCCAGCCAGTTTTTCACTCAGGAAAGCATGCAATCATCCAAGCCTTGAGCAACCAGTTTCTCCAGGAGAATGCTGTGGGAAACGGTGTCAAAGGCCTTACTAAAGTCAAGGTAGACAACATGCACAACCTTTCCCTCATCCAATAAGCAGGTCACCCTGTCGTAGAAGGAGATCAGGTTTGTCAGGCAGGACCTGCCTTTCATAAACCCATGCTGACTGGGCCTGATCATCTGGTTGTCCCACATGTGTTGTGCGATGGTACTCAGGATGGGCTGCTCCATCAGCTTCCTGGGCACTGACGTCAAGCTGACAGGCCTGTAATTTCCCAGATCATCCTTCCAACCCTTCTTATAGATGGGTGTCACATTGGCCAATTTCCAATCTGTCAGGACCTCCCTGGCCATCCAGGACTGCTGGTAAATGATGGAAAGCAGCTTGGGGAGCACCCCAGCCAGCTCCTTCAGCACCCTCGGGTGTATCCCGTCCGGTACCATAGACTTGTGTGTGTCTGTGTGATTCAGCAGGTCACTGACTGTCTCCTGGATTATGAGGGGGTTGTTCTGCCAGTCTCTGTCTTCTGTCTGAGGAGGCTGGATTCCCTTAGTACAACTAGTCTTTTTATTAAAGACTGAGGCAAAGAAGGCATTAAGGACCTCAGCCTTCTCCTCATCACTTGTTACCATGTTTCCTCCTGTGTCTAGCAGGGGATGGAGGCTCTCCTTGGTCTTTCTTTTGCTACTGACATAGAAACATTTCTTGTTGTCCTTGATTGCTGAAGCCAGATGAATTTCCAGCTGGGCTTTAGACCTCCTGATTTCTGCCCTGCATAGTCTCACAGCCTCTTTGTAATCACTGTGAGTGGCTAGCCCCTTCTTTCAAAGACTGTAAACTCTCCTTTTCTCCCCGAGTTCCAGCCAAAGCTCCCTGTTCAGCCACTCTGCTGTGTGGTGTTTTCAGCATATGTCTGGGAAGTTAAAGTCATCCACAAGAACTAGGGCAAGCGATCATGAGATTTCACCTAAATGCCTACAAAATATCTCATCCATCTCTCTGTTCTGTGTGGGTGGCCTATAGTAGACTCCTACTACAACATCTGCCCTATTGGCCTTCCCCCTGATTCTAACGCCAAGACACTCCACCTTGTCTTCACTACACCTGTGCTCGAAGCAATCATATCTGTCCCTGACATACAGCGCCACCCCACAACCTCTCCTTCCTTGTCTATCCCTCCTAAAGAGCTTGTAACCATCACCCTGTTTCTGTAATAGCCACGACATCATAATTTTCCTGTTTCATCATGGCTTCAAGCTCCTCCCCTTTATTACCCATACTGTGTGCATTGGTATACATGCACTTCAGATGGGCTGATGTTTTGCCCCCTTCCCCCTTCAAATCTAGTCTAAAGCTCTGTCAATGAGACCAGCTAACTCCTGCCTCAAGATTCTCTTCCCCCTCTGGGACAGGTGCATCCCGTCTGATGCCAAAAGGTCTGGTGGAAATACTTTAGATTCAATAAGACCAAACACCTCAGTTTGGATTCAGATTGGTTAAGGTCCAGAGCATAGGTCTGCCTCTCTTCCCTGACACGGATCTATTAAGTGTTATCAGTGTGCATCAAATGAATCAATTTAGATTTGGCATTTAGATTTAAATATAGTAGCTGCTTTCTTTTGAGGTATGTCACTAGGGGTACCACCCCTTATATACAGGAGGTCAGAGTATAAAGCATACATTAGGACAAAGAAGACTGAACTTCAGTTCCTCCTGGTCAGGAGATTCAATCTCAAATCTCCTGTGAGTTTATCTTCTCCAGTAGGCTATAGGATAGAAAATATGTGTTTTCTATTCCATAATGAAAAGATTGTTAAGATAAAAAGACTTAATGAAAATGCCACCCTCCTGCTGAGAAAATGATTTTTTTTTTTCTTTAATGTAAAAAGAAATTCAAGTTCATTCAGAATTTGTTTAGTCATTTACATCAGTTATCTGGTAAATATTATGAAAAAATTTATGCAGCTCTAACTGTATAAGTACATTATCATTTTCCAAAAAGGGGACCTATTTTCTTTAAGCTTTAAAAGAAAAGTATTTTCTGCCTCTGACATCCTAGATGTCAATGAAGGATGTGGACCATGGATTGGGAGGAGGTGATCCATGATAACACCAAGAATCTTTAAGCCCTTTGAAATGAAATGTAACAGGGAGGAGACAGAGCCTGGATCCACCCTGCAACAGTGTAAGTAAAGTATTTGACTTCATTAGAAATATTTTAGCAGTGCATTCAGGAGTATCACAGATGAATTTAATTTTTTAGGTTGCAGTCTAATTAAGAGATGCGTTATGATTAAGAAATGTGGGTGGTGTTTGGTGGATTGAACATAATAAAGA
This sequence comes from Athene noctua, assembly GCF_965140245.1. Classification (NCBI taxonomy): domain Eukaryota; kingdom Metazoa; phylum Chordata; class Aves; order Strigiformes; family Strigidae; genus Athene; species Athene noctua. The sequence goes on along the minus strand of NC_134038.1, from coordinate 29,819,379 downwards.
CTGGGGGGGGGGGGGGAGAGAGAAAAAGATACAAATAGGAGAATGAGGCTCCAGTCATTAGCAACACATGATTGCCACTTTGATAGAAGTTATGGGAACCTTGCATTAATTGGCCCGATTATGATCTCAGCTTCTCTGCTTCACCTGTTTACTTTGATAGAACTACTCTTTGTGCAGAGACAAGAGAGATCAGGGCTAAGACTCTTGTGTGAATAGAGAGATCAGTGATGTGCAAAGATAGATCACAAGAACAGACAAAGATGTTATTAGCTCAATAGTACCTGGAAGTTTAGGAAGTTTTTCTGGCTGAACTGGAGAACATCAGTGCTGCTCCATGTCAGGTGCATTGTAGTTCCTGTCCTGCTCCCACAGCTGCTGTATCAAAGGCCAGCATCTCTGCACTATTCTTCATCCACCTTATTCTTTGAGCATTTATGTGTTAGGTGCTTTTATAGGGTATCAGTTTTTCCCTGAGATAACACTTTTTACACTGAATTGTTGCACACTGAGATTTAGGAAATCCCCATCTACACTCCCATGCTTTGTTACAGACAGCAGCTTTCTTGCTGATCCCTTATCTTTGGGGATGGTTGCATAGGTACAGAACCTGGCTCTACAGCTCAGAGACAGGAAAACTTGTTACAGCTCAGTACATGGGGAAAACAGGAGGAGATGATGCAGAATATTTTACAAAATTGCCAATTCAATGTGGAGGAATGCCTTGTTTATTCAGTTGTGTTACATGTAACTGAATTTAAAATAAAATATATTTAACCACACATTTAGAAAAATGAATAAAACATTAAAAATAATAAAATAAATTATTAAAATGTATTTAACAATAAAAGTTCTCCCTAGCTGTTTCAGCATCTAAGCTGGCATTCAAACCTGGCTAACTGGCTGAAAAGATCATTTAGGGGTTGGTGCATCTTTGGGAGCTCTTGGAGCTGCAGTTCTGCTTGTGTTTGGGAAGGTGTTTACTGACGTCATTCAGGTTGGGTCAAGACTTTCCTTATTCAGTCCCAGATGAAATTTTCTGCATTTCTTTCCTGTTTATGGCCTGGTTGTCCTTTCCTGTGAGTTAGTACCAGGATATCATCTTCCAGTGAAGGGAACCAAAACCTTTCCTTTCTCTCTTTTTCTTGTCTCTTAATTACTATCTGTACACCTTAATTAGCATAATTCTGGCTTCAGGCTTCTTTCTTCTGTTTCTGACTTTCTTAGAAGAAACTAGTAAAATAATGTTATAAGCAATATTTATGCATGGTTTTCTTACTGGATGCATAACTGTTAGTTTTTCTGTAAGCTTTATGTAAATATTAAACACAAGTTAGAAGATGGTGAAACTGGGAATAGGTTGCATAACAATCCTACACCATTCACTCCTGTAGTTTTAGTGGGAACATCATGGGGCCCTGCTTATTGCAGTACCAAATCAGAAACTACATGTCAATCTCATTAGCTACCAGTTTGTAACTGTGAGATGTTCAATCTGTCAAAAGAAAATGCTTTAAAATAACACCAGTTAATAACACTTCTGGGATTTTATTTACTTGTTTCTGCATTTGTAATTGGAAGCGTTAGGTCTCCTTCATCTCTTTCCTCAGAATACCCTATTGGGTGCTTGTCCTTCTCTTTGATTGTCTTCCTCTGTTGGAGCTGGAATATTTAAGTGCTTCAGTCTTGTTTCCTGAGAAATCTCTGTCAAGAATAGAAGTGTTTTGATCACTAGTATGGAATTGAAATAAAAAATTCAGTGACTTAATTTGTGTTGACAATGATCATCCTTTTTCAGAACCATAGAGACAGTGCTAAAATCTGATACCAGTTCCAGGAGCACAAAGCAAAAGACAAAGAGGACTTTGATCTTTTTGAAGATTTAAACAGTGAATGGCTATCACAACTTGTTTTTTTACTCATGAACTCTTCATCATATGAATATTTAAAATCTTGCATAGTGGCAAAATGTCAGGGTTTTTTCAACAGCTTAACAATAGATGCTTTTAAAATTCATTTGTCCTAGTAATACTGTTGATCTTTGTCTCTCATATCTTTATTTTGAGTCTTCTGTCTTTCTTCTCTGGAGGCACTATTGTAAGCCTACCTTGGATCCTCCTGACAATACTATCTATGTTTCAGTTCTAGTAATTTAGCAGAGTGTCATCAGGAAACACCAGGATGATAAAATTTTATTTATGCGTGGCAGATCCAGTTTGAAGGCCTGCTTCTGCTTGTGATGTTTCCACAGATATTTGCCCTTACTTGAAGAACGCACTGTGCACAGGTTGTTCTTTGAAAGTGTGCCAATATGCAACAAAACAGTCTGTGCCCTCTAGGCTAAGAAAAGAGGCTTCAACGGAGAATTATTGTAAGAAACACAGGATCTGCAAATGCAGTTATGTTTCATAACCCTTCCTTGCTCTCCACTTGCCCCAAGTCCAAATCCTGCTACCTGCTGTATGCTTTCTGCAATGTTGCAGGTTCTAACATCTCAACTTGTGGTCAGAGCCTGGATCTTCTCCTTGCCCAGAGTCCTCACTGCACATCCACTGCTGTCACATTAAGCAATGTGTGTGAGATAAAGGGCTCTGGCCCCACCACTGACACCTCAGGCCAACGTTGAGGACAGCAGCATAAACCATGAGATTGATGCTTTTCTAACACAAGATAAAAATCCACATGCTGAAAGTGAGCATTTAGTATCCTAGCTAAACTGAGCTCTAGATGTTGTAGAGGATTGAAGGTACAAATTTGTGCCAAAAGAAGTAACTTCTAGGAATCTGAGTCAGCAGTTTGAGAAAATCGTATCTCTCTTATCAAGTTCTTTAGAATGCTCGAAAAATATCTAGGATGTTATTAAATGATTTAGGTGATTTGTGAACTTCAAAATCACACTCCTGTTTATGTTCTTTGTTATTTACAGGTAACAGCATGGGTTTTTATAATCAAGGGAGCGAGAAAATAATTATCTTTTACCTCTTCTGAATTTGTTATGCATCTGTGGCACATTGACAGGTTCTCCAGGTTTTTCAGATCACTGAAATAGAAGTGGGAAACAGAGAGGAACATTTACATTAGGAAAAAATCCAAACCAAAGCGAAACAAAACAAAAAAACCCAACCAACTTAAAGATGTCCTGGTTTGAGATTCAAACTATATATAATACCTAAATTGACTCCTGGCTTTTTGTTTCATTTGAAACCAAGGATATGTCAAGGTCAGATTCCCCAGATGTCTCATTTCTTCAAATAATCTGAAACCCTTTTATAACCATTGAAGAAATTCTAAATGAATGACCAATTTAAGTTTGTACAAGGGGTACATGTGTTTTACTCTGTATGATGTGTCTGTTCTCATAAAGACTAATGTTTTATATAAGGATTTAAAAATTCCATGTGTGCTACAAAGTCAGCTTTTTATCAGAAAATATAGCAAAAAAGGAATATAGTCACTTTGGTTTCAGATGGAGTAGAGCAGCTATTCTTTCACTGAGTCATCCAAATGCACAAAGCCAGTCCTAGTAATAACCATATTCCTATTCCTTCTGCAGATGCAGGACCATAATTCAGGTTGGAAGGGACCTCAGCAATTCTCTAGTTTATCCAACCTCCTACTCAAAATAGTGTCATGTGGAAAAAGAACATCTGTATTTCCAGTCTGAACTTCCTTGTTTCAGTTTATTCCCACTGTCTCTCATCCTCCTTCCATGCACCATGGTGAAACACAATGCTTGTATAGGGATGTCACTGACTGGGAGGATTATATCATAGAATCATAGAATCACAGAATGGTTTGGGTTGGAAGGGACCTTAAAGACCATCTAGTTCCACCCCCTTGCCATGGTCAGGGACACCTTCACTAGCCCAGGTTGCTCAAAGCCCCGTCCAGCCTGGCCTGGAACACTGCCAGGGAGGGGGCAGCCACAGCTTCTCTGGGAAACCTGTTCAGCATCTCACCACCCTCACAGTAAAGAGTTTCTTCCTTACATCTAATCTAAATCTACCCTCTTCCAGTTTAAATTTGTTATCCCTTGTCCTATCACTACACGCCCTGATCAAGAGTCTGCTTCCAATCTTTCCTGTAGCCGCCTTTAAGTACCGGAAGGCCGCTATAAGCTCTCCCTGGAGTCTTCTCTTCTCCAGGCTGAACAACCTCAGCTCTCTAAGCCTGTTGTCACAGGGGAGGTGCTCCAGCCCCCTGATCACTTTTGTGGCTCTTCTCTGGACCCTCCCCAACAGGTCCATGTCTTTCTTATGCTAAGGGTCCCAGAGCTGAACACAACACTCCAGGTGGGTTCTCATGAGGGCAGAGGGAGAGAATCACCCTTGACCTTCTGGCCACACTTTTCTTGATGCAGCCCAGGATATGGTTGACTTTCTGAACTGCAAGTGCACACTGATGGCACATATTCAGTTTTTCATCCACCAATGCCCTCAAGTCCTTCTCCACAGGGCTGCTCTCAATCCACTCACCCAGCCTGTATTTGTGCTTGGGATATCTGAAACTTTTTCACCTAAAATAATCAACCACTAGAGCTTCAGCTAAGCTGTTGCACCTGCTTGTTTTAAGGCTGTAGTAGGCTCCTTGCTATCCTTAAGGTGGATTAGAAGGCAGGGTTACCCTGGCTGCAGAAAAGGATGCTGAAGAAGCAGAATTTTTTCTATGAGCTGAAGCACTGTGACACTTTGAAATAATCAGGTTAAGACTTCTGTGTGTCCGGTAACAAAGCTTGCATCCAGTTCAACAGCAATAGAAGAGATGAGATTTTACCCTACAACTTTTTATTTTTGATGCTGTCAAATGATTGCTGCTCCTTTCTGGGTCAAACATCATCTTGTATAAGCAGGATAATTATTGCAGCCATTCTTGTTTGAAAACCCCATGAAAACCCCTGAACAGTGAAGAATATGAGCTCTAGTACTGATAGTTTTCCATCTGTCACATCGACTTGCTATGAAGGATTAGAAAATAAAACTAATTTACCAGAATTAAAATGAATTAAGTAATGAATGACAGTAAATTATGGATAAAACCAGGGAACGTTGCAACTCGGAGAAGCAAATAAAGTTTTATTTTTGAATGCGTCTTCGAAACAAAAATGCGCTTGATGTTGCCAGCATCTACAAGGGGTTTATTTTGTGCATTTGTTCTTCTAGCTGAAATAATTATGACATTTACACCTTTAATGACACATATCTCTGGCACTCATCCAATATCCTTTAGTGTGGTCCAATTATTTCTAGTGATGAGTCAGGGGCAACTGATCGCGTTGTGTACATCCAGAGGCTATACTAATACTGCTTCATTAGGCACAAGCTGTATGCCCAGGGACACTCAAAACAGTTAAGCATCTGGGCCAATTTAGGCATTTAGACTTTAAAAACTTTTTTCTTTAAATATTTTGCATCTCTCCCCACCCTTCTCGCAGTCTCATCAGGACACACTCTTCCACCTTTCAGTCCTATAGCGCTGAATAGGCATTAGCATTTGCAGAATATAGGTCAATTTGGATTTTTACAAAGCGACTTGAACACTGAAGGATATACAGTGTTTTAAAAGGAGACACATATTCACACATGTGCAAAGACTGTTGTGGTAAAGTGAATGTTTTATCAAGCAATAAAGCTTTATGGGCCAGGCTCTGAAAACTAGAGGCAACACTGCTATTTTCGTAAAGACTTGAAATATACAATATTTAAACAAAATTCCTTGCATGTGAGGGTGTGTGTGTGCAGAGCTAGGGTGCAGCAGCACTTGGAGGAGTGGCGCAGAAGAGAATCATTATTCCTACACCACCTGTCCAAGAACATGCAGAGGAGTTGTTCCTATTTGATAAAAATTAGCTCTGTGTGCGTGGTTCTGCTTGCCTAGGTATTACTTGCATGCGCCATGCATGCACTTTGTGTATTAGGAGTACTGCTTATATTTGAAGTTGGTATTGCTGAAACTGATTTGATACCAAATGAAGGTCTAGGTGCCCTTCTGAGATTCTGTCTAGCCATTTTCTCCATGATTAACATAAAATTCTAACTCTTAAGATGTAGTATGCTAAGAGAACTTTTGTATATCCCACTCTTCACCTACTTTAGGGTGGTAATGGGAGCTTTGAACTCAAACTGGAACTTCAATGCCCAGACGAGTATGGTTCTGCCAGCCTGACCTTCACAGGGGAACCCATAATCTTTTTTTGAGGAGGGAACTTTCCTTCTGTTCTGTATACAACTTTTTCCTTTCTGAGCTCTTCAGGCCTCTATAACCCCACTCCATTCATCTGTCACCATCCTTAAATATTTAAGTTGAAGACAGCATAGGAGAATCTGCTTACTCAGATGACATACCACTTTCTCTGAAGAGTTCCTGAGTTCTGAGATTCCCTCTATTTTCTTTTTACATAGCCTGAAATCAGTCCTTCATTGTGACTTTCTGGACATATATCAGGGCTTGTTAGTTTTTCTTGGGCTTTTGAAAAGAGAAAAGTTTGTGCAGGGTGTTTGTCTTTGGTTGTTTATTCATTGTTTTTATCTTCAAAGGGGTAAGGTTTATATGTTTCTTTTAATGTATTAATTGTAGCTTAAGTACTGATGAGATATTTTGGGTTACTTTAATCCTCTTCATACGGAAGTAACATGTAAATTAAATTTTCTGATTTAGAAAAATAAATTTAAAATAGCTTGCATGGAATAAGTAAACTAATGGAACAAAAACATAGAGCATAGCAACTGTATTGCTATGTGATCTTTATGATGAGGAATAGCATAGGCAAATGTGACATACTTGCATAATCAGTCATTTAAAGTATTTATTATAATTAAAATTGTAGAAATTATGTGGATAGTAATCAGTTTTCATTATAGTTCTTTGCACATTTCAGTGTTATAATTAGAGTGTGGCATCTGTCATTGCTGATTAATTTGTAGAAAACTCTATCTTCCCATTAAGATTTACTGTGTACCAAGGCAAAATTTTAATTATCTAAAAGTATGAAATAAAAAGCGGTAATAGTTTCGGGGCTTTTTCACTTTGTAATTTTAGAATTGAGATTATCCCAGCAGGATATGTACCATTCTCTGTGAGCAGCACTGAGTGGAAGGAGCCCAAAGAGTTCTTTTTGGGCTTAGAAAATAACAGCCATTTCTTTCTTAAAGCCTTTTGCTGTAAGCTTACATATTTTGGGCTCAGCGGTCCATGAAAATCTGTTCTAATGGTAGGAAGAGAAGAGCTTTATGAAATCAGGCTGTGAAGAATAACAGTCTCATCTAAATTGCAAAAGATTTAAATACCTCTGGTGCTCCTTCTGTGGTCTGTAGAAGCTTGGTTTTGGCCTCAGTCGTACTAGGATTTTTTTTACCCGTATTTGCTATTTTGGCTGTTGTCTTGTAAAGTTTTCTGCCATAAGTAAATGAAAACTATAATGTCCCTGATACGTTCAATCAGTTATGGGAATGCCAGACTGTTGTGTTTGCTTAATTTTTGCAAGCGCTTGTAATATATCTGATCTACAGAAAGACTAATACATTTGATCAGTGACCTGGGCTAGGTCTGTTTAGCTACTACATTGCTTCCTTGTGGGCTCTGCTTGGGCTGTACTTCAGGATTTTCTGGATTTAGCAGCAAAAGTAGATTATGAAGTAATTTATGAAGTGGCTTCTCCTACTCTTTGTTCTCACCTCTCTGCAAGATTTCACAATCTCCTTGGCTGTGCTGGCAATTTTTTTCTGTCTGCAGTAAAAACTGAATCACTGGGCTTATCTAAGCTAACAGATAACCTTCTGAAAAGAAAGCACAGACAGCAACATATGGGCAGAGATAGGGATGCGATCAAGAAAAATGGGAACTTTTTGATCTGTTTCTTTGCCAAGATTAGTATGTTGGGAATATATGGCCCCAGCCTAGTCTGCTGCACATTAAATCATGGGGGAATCGGGTAGGCAAAGCCATCAAACCAAGACATACCTTGCATGTGCCATTTCAGGGCTGGACGTTGACCCTCACCACAGCTCCTAGGATATTTGCTTAATGGTGGAGGACTTATTTGGACTAATTTTGCCATCAGTTTCTTAATACCCCTGTGTTACTGTGGCAAAATTTTCACTTACTGACAATCTTCTTCCCTGTACTGAAAAAAAACTTTTCTAAAAATTGGAAGCCTCACACTAGGAAATCATGAGCCAAATGCCATATGTTCCTGGTGTATGACAAAGAATAACAATAACTTTCAGTGCTTTCAGCTCAAAGGACTACCATATCTGTAGCTGATTATAACATGCACCCAGGAAAACATTTCATAGAGATTGTGAGTAGCCTTTTCCCAGACCATTTAGGGTAGTGGATTATGTTTGTACAATTACTTCTTTAGGGTAAGAATTGTATGAAATATTATTCAAATTTGTATATGGCCTGTCAAAATCCCATAGAATTTTTAAATTTTTTTTTTTTTTTTTTCCTTGTAAGCCTTAGGGTTTCAGACAGTGCGAGTTTACAGGTAGCTCTGTAGATCTTTAAAGTTAATGAAAAATTAAGTATTAAAGAACAGTGAACTCAAATTTTGAATTCTTGATTTCTGACACATTGACAAATTGTTACATGAGATGAGGTGGAAAAACCTAGACAGTATCAGGGAAAGAAGAGGTTAATGAGTGAATTTTGATATTATCTTAAGGCACCTGTTTGCAACATTCAAGCATGATGCTAGCTTGCCAGCTGGAAGAAAGTGAAAGGAAGGAAAAAGACTGTATTGAAGAGAAGTGAGAGAAAAGCTTATAGTGGTGATGTTAAAGCAAGTCATGTTAAAGTATACAGTGTAGGCTTGGTGTTTGATATAGTTTGCTGTTAGGAAAAGACTTATTTTTACTTTTGAACCTTTTGTGATGCAGCTTGCACGTGCTACATACAGTGTGGCAGAGCAGGTATATTAGAAGCTTTCCAAATTGATTTGGCTATAAGAAAAAAAGTGTTCCGCTTTATGTCTGCTGTTTTGTTAGGAATGAGAATAATATGTTTCTTGTGAGAGGTGACAGGATGGGATCCTGATCCTTACAGATTTGCTAGGGCTGAAAATTAAAGGTGGTTTCAAGTCTCATGTGCAAAATAAGGCTCTCCAGAATGTCAGTGGGGTAGAAAAAAGGGAGAACCCCTTTAGCACTTAGACCCAAGATTATCTAAGACAACACAACCAAAAGCATTCTTCCTCTTCCATGTTTTTCTGGGTCAATGCAGTGGGAAGAACGTGGCTGTATCCTGTTTTGCTTTGGTGCCTTCTCTCTCACCTTCTAGTTTTTCTCCTGTTTCTTTTGCAAGCATGCACTACGATCAGATCCAGAAAAAAACCCCTTTGGTCTCTGTAGCATAAATTCTTGAGTAACTTTATATGTCCCTGGTTCTGGCCAAGAGCTTCTTTTTTTGGTTCCCTGGCTCCATAATAAAATTGCAAGCCTTTCTGGAATTCATTTTATCTCTACTCTTTAGATTTCAGTAAGTTTTAACCTTCATTCAAGAATAATTGATCTTTGTTGTCCATTTCAGTAGAGAAAATGGCAATATCTAGCATTCTTATCTAGTACTTTGAAGTTAATATTTCTTCTTCCTACAGAAGAAGTTATCTAACTAATATTTTAATCTTAAGATGCCTTTTAGCAAGTTGGTATGAACAGTTTTGTTTCAAGATGTTGTCTTAAGAATGTAAAGATCACAGAGTGAGGAAAACTAGATAGTTTAACTCTGAGTTTGGCCAAACTAGTGGAAAGCCAAGGAAAGCAAGCGTGATATTGTGAGCCAGTGAACTAATTTCTGACTTAGTCTGATCTAACCATTATTAGAAGCAAACTTATTTCAGTCTGAGATGTGGGATTCTAACTGGTGTAGAAGGCTTCAGCCTGGTTGGTTTAGCAAAATTATAAATAAATAAAACTGGTCTTATGAAGAGTTGCATTAGGTAACATTTTCTTACCCATTTAGCTTCATCATTTTTTTTTTCTTTGTATCTGTAGTTACATAAATATTTACATATATGAATAGCTTCACGTGTGTAGATCTTGCACAGTTTTCTAATATTCTGTGTTATTGAGCCTGAAATAAGTCCTGTGAAAAAGCTTCTATGCAATTATTTCAGACTTGTAAATGTTAAAACTATACTGAGGACCTAGACTTCTCAGTTTTATTTTGATGGAAAAAATACTAATGTATTAACACTTCTCTTTTACCTCATTAGTTCAATACATTTTACATGTTAGATAAATAAAGATTAAGTTCTGGTTCTATTTCTTCACGTAAGAGAAATGTTTGTTTTTCTGAACTGGATACATACAACAGTTAATACTTGAAAGTTTCAAGACCAGAAAAGCCAGGGGAACAAAAACTAAGAAGCAATTATAGGGGTAAACGTGTTAGACTCTTATGGTTCTGTTTCAAGCTACTCCTGTCTGTTCAGACCTCGCCTTTATTCTTCCCCAGGTATCACTGTCATTCATTTGACTGTGACTGACATCTAAAACCCTGTCCAAAAATAATATTAATAATTTCTGAATAATTTTGAGATTTTTCACTTTTCCCAGGAATGTAATTCATATTTTCTTACTTATCCTTTCAGATAAGAAAAGAACTTTTCTAAAGTTAATTATGATCACTTGAATGAACTGTGTAACATCAATGGGCTCCAAAATACGTAGCTATAAGCTGATGACAGTGTATTTGTTAGAGTAACACTGAAGGAGGAAAGTAGTTATGAAGACTATTGAAGTGTAGTATTGGCCTGAGAAGCCTGTGGGGAAAATATATCTGCTGTAATTTGCTCCCTGCAAATGTTCAGCACTGTTGTATTTCTTTGGGTCTGGGAATAGTACAACTTATACTGAAAAATACTACATGTATGTTAAGTCCTGCATTGATATAGATGTGTTTTGTATGAAATGCTTTGATGTGATATGGTCGTCTAAATAATACATGTACACAGGAGTCTGTCCTTGAAAGAAAACAGAAGTCTTAGGCTGTCAAGGTTTCTGAGTGTGGAGAATCTCAGCCACGGTACTTTGTTAATGCAGCAACTTCATTTTTTATGCAAAAGCTCAATTGTTTGCATGTGCAATGAGTTGCTTCTCTGATTTTTGGATGAGATAAATCTCATGCAAATCACTTTTTTTTTTTTCTTTCTTGAGATATGCAGCCATCTAAGATTTTTTTCAATCAAAGATTTTTTTTTTTTTTCTAATTAAAAATAAGATTTAAGGTATATTAAGCAGAGAGATTGCATTATGCAAAATGCTGAAGTGAGCTGCATATTGCTGTGCCTGACTAATATATTGAAGGTATCATAATTATATTGCCTCATGGTAAGGAGTTCATGAACAGCAGCAATAAGAGAGCAAGAAGAAAGAGGGAATTAATAGAAGAAGGGACATTAAAACATTTATGTCTAAGCCCAACAAGAAGACTAGAAAAAAATCCAAGATACAAAGGTAGGCAGGCGAGGTGGAGAGAAGGTTGTAGCAACTGTTGTTAGGCATGTGTTGTCACTTTCCAGTAATTTCCAGTCATCTTCAGAGTTATCCTAAATCTGGCGCTAGTATTCTTTTAAGACAATTCTAAAAGACAAGTGTGATATGTAGTAAAAATAATTAATGTCTTTCTCAGTCTTGTGCAGTTTATCCTCTTGCAATCTTCTCTTTTCTCAGAAGCAATTTCCATTTTAGCTAATTCTTTTTTTTTTCCCTATATTCAACATTAGCACCCCTTTAATAAAACCCATGTGATACAACTGTAGTAGGAACAGGAATCTCTTCCAAATCTATTTGGCTGCTAATAAATAGTGGCTTTCCATGATAGAGCAACTGCATCAGTGGACAAGGGAAAAGCTACAACGTAACCTACGTAGACTTGGGTTTGACAGCCTTGGGTTTGACAGATGGACTGTTAGATGGATAAGGAATTGACTGGATGTCCATGTCCAAAGGGTTACAGTGAATGGCTCAATGTCCCGGTGGAAACCATTAGGAAGTGGTATCCCTCAAGGATCTGCATTGGGACCAATACTGTTTAACACCTTCATCACTGATATAAATGTTGGGATTGAGTGCCCCCTCAACAAGTTTGCAGATGATACCAAGCTGAGTGGTGCTAGAGGGAAGGGGTGCTATCCAGAGGAAGCTTGACAGGCTGGAGGTGTGGGCCTATACCAATCTCATGAAGTTCGAGAAGGCCAGATACAAGGTCCTAAACTTGAGTCGGGGCAATCAGTGTTAGTACAGGTTGAGGAACAAAGGGATTGAGAGCAGCCCTGCAGAGAAAGACTTGGGGATACTGGTGGGTGAAAAATCGGATCTGAGCCAGCAACGGGTGCTTGCAGCCCAAGAACGTCCTGGGCTATATAAAAGGAAAATGGCCAGCAGGTCAAGGGAGGTGATTCTGCCCCTCCACTTTGCTCTGTTGAGACCCCACCTGGAGTACTGTATCCAACTTTGGGGTCCCCAGCACAAGAAAGACTGAGAGAGTTGGGGTTGTTCAGCTTGAAGAAGAGAGGCTCCAGGGAAAATTTGTTGTGCCCTTTCAATATATAAAGGAGGCTTATAAGAAGGAGGGGGAGACTTTTTTTCCTAGGACCTGTAACAATAAGACAAGGGGTAATGGTTTTAAACTGAAACAGAGTAGGTTTAGGTTGAACATAAGGAAGAAATTTTTAGAACTTATGGATGCCCCATTCCAGGAAGTGTTTCAGGTCAGGTTGCCTCATTTTTGTCTTAGTGTTTTTTCACTTGCCACAAATATATGGTAAAGATCATCAGAACAAGCAAGTAGGATTGCAGGCATTTTTTTTTTTTTTTTTTTAAGATCAATTAAAATAGACAGTATTTAATGACTGTTGTAATGTCTTTCTTCAAAGAGGAAAGGTTACTGGTTTGTGTTCTGACAGTATCTTTTTTCCTCCAGGAAGCCAAATAGGGATTGCCAGTTTTTGAGTTTCAGGAATTAAATACTGTTCTTCCTGGACTCCTGTAAATAGCAAAATGAAGATTAAAACAGCAGTGGCAAAGGTATTCATCCTGTTCACACTCCAGAACTTCTTTGTTGATGAGACTAATTTTGATTATAATAACAGAGAATTTTCCTATGTGTAAATAGATTAAAACCATGTGAGAACAGCTGTTAATATCCAGGCACATGGAGGCTAAACTGATTGTTAGTATCAATCCCATAGCTGGCCATTTGTTAGGATCCTTAAGAAATTAGAAAGTTTGAGTAGTTAGCTTGGAAGAATGGCTTGTATGAAGCAATGCATTTCCTCAGGGATTCACTTTAAATGGGTTTTCACCGTCTGAGCACTAAAACAAACAGCAGGAAACCTCATGCACTTTTTTGTTCTTCTGGATTCAGGACCTCTTTATTCTCATTTATAGAAAACTTAAAGAAAGATTATGATGTTAAGAAGCATATACAATAGAAATGGATGCTACAATATAGTGAGTATGAAGATATTTAACAAGAATAATTTTAGCCTAGGGAAACATCCCTTGGCTACTTTTGCAGATATAATTTCATGTTTGTTGACTTGCTGAGTGGAAGAGACTTCTCTTTGGCTTCCCTTCTGTCTTTGAGGAAGAAATGATTGAAGAGGTAATGCCAACTTTACTTTCTTTTTCAGGTATCCAGAGAAATGCAGATCCTTTCCATGTGTTACCAGTTGTTATGTCAGACTCCAAGGAAACTCTTTTAGCAGCATGTCACAGCTCCAGCATGACGTGCATACCTCTGCTATGGGTCATGCTTCAGTTATTATTGCTACCAGCTAGTGTAGACTTTCCCCTGAACTCTCATGATGAGGATATATAATATCTGGAAATTACTCTTTATACCATAATCTCTCAGTCCTGCCATCAGATCATCTAGGAAACAAAAGTCTGGAAATGAGGAAACTTGACTTTTTTAGGAAACAGCCTTGCCAGTGTTTGCAATGTTTATATATAACTGCAAGATATAAATATGTCCTCCAGCAGAAAAGCAAAGTAATTCTCTGCTGAAGTGGCATTCCTCTTTCATTTTTTTTTTGGTTGTTGTTGTTGTTTTTTGTTTGTTTGTTTGTTTTGTTTTGTTTGTGGTTGTTGTTGGTTTTTTATATGAACTCCCACATGACAGATCTCCACACATAAAATACTATGGGAATGGTATGGTCAGAAAATTTGTAATTTGGCCATGTGAGGCTGGGTGTCTTAATTTTTTCAGTCTAGAAGAGTGTAGTCATTTGATGTGACTCAAGATTACAATTACTACAGAGCATGTGGCAGAAAAGATTATATAAAAACAACTTTTAACTTAGCCTTACGTTAGCAAATATCTCTGGAATTCTAAATACTCTTCTTTGGTTTATCTGAGAAGGTAAAAAACCACCTCATATATTAATTAATACCATATTTACAGTCATGCCAACGGTTCTCCAAACACCTTATTATTTTTAAAGCAATACTATGATCTTTCAAATAATTAGCGGAGGAAAGGGGAAGAAGCCAGAAACAGATACATGACAGATACACAACAAACACATATCCTCATGAAAAAAAAAAAAAAAAAAAATCCATAAAGACACCAAAAAAAAAAATCCAACAAAACCTGCAAAATTAAATTTTTTTTACTTGGTAATATATGCTTCTTATGGTACTGACCCCTTTATTTTGGTTCAACATACTTATTTTCACTCTGAGGTCCCTCATACAGAGCCGGAACAACTATAGATCTTTACTGATCATGGTAAAGGATGTGATATGTCTGTCAGTATACAATCAGACAGCTTGAAGAGAATTGTTTAGTACATTTATGAAATCTGAAATCTAGGTTGGTTTAATTCATAAAGCAGTTCACATTTAGGACATGTTTCATGCAGAGCTTACCTATCTATTACTTCTTTTTGAGAAAAAAAGATTATTTGATAGTTTGTCAGGGGAAACAAAAATTAGTGATGTTTAGGAGAATAACTGCTTAGGTTTGACTACAGAATTTTTATTTTTCCTTATGAATGTGTTCCTTGGAAGAGAAATATAATATGTTATTGCATTTATGATGAAGAGTTATTACAGAATGTGGTTTTCAACTTCAAATATTTGTAGAATAAATCCACAACTGTGCCTGAAACCTTAACACTACCTCCTTGTGCGTTTCTAACAATGTAACTGCACCGAAGACTAAATAGACACATGAGCTTAAGTGGCTGCAACTATTCTGACTTGCAGAGTTGTACCCTTATATAAAGTGAAAAGTGGCCACTCGTCAGTGAGGATCATCGTATCCACACGTGGCTCTGCTCTTCTATGCAAATTGAACAAATGTAAACATGCAGTAACAGTGTATGAAAGTAAATACTTTGGAATGGTCATGAATTTTAAGCTGTGTCTGAATAATGTATTGACGGCAATAACCTTTTAATTTGGGACATATCAGGAATGTTTATATGAATAATTCCAATAAAAGTTTCTTCAAGAAAGCATCCAGTTGAAATAATTCAGCTATGGGTATATTAAGATATTTTTGAAATTGGTTAAAAGTGTATCAGACTCTTTTGTTGTTTTTTGGTTGTGTTTTTTTTTTTTTTTTTTAATGAAATGGAAGATACAAATTTTCATTTTCCTTGACTCTTTCAATAAAATACGTGCTTTAGATGACAATTGCTACGTCTAACAAATGTGAAGGATGATCTCAGCATGCAAAGAAAGAAGAATAAATATCCTAACTTGCATATATAACCATACCAGACTCATAGGTGACTTCTCTTAGAAACAAATAAACAAGTCTTCATTGACTTTGTCAGGGCTTGATACTGTGTTATGATACCTTTTATTACAAGCATAACTTTTTTATTTATTGTGTGTAGTTGAATAAATTTACTTAGTATCTTAATAATGCAGAGAGAGTTCGCTTGTTTGTTATAAAGTACTACATCCTCTCAGAGAGCATTGCAAAGGAGGTATCTGTGAAACATAATAGAGGCAGTATCTCAGTATCTTTACAAGGCTGACTACTTAAATAGGAAAAATTGTACAAGTTTTTGGGAAACTCAAAAAATTCTTTCAGAATCTACTAATGTAGTAGAATATTCCCTGTCTTCTTGGCTTCGACCTGCCATATAGTATTTCCCTTGTGACACCCATCACTGGTTTTAAAAATTTTTTCAGCATTTTCTCAAGGTTATTTTCACTGCACACCTGCTAAAAGTGTACAGCATAGCATAACTGTAGAATTGTACTGCTGATGTCTGACAGTCTCCTGTATGTATGCATTGTAGCAGGAGGCAAAAATTTTTGCATGTTTTATGATGCTCACAGACAAGACTAATATTTTTATGTAGCTGCTTGAATGAGAGATGTTTGTCCTGAATTTTTCAGTGCCCTGTTAAGACTGGTTTTAAAAGGCTTTAGTCAACAATTTATTGTTATTATGGGAACTCTGCTCTTAAGATAAGTAGTTTTATTTCCTCTAGAGAAACAAAACTTGATCTTTTTGGTTACATTGTATTTGTGGCTTCTTTCTATCTTTTTTTTTTTTTTTTTTTTTTTTTTAATGTTTGTACTGTGGTGTCTTTTTTAAAAAAAATAGTTCATGGAAGGAGCTTATAAAAAATTAATTGAACTTTATCTTAAAGTGTTCTACCAAGAAAAATGTGTCTTGACAAGAATTCCTGAAGTACATTTCAAAAGGCAGTAAAAATCCTTTTTATTTTTATTTTTTTTTTTTTCCCCCTGAATGGATGAAGTTTCTTTTCTTGCTGTTCTTGAGGCATATTAAGAAAGACCATAAGATATTATCAGGTCAAGCTTTACTACTAAATACAATGGAGCAGCTGGAGGAGACAAAGATTAGTAGCTAGTGGTAAATTCATTTTCTGCATGGGCAGAAACATCTGTTCATTGCTGAGAAGTTCATTTGTCCAAACTTTCAAAAAATTTTAGTTACACATAATGACTTGTCAGAATGAAGCTGAACTTGTGTGTTGGGGGAAAGATTAAACGTGGATGCTTTTATTTATTGCGTTTTGTTTGCAAAAAGGTGAACTGTATAGAAAGTACATTGCTGATGCGAGAGTACATATATGCATACATCTATGCCAAACTAATCACATCATACTTTGCACTTCTGTTGTAAGCTCTTTACTAAAAGTCTCTTTGATTATGTGATCACCGTTGCTCTCTGTGGTGGGTTGGCCTTGGCTGGCAGTCGCATGCCCACCAAGCCACACTATCACTCCCCATCCTCAGTGGGACAGGAGAAAATGAGATGAAAAACTTATGGATGAAGGTAAGGGCAGTTTAATAAAGGAAAGCAAAGGTCACATGTGGAAGCAAAGAGAAACAAACAAAAAGGTTTATTCTCTAATTTCCATCAGCAGTCAATGTCCAGCCAGTTTCTGAGAAGCAGGGCCACAGTACACATAGGAGTTGCTTTGGAACACAAAGGTCTTAATAGCGAATGCCCTGACAACCTTGTGTTCTTTCTCTTAGCTTTTACTGCTGAGTGCAATGTCATATGGTATGGAGCATCCCTTTGGGTCAGTTTGGGTCAGCTGTCCTGCCTATGTCCCCTCCCAACCTCTTGCCCACCCCCAGCCTACTGGCCTTTGGTGGGGGTGGGAGTAGTGGTTGGAGAGAGAGCCTTGATGCTGTGGGAGCACAGTTCAGTAGTAGTCAAAACACTGGTGTGCTATCAACACCTTTCTAGCCACCAATACAAAGCACAGCACTGTGATGGCTGCTATGGGGAAAGTTAACTCCATCCCAGCCAGACCCAATACGCTCCCAAATGGTCACTGGCCCATAGGCTAGTTTTAGTCTTGACAGTGCCAGTAGTTGCTTGAAGCACAGCTATATCTTGTTTTGGGCACTGTGGTGGTGTGCATAGTGGACACTTTTTATCCTCAAAATTTATGGCTTGCAGATGTCCTTGATGAACATTTGTTTGCATGTGGTCTGCTAAATGATGATACCTTAACAGTTTGATTTTTGTTTTCCTTCTCTCCTACACACTACACTACCTAGAGTGGCTTGTACACAAGAATGATTAATATTTTTCCTTTAGATTAAAGTAATATTTTCCAAAGAAAAACAATTTGATTTCTTTCTTTCTTTCTTTCTTTCTTTTTTTTTTTTTTTTTTGAACAAGCCATAAAACTGAATCTGCTTGTATTATTCACATGCAGAAAAAAAAGAATATGGATACTTGGGAGTGATTCTTATTTCTAAAATTCAGTAGTGAGTCTGGTACTGCTTATTTGCTAATCCTAATGGTAATTACAATCATGTTTTAAAGAAAATAATCCTAAATTTAATGGTCTTCTGGGAATGCATGAAATTCAATAATGATATTGGAAAAGAACAGACTTCCTATACTCTTCAGCATACAGTATTCCAAGGATGATTTACAGTACAAGATTTTGCACATAGGACTAAGAGAGACTTTTAAGTTGTTATTAAAGTACCAGTGAAGGTAAAATGCCTCAGGAATGTGTTACGCTTAGCACTTAGTATGCAGATTTGCCTGTTGTAAAGGTGTGTTGATGAATTCTGAAACTATTCTGAAACCATTTTAAATTGCTTCTTATTTTTTAATAAATATTTACAGTAATTTCTAATAGAAAATGTAGTATGCTTTTGAGTAACTAAATCACAGGCAAATATCTAATTATCTTCAGTAAGATATCTCTACAAATGGCAATTTTTGCCAAAATTTTCTCTTTTGTTTAGGAAATATGGGATCTAATATTTTGTGAACTCCTTTTAATTTTGTATTTGTATTGGTCTTAAGACTGCTGTGTAAAAAACTGCTTTGGTCAATCAGTGTACGCAGACGCTGGTTATTATTTTTTAAAAGTTAACTTTGAATTAAAAAATAAAAAGTACACTTCGTATAGAAGCATTTGCCTTCAGTAACGAAATAATGATGAATTGCTTCCACCTCTGCACACATTTTTTTGTAATTTACATCCTCTCATGCCTTCACACAGAAGCAGTGCTCTATAAAACAGAAATTAAGATTATTGGTATTATGTGACTACAGTTTGTGTGGAAAAAAACCCCACCCTACATTTTTAGGCCATTGACCAAATTATTCCTTGATTTACAGTTTTGTGGCCTTTCAAGGGGAGCTACAAATTTTGCTGGTTTTGCATGTGATTCTCTTATAAAACTTCATGATGTGTAAAACCTGTGTTGATACATTTGAACTAAGTACTGAAATTTTCCCCCTCACCATATTAGTTTTCTCTGGTTCTATTTTTTTTTTTTTTTTTAATAGAGTTTTAGTAGTATAGCTTTGTTGTTTCTGTCTCTACCTTACCCTTGTTAATGTTGACAGGGACTGGGATCCAAACTTGTGGAAAAAGCTCTCCTTTTTTCCTTTGGAAATAATTTGTTTTACAGGTATCAGTGGGATTATTGCATGTGTATCTGAACACAAAATTTGGCCTAGTGACTTGAGCTTGTTTGCATCAGGCTTAGCTGCAGAGTGCTGTATAGGGAATTGTTCATAGTAGTAGGCAAATATTGTAATTGCTAGATTACAGACAAGAGCCCTGCAGCAATAGCACTGAACAAAACAATCTTGAGCTTTGCATATTTAGATTCTCCTGCTACTGAATACAAACTTTGAGGTAATCTGCAACTGTTTTCTTCTGGGACTGTTGAAATTGGAATGCAAGATCTTAATTTTGTGCAAACTCCACCCAGTTTAGGATAATTGGCTACTGCTTATTTTGGGCAGTTATTTTCTTTTTTTTATGGAAGCATCTTTTCCAGTAGATTTCCTGCCCCAGATACTACCTCTCACTTCAAAATTCCTATTTTACCACATTACCTTCATTTGATAGCACTAATCCGTTTTGGCTTTGATTCCTAAAATGTGTATGTGTATATTATTACCATTATTGTTAATATTTTCCTTTCATTTTCTGTCCTATTAAACTGTCTTAACCCATGAGTTTTCCTTTTTTTTTGTCTGATTCTTTTCCCCCATCCCACTGTGGGGTGGGGAATGAGTGAACAACTGTGTGGTGCTTAATTGCCATCTGGCATTAAGCCACAACACGCTGCAATATAGGTGTGACCAGTACAGTATCTCACTTAATAAATCACTAGATGATACATGAGAAAGTTGTTGGCTTCCACAGATGCAGGTCAAGCCTGGATTCCTGAGAGGGGCATTCTCTGAAAACTGTGCTCTAAATATACCAAAAAGCATCTCAAAACTTGTTAAAGTTTTTTTTTTTTTTACTCTCTTGTGGAGGAAAACTCTTACAGGAGAGGACAAGATTAATGGAAAACCAGTCGACTATATCACCCGGTTAACCTGGTGGGAGATGTAACAGCTTACAGCAGCCTGAGAAAGGGAAACAGAAAAGCACCAGGGTGCTTAGATGAAGCCAGGAAATGCTGCCAGCATTAATTTACAGACCCAAATTAGATGTTAGAATGAAAAAGCCACTCTTAATATGCCAAACAAATAGCTCACCAGAAATCCTGAAGAGATGCGAGTGCCATCACTTTACACTTTCTAAGATTTAGGAGGTTTTATTGTAGTAGGTATTTAGACTTTTAATTCCAGGAGAAGCTTCAAGGCTGTGAATCTTAAGATCTGTCTTAAATAAACATACATCCATCTATTCTTTCTTTCAAGAGACCACCAAAGATGAAAAAAGAGGATCTGAACTCTTTTATGCAGTATTCTTGTGGTTATGGCACCCATCTGGTAAGAGTGAGATCTGAAGTATTTTTTCTGTCTCCCGTTTTAAAGTTTACATGGTATTTTGGGATTAAGTACTCTTGATCTTGTCTCATTGGAGCTGTTGTTTCACAGCATTTAAATCTTTAGGCCAGAGAAAATGAAGTGCTTTAATCCAAGTCTGTTCAGTTTACCTGGGGCCAGCAAGTGGGAGTCCAGTGTCTTGACTGTTGTTCTCTTGCTTGTGAGTTTTCATTCCTTCATCCCCTCCTTTCATTTCAGCTTTCTAGATTAATGCCTTTGGTGTCTCACTGATGGCACAACATCAGCACAGTTGGTATGTGTGTTTCAAGTCTGTTGAATGAAGACTTGGAAAGTGGACTCCAGGCATTTGCATGTAGGGTAGGGAATGGGCTGGCAGTCTGCACCAGGAATGGGCTGGCAGTCTGCACCATTTGACAGAGAGCCATGGCACAGTTACCACTGCTAACTTCTTACGGCTCTCCATACTTACAGTGTGGAGTGCACACTGGACTGTATAACACCTTTCCTGACCTCTTAGTGTACTGTTACCCATAATTAGCCTTATTTCTTTGGGTTGAGTGATACAGATTCTCACACAAATATGCTGTCTTTGGTTGTGGACAAAGATTTGTTAACCTTCTTAAATAATACTGAAGCATGCAAATAAGATAGAGCTGGAACTTTCTATCATTACAACTACAACTAAGTGTGAGCCACAACAAGCAAAGCACCCTGGGGTTATGGCTCAGTGGCTTGCTCTCCTGCCTGAAGTAAGAAAGAAGCTTTGAATGTTGAGGAGTGGACATTTAACCTGTGGTGTTTTGATTGACTCCAAGTTTAAAAAAAAATAAAATAAAAAATAAAAAAAAGTGTGAAGATTCTTCTTTTCCTAGGTCTTTTTGACTTCAGTCAGCTTCAGTAATGTTCCTCATTGCATCAGTGTATGTATCTTCAAGTCCTATCACAGAAGTGTACATCTGAGGACATTTAAGCAGTCCAAAAGAAGGACAGAAGAACATCTTTATTTATACACTGTATCTAAGGTCCCAGTCAAACTCATGTCTTGCAGCTTGAAGAAGTAAAACCCAAGCTTACCACTATGATTTTTCCAGAAGTTTTGCACAATTGTGTCAAGGCAACCATTGTGATATGAAGAAGCTAATGTAGGAATGTTGCTTCAGAATTGCATGTTCTGCCTCCTGCAAGAGAAATTTTAAAATCGGGTATTACTTTGGCACTTTTAATGTGCTAAGATGTATTAGCAGATACAGAGAACACAGAACCACTACTGTTTTATTCTTGAAGATCAATCAGAATGTATTATATATTTAGCAGTAATGATCCCAGTTGATATCCTTCAGCTAACAGAAATGTCTTGGAGGGAGATGGCTATGGGACAGAATGAATTCCTCTATAGAAATTCATTATTTAAAATATAATCTAGCCTAGTGTTTACAGTGAGAGGACTTTGTAGCAGTTATAAACATTCAATCTCTTTCCTTTCAGGAAGCCATTCAATTAATTATAGCCCTCACTTATTTTCTTACAGGAAAAAATACAGATCAACAGTGATGATTTTGTCCAAGATTCAGACAGAAGAAGTATATATATGCACATATATTTTGAAGCAGAAGCTTTTATTCCTGCTGATGCACTGAAAATTCTTTTTGAAATATATTCTGAATGACCTGTTAAATCATTATTGTATATCCTGTGTAGTCTGTCTCACAAGAGAACTAAAGATGAATAATCTAATAAGTTTATACACATATATTAAAAGCATTACCCATATATAAAGCATCATTCCCCAGAGTAGGACACTAACAGCTGGTTAATATTCATCACTGTAACTTATAGGAACTAGTTGAGAGGTATGTTAACAAAATCAAGTTTTATTCAGCTAAAGATTTTTAGACTGGTTTTAAAACAAGGTTTTTTTGTTAGCTGGAAAATCATGGTTTGGCAGGGTGTGAGTCTGTGCAGAGCTGTAGAAATTGCTTCCTTTAAATGAGAATCTAAATTGTTGGCTATTTAATCAAAATGAAATAGAGGTGGTCAAAAGGTCTTCTGGTCTATAATGGCATTTCCCAAATGTTGGAAAGTTAAATTAAACTTTCAGAAAAATATATGCTTTCCATAGGATAAAGTCTGTGCTGTTAGAAGCTTTGCCTTGACACTTGTTTAAAACTAATGCTTACTACAAAGTGGAAGACTGTTTGGATGGTTATCTTGGGTTGGTTTAAGTGGATTTGAGTGTAAGTGCAAGCTGAATGGAAATAAACCATTCTAAATTTAGATATGAATCTCTATAGGAATTTAGGTTAAACCACTGCCACTTTTGTAAGTTGTACGTTGAAACTTCTATGTCTTCTCCCTTTTGGTTCCCATTCTCCCTGCATGTGTAGCCTTTTAAGCCATTTTCCTACTAAGTGCAGCTGACCCCTATATTTTGTGCAAGCTATGATAACATTACATGATAGGCAGTAAAATCTTCAGATCTATAAACAGAATTGTAGCTCTTGTATCGTTACTGCTCTATTCCTCATGTACACAGCATCACACTTGCTGCAATCATGTAGGCAAACTCCTGGCACTAGAAGGACATACAGTTAAAGAGAGGCCCATAAATTAAATGCTTATTCTTTCTGATAGCATTTGCAGAATTATCCTCATCTCATATGAAAGTGTCACAGTTTGCTCTTTTCTCAAGTGAATCTTGTCTTAGCACAGTTTTTAATGTGATGTTGTTTTACAAATGTAATATATTTGCTGCCCATTTCCATAGACATGTGTGGGTGCATCAGGGAGGGCATATATTTCCCTGTGCACACAGTTTATGCCATGGTAGATGTAAAAAGAGGCTCTTTTTTTACTGCCCATTATGCGCCCTAGTTAAATATAAGACGTCCATAGGGCTTAGCCTGAGATAATTTCTACTCTATAGTTTGTAGAGCATAAAGCTACAAAACAGAGCTGCTACACTCAGCAGATTGTGGATCCTACATGTGCAGAAAACACTCATGAGTTTAATTGTGTAATTAAATTTCACAGAAAGACCCCTTCCCAAGAGTGAGAAAAAACCATCTCTGACACCCAGACTCTCACTGCTGCTAGCCTATTAGTGATGGCTTCCAAATGTTGATGCTTGCATTCACAGACTTATCCCTGTTTACCCACTCTTCCACATTTCTCATTCTTCACATATCAAATATTTTCCTTTCTAGTGAAAAAGGCATGAAACAATTGCAATACAGAAGTAAGCTCATGGCCAGGCAGTTGGTTTTATGTGGCTTTTTTTTTTTGTGAATGGCATGTATGGTTACTCTGTAGAGGCTTACTGATGTTTCCCTGGTTCCCTCCTTGTTATTCTTTCTGGTCTGTTTTTTTCCTGCTACTAGTAGCCACACATCTTTCAGTTTTCTCAGATTTATAGTAATCTGTCCATGCCGCTTTAAGCAAACTGCCATGAGAAGAAAGGAGGTGCAATATGCCTTTGTACACTCAGGAGTTGCCAACGCACTGTTTTGACAGACACAGAACCCATATCCTGAGGAATGACTCTTGGCTTTCTGTGCAACCATAGTTTCAGCCATTTGCAGTTGGCAATAGCCTCACAACTTCCAACTGTGACTGACTTGTCATGCTTAACCTGAGGTGTTTTGGAAGGGGAATTGCAAATCATGCTCCACAAACCTGACTACAGTCAGACAGAGAAAGAAATACAAGGCCATTTTTGAAATATGGGATCTTTGCACATGGGCAAGGGGAAGGAATCCCAAAGTTTTATTCAGTCCCATTTTTGTGGATGAAAAACTGGGCATGAGATGACAGTGTGCACTCACAGCCCAGAAAGCTAACCATATCCTGGGCTGCATCAAAAGAAGTGTGACCAGCAGGTTGGGGGAGTTGATTATATATTGAAGGCTAAGTTAAGTCCTGAAATGGTCGTAGCATCAATAGATGAGAATTTCCCTATCATCCATGACTTTTTGTCAGGATCTAACTGATATCTTAAAACTAGTGATGCCTCTCCTTAGAGCTTCTATAACTTCTATTCAGCCTGCTGCAATCTTTTTTTTTTTTTTTTTTTCCCATGTAGTTATTTCATTTTTCATGCATGTGCAAATAACTTCCTCTGGTGTATCTGTATCAAGTGAAACACAAATTGAATTGGCACCACTGGGCTTAATTAATCTTATGTTTTCTTTTTTAAATAAGATGAAGAGCAGTAATATAGGAAATGAAGATTGTGGGAGCAGATTTATTTCCCAAGTGAGAGAAAAGAGACTAGTTAGCTCTAAGGGAGGAGTGTAGTTTGGTCTGTGGTCTGTAAAAGCTGCAAGCAGTTTAACAGTAATGGCCAAAATAAAAACAAGGGAGAGAAGAATAATAGAAAATCCAGGCTGAGTATATAAATACCTAATTATATTCTTAGTTCTGGCTAGTCAGTGCCTCTTTTTATATTAATCTTCAGGTTAGCACAAGATGTAGAAGTGACAGTTATGTCAAGCCAGTAGAAAAAAGTGGAAAGGGGTAGAGTCTCAACAAAATCCATGGAGATTGGATTGACCAAAGAGAAACCTTAAATCTGCCTTAGAATGTCATACTATCTTAGGCAGCCTGGAGGAAATAGTAAGAAGAAAAACTAAATAAACTTGCAGCATGTTTACAGCATGTTTACTTCAGGGCTTGAATGAGAACCCAGCACCTTGGGGTCATAATGTCTTGCCTGTTTGGCATTCTGCTAGCCAGAACTTTATAATTTTAATCTATTCTAAACTATTACAGAAAAGAGCTTATCTTTAAACTTCTATTTGATAATTTTAGATTGTCTTCCTTTCATTTTTTAAAATTTAATCAGGAGTTTACATTTTTTAATAACTTCCATCTCTTGCTCTAATTTACTGTTTCCTATGGGCAAGTAAAAAAAATGTGGGTTTAATTTCACTCTTTTTAAAATTAAGATTTGATGAAGCACATATTATTAATATTGTAAAACTATAAATGATGGTGTTTTATTAACTCATAAGGAAATACTAATTTTTTTTACCTTTTTTTATGGATGTATATATTTCTATGTATTTTGAAGGTTATACAGTGGCTTAGAAGAGGAAGTGAAAGGAAACATATAGGAATTATATATTTCATATGTAAGAGAATGGTAAAATATACAGATGATACTTGAAAATAATCAAATTTACATGTCATTATATCATCTAATAGATTCTAATCACAACAGAAAATACACTTCTTGTGAATTAACCGCAGCAGGGAGTCAAGCCTCACTCGCTGCTCGCTCACACCCCTCCAGCAGCATGGGGATATGAATTGGAAGGGTGAAAGTGTGAAAACTCATAGGTTGAGAAAAAGATGGTTTAATAGGGAAAGAAAAAGCTGTATGAGCAAGCAATGCAAAACAAGGAATTAATTCACTACTTCCCATTGTCAGGCAGGTGTTTAGCCATTTTCGGGAAAGCAGGGCTCAATCATGTGTAACTTTTACTTGGGAAGACAAATGCCATACTCCAAATGTCTCTCCTTCCTTTTCCTTCTTTGTAGCTTTTATTGCTGAGCATGACATCATATGGTGTGGGATGTCCCTTTGGTCAGTTGGGGTCAACTGTCCTAGCTGTGTCCCCTCCCAACTTCTTGTGCACCCCCGGCCTGCTCGCTGGTGGGGTGGGGTGAGAAGCAGAAAAAGCCTTGACTCTGTGTAAGCACTGCTCAGCAGTGACAAAAACATCCCGGTGTTTGCAAATCCAGAACAAAGCACCACACTAGCTACTCCGAAGAAAACTAACTCTATTCTCACCAAACCCAGCACAATACCTCTGAGTATTTTTCCCTTCACAGTTCTGACAAATGTTATGCAAACATCTCTTTAAGTTACAAACCCTGTGATTTGGTAGCATACCGCAAATGGATCCTGAATGAGACCTTTAGGCCTTACCTAAATATGGGTATTAAATAGCAATACATTATAAACCTGAGGGAGCCCACTTTGATTTTCAGGGAGTTATCATCCATATTTGTATGCAAATGGAAAAAGAACAAAAATCTGAGAGATATCTGGAGGATCTAATATATCTGAGAACTTTCCATGGATGTGGTTTATTGAATAGCCACTGACACATTAAAAAAAACCCAGTTACAAGCACTAAAAAAGGACTTGATTCAAAGTCAGTTCATGTAAACATGGTGGATGGGTGCCAAGGTTGGGTCTTTTTTTTTCCTAGAGACTTCTGTCATCAATTACCCAGTGCTAACTGAATGCAATATGCTGCCTTGGGGACACATTGCACTAGGTTTGTTCAGCACAGTACCCAGGGTGATGTAGAATGAGACCTACATACCTCAGTGAGCAGAGTCTAAATCTGAAGAGTAATGAACTTTCGCATTTTCTGTGCAAACTTACAACTTTTCTCTGCTTCCTGTAATAGACTGAATTAGAAGTGTCTGTCTACATAACTAGAACTTCTAGGGAAACTTAGATTCAGGCCTGGATTTTGCAATTAGTGTTATCCATAGTGCATGTGTCACTAGGTTATGTGTCCAATAAGCCCATGCCATCATGAATCTTAAGAACAATTCAAGACTGGTCACTTTTACTAGCTGGCTTTGCTTTAATGAATTCTTAGGCTGTGAGATTCACCAAAATTGTGTGGGCTAAGATTATTTAAGAAGCTGTGTTAGTTTCTCCCCAGCACACAAAGTGTGATTAAATTTTTAAAAGCTCTCCGAGACACATGTCTAAGGATCACATAGAAGAAGAAAAAAAAAAAGTTACCAGAAGTGAGCTAAGCACACACTTCACCAAAGAAGTATTTTGATGCATAAAAACATATAAAATGGTTATACTGTTCTCCACCAAGAACTTTTTCAGACTGCCTGAGTGGTGGGATATTTTTGTAGTGGAAATTGGAGTATATATGCAGGATGCCTGAAGGAATATCTTGAAATTAGAGCTGATGGAGGCCTGAACAGCCAAGGATCTGTGAGGTCCAGTGTGAAGCAAGCTATATGATCCAAGTATAGCTTAAAGCCAAATCTAGTCTTTCACCACACAGTATCAGTAGGAAAAAAAACACAATGAAAATAATTGTAGTAATGTAAAAATTAAAACAGATGTATCCTTTTGCTTCAATGACCCAGTGAGAATACTAATGAGGCAACTCTGAATAAGAATCACCAATAAAAACCTTTTTATAAGGTAGTTGATTTAATTTGCTGATAGAATTTAGGTAGCAAACACATTATTAACATTTTATATTCAAATTGTTCAACATAATTTTTAAGCCCATACATGAGCTGCATTCTGAGGGACAACACTTGCCTATAAACTGCTTCTGGAATAGAAAAAGGTGAAAGTAGCTTTGGGCAAAAGTTAGATGGTTTGGTTCAGCTGTAATTCTGACTGAAGAGAGAATCTTTGATTGTATTTGAAATTGCAGGTTAATTGAATAAATATAGTTCTTGCCAAAATGCAGACATCTTTATTTTTTTTAAGTATAAAGCTCGTTCTTTCACTAACGATAATTTAATTTTTTATACTACTAGAATTACTTAGACACTTTAAATAGTTGCAGAGGACCTTTAATGGCCTAAAGTGTGTACAGCTGTATTGTTTTAGGTGCATTATGATTTAAGTACTTGCTGTTCTAAAACTGAGTATTAGTCTCTTTAGAAAAAGGGCCATATGGATATCTTAATAAAAATACACAAGAAACTGTATTATGATCAAAATTAACTTTTGCCATTGATACTGAAAGGAGAAAAAGAATTTTAATTGGATTTAACGGGAAATTCCAGACAAAATAAAAATATACTAATAAAGTGTGGAATATGACCTGTAATCTTCTGTCAGCCACAGTGCTTTCCTTTTTGACAGTCCCTCCTCTTGCTCCTGTCATGTCTTTAGGCTGCAAATTCTTTAGAAAGAGGAATCTTGAGTTCACACACCTATCAGTACAGTACATGCTCTATTTCTGTCACTGTATTTGAAAAAAATAAAGGAAAAGCTGATACTTAGATTGCACTGCAAGTACATATTTTATTATACTAAATGATTACTACCTTCAGAAAAAGCGCTTCTGTTACTAGAGAATCTGAAACTTTAGGACTGATTTCTTTTGAAGACTTAACGTTATTGAATTTCTCTGTGCTGAGGAACAGATCCATTAATTGCTACTTTTAGTGCATCATCTATGTCTTACAATAATAATTCTTCTGACTCAAATTAAGCATTTTGAGTATATTGCTCTTGTACTAGAAACTTAGAGTGAGCCTGTTCCTTTGTTTGACTGTTTACTTTCCCCACTGTAGTTGTCCCAATTTTTTCCAGTCTATGCAGGCATAAGACATTTGCTATCCTACTGTAGTATACGCAATATCATCCACATATTTGATTTAACTGAGAATTCTATCACTTTGAGTAGGTATTATTACTTTACAAATATTTTTCCTTTAAATAACCAAATTATTCTTGTTTTCATGCGTGTAGTCATGTTGTGCTCTTTAATTAATCTGCCCTCCAGAAACGTCAGACAGTGCTGCTGACACCCTTGTTTGCCCGTCTGTGTCTGTGCTGTGTGAGTGTGTGTTTTTGTAAGGAGGTGGGAGACGTGGGGGAAGGTGTGTTAGTGACTGTGTGTGTGTTGTGAATGGAACTTGTAATTTGTAATGCTGACTGGTTTAATATTTGTAGATATGACTCAGCAACATAGGAGGAGAGCGATGTACAAGAAAGATGGTGAAATTTGTTTTCCTGTACCTTCAACACTGCTGTCAGAGTCCTGTGGGTTCAAGGCAAATGCTGGGGGCTGCACTTGGGCCACAACAACCCCCAGCAGCGCTACAGGCTTGGGAAGGAGTGGCTGGAGAGCTGCCAGTCAGAGGGACCTGGGAGTGTTGATTGACAGCCGGCTAAACAGGAGCCAGCAGTGTGCCCAGGGGGCCAAGAAGGCCAATGGCATCCTGGCTTGTGTCAGCAATAGCCTGGCCAGCAGGGACAGGGAAGGGATCTTACCCCTGTACTCGGCACTGGTGAGGCCGCCCCTCGATTCCTGTGTTCAGTTTTGGGCCCCTCACTACAAAAAGGACATTGAATGACTCGAGCGTGTCCAGAGAAGGGTAACGAAGCTGGTGCAGGGTCTGGAGCACAGGTCGTACGGGGAGCGGCTGAGGGAACTGGGGGTGTTTAGTCTGGAGAAGAGGAGGCTGAGGGGAGACCTCATCGCCCTCTACAGCTCCCTGAAAGGAGGTTGCAGAGAGCTGGGGATGAGTCTCTTTAACCAAATAACAAGCGATAGGACAAGAGGTAGTGGCCTCAAGTTGCACCAGGGAAGGTTTAGACTAGATGTCAGGAAGTATTTCTTTACAGAAGGGGTTGTTAGGCGTTGGAATGGGCTGCCCAGGGAGGTGGTGGAGTCCCCACCCCTGGAGATGTTTAATAGTTGTCTTGACATAGCGCTGAGGGATCTGGTGTAGTTGGGAACTGTCAGTGTTAGGTTAATGGTTGGACTAGATGATCTTCAAAGTCTTTTCCAACCTAGATGATTCTTGTGATTCTGTGTACAGGATTGTCTAACCTCAGAAGTTAGACTTCTTAACTTTGTCACTATAAAAAAAAAAAAAAAACCCAACCCCAAAGTGGTAAAACCTCTCATTCATTTTAGAAGTGGTAAAAAAGGTGGTTTGTGTTTCCATAGCTTTGGTAATATGTTACCTTCAGGACACATTAATGATTCCATTGGAAATAAAAGCAAATGGGACCAAAGATGCCGTTTGCATGCTTTTTCCTCAATTTCTGTAACTCTGCTGGAGTTTTCTATGCCCACACTTCTGCTGACATAAGTATGGCATTGCTTATTCAAAGTAATATGTGAAATGATCTGTGTAGAAAGCAACAAGTATTTTAGTTTGTTGGGAGGGAGGTGTTAAACGGGTTTTGTTTTCCTTAAACTATATCATTTCACAGATCTTGCTTAGGGAGGGGTTAAGCAGTTGTGTCAATGCAACTGGCAGGAGAGAAGTGTGGGAACAAACAGTTGACAGTGGGTGAGAGGTGATAATGATTTAAACCAGACTGGCTGCTGAGAAGTCTCTAATGTAAGTCCTCTAATGCAACTCTGGTTACAGACTGCTATGTTCCAAAGAAGGGAAAATACAAATTAATGGAGATTATGTCAGTGTTCAATAAGACCAGAATTTCATATTTATGCAACTTCAGTAGCAAACTACCATTGAGTTCAGTTATCCTGAAATCCTCTGAAGTCAACAGTTTAGAGTAGTCAATAGATACTTTCTGCCTCTTAGTATCAATTGTTACATTATCCCTAATGTAGTGTAAATGTGAACTCTGTTAAAAGAAACGCCCTCCCTTCTTCCATTCCTGCTTTTGGCCGCATGTGTTCAGTATTTCCCTTGAGTCAGATCCAATGACAGAAACTTAGCCCACCAGTAAAAGAATAAACCCAAACCAAACAAAAATTAGTTTCCATTAGATTGGGTTGCTAAGTGACTCATTGTGCAGCTGTGGATTAGTTACATCTGATGCAAGGGAGTGAAACAGCAGCTGATGCTGGGGAAGAGACCACCCCAGTCAGTGACAGCTCATGGTTCCTCCAAACATGCTGTCATGTTCTGGAAGAAGCAATATCTCACTCTCCAGCCTGCTTCCGTCCCCTCCTGTCAGCATGAGCATCTGTGTGGCGATGACATGGAGCTAAAGAACTGACCTGGGGTATTACTAGCCTGGATCAAGTTTACCGGATAGTGATGCAAACTCATACACTGCCATTAGGGAAAGAACAGTGCAGAGCAAAATCTGGTGGCCAAGACTAAAGTGAGACTGCTTTTAACAACAGGGATGTTTGCTGAAAGTGCATGCAAATCTCTGGATTTGGGATATAGCTCCTAAGCATCTTAATCTAAAACATGCCTTCTGCACTCATGCTGCCCCTTCCGTTTCTCTCCTCTACATGTCAGTAGGCATTCCTGTGATGTGATGATGGTAACCAAGTTCAGAGAATTCATCTGGTCAAAAATTAAGTCTATTAAAAAAATTACTGCTTTTTGACCAGATAACTATTCAAACCATTTTATTGTTTTGTCAGGTGAAAAACAACAGAAACTCTGGTTGTTGTAGCCCTGATTTTAAATATATCCAGACAGGTAGTGAATCTCATCCTTGAATGCATCTACTGTGGGTTGATTCAAGTAAGAAGTGTCGGTAATCTGGTGCTTCCCTGACATCCCAAGTGTGAACAACCACATGATGCTAGTAGTTTAATTGTGGAGAGAAAGACTTAGCTAGTTCTTTCCCTTTTAGTGTTTCTCTTTTTAAACACTTAGAATTTTATATCTGTATTGCTAATAAGTGATGATAAAACTGGAACAATGTTAATCATCCCTCTGCTATTTCCAAGCTTAATATAGTGGAAGAAATCAGTGATCAGAATCTACATCAGTAGAAGAAATATTTTTTCTTCCTGGTGTGATTCCTTTGCACAGCCAAAGATAAGGTATAGAAATGGGTTTCCTGATAACCAAGACAATCAAAAGAACTATTCTATAATAAATACAGCTGTGAAAAACTATTTGTGTGTTACAAAAAAGAGGCTTTGATTTTCTTAATTATTTGAATTATTTCTGGGTAAATTTGTGTAACTCATCTTGTAGAGGATATGAACTCATAAATTGGCTGTGAAAATGTTCAGTTTGAGCTTTCAGCATACCATGCAGTTATAAATTCTCCTGCCTTTTCAATCTGTCAGAAAGTTTCAGATCCTCTGAGAGAAAATAGGAAAAATAAAACCCTTTTTACTCCCACCAACTGAAGACTTTTTGTATGCGGATGATGGATCTGAAGATCATCATATTTCTGTAGCATGATGATACAAGGCTTTTTCAATTAAAAGCCTCCAAAGAGTGAGTCCCAGGAGTATTGTGAGTCAGGAGTTTAGACTCTGGGCCTCATGGCCGCAGCAAGGAGGATGGGACACATTCTGGTTCAGAAATTCTTGGTGGCTGGGGAGGATGGTAACATGTTGTCTTTGGTGGCATATATGACTGTGGCTGGTAGATGCTGCTAACAGTCCCAGAGGACTGAGGGAGGCTTCCCCTTAGATCATCGTTTTGATGGCTGTAGGCCGATGCATTTTATTGCCTTTCTTTTTCTCTCTTAATGATTCTCTGAATATTTTCCTGTCCTATTTGTTCAGAATGAAGAAATACACAATAGGGTTTGGTGAAGATGTACCACATGCATTTGTAGTTTGAAGGCTGAGCTGGTATCACAGACAAGATTCAGATTCAAAGGCAAATTAGGGGCAGGAAAGACCTCCCTATTTAAGAAAATTCCATTTATCCCTGTAACTCCAAGGCAAGACTGTTTTGATGATGCTACGGGACCCTGACTTGTATCAGTTTTTCATGGCCCGTGTACCTTGACATATTCTGCACTGGTCCAGCTGCACACTGACTGATAGACCTGAGCAATTTTTTCAAACCTAGGGTTAGAGAGTTTGGATGGTTTTTTCAGAGAGAAACATATAAATAAAAAGTTATATTTAAAATATGCTACTTGAAATGCTTCATTTGATACAAAATAACATTTTGGTTTGTGATTAAAAGATCTAATTTTTACTCTACATTTCATTCCTATTTTAAACAGCTGGAGGGCAGACTTTGGCCTGTTTAGGAGCCTGGTTTACAGAGTCCTTTGGGAGGCAGTCCTGAAGAGCAAAGGAATCCAGAATGGCTAAACATTCTTCAAGAAGGAAATCTTAAAGGCTGAGGAGCAAGCTGTCCCATGTGCTGAAAAAGAAGCTGGTGAGGAAGATGACCAGCCTGGCTGAACAAAGAGCTTTGGCTGGAACACAGGAGAAAAATGATAGTTTATGACCTTTGGAAGAAAGGGCAGGCAACTCAGGAAGACTACAAGGATGTTTTGAGGTTATGCAAGGAGAAAATTAGAAGTGCCAAAGCCCAATTAGAACTTAATCTGTCTACCACCATATAAGACAATAGAAAATTTCTATAAATACATCAGCAACAAAAGAAGGGCTTGAATCTCCATCCTTTATTGGATGCAGGCGGAAACATAGTGATAAAGGATAAGGAAAAGGCTGAGGTACTTAATGCCTTCTTTGCCTCAGTCTTTAGGAGTAAGATCAGTTGTCCTCTGGGTACCCAAACCCCTGAGCTGGAAGACAGGGATAGGGAAACAAATGAAATCCCCATAATCCAAACGGAAATGATTAGTGATCTACTACATCACTTAGACACACACAATGTGTCTATGAAGCTGGATGGGATTCCCCCAAGGGTGCTGAGGCAGAAGTGCTCACCAAGCCTCTTTCAGTCACTTTTCAGAAGTCATTGTTAACCGGGGAGATCCCAGTTGACTGGAAGTTAGCAAATGTGATGCCCATCCTCAAGAAGGGCCAGAAGGAGGATCCAGGGAACTACAAGCCTGTCAGTCTGACCTGGGTGCTGGGGAGGGATATGGAGCAGATCATCTTGAGTGACATCACGTGGCATATACAGGACAACCAGGTGACCAGGCCTAGTCAACACGGCTTTATGAAAGGCAGGTCCTGCTTGACTAACCTTTTATCATTCTATGTCAAAGTGAACCTGTCAGTGGATGAGGGAAAGGTTGTGGATGTTGTTTACTTTGACTTTAGTAAGGCCTTTGACACTGTTTCCCACAGCATTCTCCTGGAGAAACTGGCTGCTTATGGCTTGGATGGATATACTGTTTGCTGGGTAAAATCTAGCTGGATAGCCTGGCCCAAAGAGTGGTGAATGAAGTTAAATCCAGTTGGTGGCCAGTCACAAGTGATGTTCCCCAGGGCTCAGTATTGTGGCCAGGTCTGTTCAATATCTTTAGCAATGATATGGACAAATGGATCGCGTGCACCCTCATTAAGTTTGTGGATGACACCAAGTTGGGTGGGACTGTTGATCTGCTTGAGGGTACAAAGGCTCTACAGAGGGATCTGGACAGGCTGGATCAATGGGCTGAGTCAAACTGTATGAGGTTCAACAAGGCTAAGTGCTGGGTCCTGCATCTGGGTCACAACAACCCCAGCAGCGCTACAGGCTTGGGAAGGAGTGGCTGGAGAGCTGCCCAGTGGAAAAAGACCTGGGGGTGCTGGTCAACAACTGAATGAATATGAATCAGCAGTGTGCCCAGGTGGCCAAGAAGGCCAATGGCATCCTGGCTTGTGTCAGCAATAGCGTGGCCAGCAGGGACAGGGAAGGGATCTGACCCCTGTACTGGGCACTGGTGAGGCCGCCCCTCGATTCCTGTGTTCAGTTTTGGGCCCCTCACTACAAAAAAACTTTGAGGTGCTGGAGCACGTCCAAATAAGGGTAACAAGGCTGGTGAAGGGTCTGGAGCACAAGTCTTGTGAAGACCAGCTGAGGGATCTGGGGTTGTTTAGCCTGGAGAAAAGGAGGCTGAGGGGAGACCTTACAAAAGCCTGAAAGGAGCTTGTAGCAAGGTGGTTGTTGGTCTCTTCTCACAAGTGACAAATGATAGAACAAGAGGAAATGAGCTCAAGTTGCACCAGTGGAGGTTTAGATTGGGTATTAGAAAAAAAATTCTTCACTGAAAGGGTTGTCAAGTGTTGGAACAGACTGCCCAGGGAAGTGTTGTATCACCATTCCTGAACATATTTGAAAGATGTAGTTGTACTTTGGGACATGGGTTAGTGGTGGACTTGGCAGTGTTAGTTTAATGGTTGGACTTGATGATTTTAAAGGTCTTTTCCAACCTAAATGATGTTGTGATTCTATGATTCTATGATTCAAAAATGTTGCTTTGAAGCAAAACATGTTTTATTTGAAATTTTCACTTTGAAAATGGTGATGTTAAAAACATTATACCTGTATTTAATTCCCTCCCACACCAAAAAAAAAAAAAAAGACTCTTACCTAAATTAAATTCAAATTAATGTTTAATTTGGCATCTGCGAAGTTCTATTTTCTTTAGTAAAATTCAATATTTTCTTCAATACTATAAATTGTTCTTTAGATAATTTGTGAGGCACAGATATGTATATTGTAGAAAAACATGATAGTCTCCACCCTTTGTCATCCTTGTTCCAGGAATAAATGTTTCTGTAGATATTTGTGGGAATGTAGCTTGGAAACTTCTCTTCCAGTTTCTTTCCCAAGTGATCTTGCTACAGGTTTCTCTTTATGGAGTGGTGAATATAGGTTTTGTATATGCAAACTTTACAATAACAAAACAAAAACTTTGTTCTATGATTTGATGAATTGATTCATAATCAGTATAATGTGTAGCTAAAAATGAATTATGCTGATCAATCTTATAAGTTCATACAGTTGTCTCACTGGGACCTCTAGTCTCTGTGGTTTATTTTCTTTTGTTATAATCTAAACCAAATGGATTCTGAGAAGATGAAAAATCTCCAGTACCTTATTGCTGCTATTCTAGTCACAGAAATGAATTGCATACTAATTTTACTGTGGGCTCTTGGAGCATTCTCTCAGCCAGCATTGGTATCACATTCCCAGCTCTAGCATGTAAATAGATCTACTGGAGTTAATGGTAAGGAGTTTTTCAGAGCTGTTCATTGTTGACCTGCCTCTGCTCCTTTACTAATTTCAGCTGAAACAAAGTGAAATTATGCTAAACATTTTCTGGAAATCCTTCCTTCCTTTCAGAGGAATCAAATAGATAACTGGAGACAGTAAAATTTTCATAAAAAATGGCACTTATTATTTGCAAAAAAAAGTTCCTTATCTGCAAATTCTACTGGACATGTGGGGTTTTTTATTCCCCTGATGAATACAGCCTGTGTATTTTTTTCTCTGATCTTACAGTATTACTTTTTGGTGATATTTATCATTATTCTTTTCACTTCCTTTGGTAAATGAATATATGTGAAGCTTTTAAAAATTACTTCAGTGGGGCTAGTAGAAAGGGAATTACACAAAACCATTCTCTCTCCCAAACAATTCCCTTGAAACAATTATTTTCATGTTTGTGGACATCCCCAACATTAAGACTTTTCTGAACTCCCACAGTCTTGGTTTCTGACCTCCCAAGCAAAAAATCTAGTGGAAATGTAATGTCAAAACATTTCTTTTTGACGTCTCTGAAGAGGCTCTTCCTTGTTATTGTTTCAAGTTCCTCAGCTGCAAATCTATTAACTACACAACAACTTCTTAGGTCCATATAAAAGCTGCAAAAAATCCAAAACTTTGAAATCACCTCAAAAAAGCAACAAATGACAGATCTCTTTGTAAATTAGTTAATATTAGTAAAGGATTATATAACAGAATATTCAGGCATATTCTTCACTATTATCTGGAAAGAAAAAAAAAGTAATTCTAAATGTTGTCTCTTGGGCACTTCCATAGTCACAGAAATAATTTATTTGTTTTAGTTTTTTGTTTGTTTTTCTTCTAAAATTGTAAGGACAGATTTTAAAAATTCCAAGAATGATTGAAAATACTATTGAAAGGAGTGTGACTCCTGTCTTGTGTACACTCTTCCTTCAGTTACTGGTATGCATTGGTGAGATCTATCCAGAGCCTTTTCCTCTCCAGGTTGAACGGACTCAGGTCTCATCCTTTTCTCATATGTCAGATATTCCAGAGTATCCTCTTCATGTTCCTTTGTGGGGCTCCCTACAGTATGTCCATCTCTCTCTTGTACTGGGGAGTCCAGACTGGACACAGCACTCCAATGCTGAGCAGAGGGGCAGAATCACCTCCCTCTGCCTGCTGGCAACACTTTCTCTCATGCAGCCCAGGACACCATTCACCTTCTTTGCCTCAAGGGCACACTGCTGGCTCATGTTCAACTTGGTGTCCACTTCATGTCCTTTTCTGCCAAGCTGATTGCCAGCTGGGTGGCCCCCAGCATATATTGGTGCATGGGGCTGTTCCTCCCCAGGTGCAGGACTTCGCACTTTGCCTTGCTGAACTTCATGAGGTATTTCCTCACCTAGTGTAAAATAAATTATGAGGTTATTGCTAATTCTCTTGAAGACTGCCTCCAAATCAGACGACACTTGTGCAGACAGGATCAGGGTCTTAATCTGTTTCTTTTTCATATGTCAGTTGTGGATATTTGAAGTAAAAAGTAAGTCTTGGGTTATTTTCCTGATAATTCTAGGATATTCTGTACATTTATTGAAACCATATATATATGTATATATATATATAACATTTTTTAAAAGCAAATTGGCATAATTTTGTTATGTTTAATGTCTTTCTGTCTAATACATTCAATCTCATTATATGTAAAACTCCATACGAACAAGCAATAATGATTTTAAAGAATATTTTCCTGGATGAGTGTGCTGATACCTGAATGAATGTATTCTAGATTACCATAAAGTCATGTGTGTCAGAACAAAGAGAAAACCCTATTTCTATTTTAGAGTGGGATCAGTTTATCAGTATTATGTGATAACTACTATGAGCCTCATTTATTTTATTTCCATAGATCAACTAAACTATGTTACTTTTCTTAACATTCTATTTTAACAACAGTTATTTTGGGAATAGGTGCAGACATCTGTGGAACTAATAAGGGAATTAATTCTTCTGAAAGCTTTGGGAAGATTGTCTATTTTAAAACCTTTTTTGAAGCTGTTTTTGAAAATGTTCTTTCAATATTTTATTCTGAAGTGAAGCCCTAGTCTTCTAAATTCACCTTTCCAATTGTGATAAAAAATACCAAGTGGGCTCTTTAACTTCTGCTTCTAAGATACATTAAACACTTGCTTATGGCTGAACATAAATAATGCTATCAGGAAGTTATGGTAGTTACTGCTGTTGGTGACGTTGAAGTGAAATTTTTTTAACACTGGAATATTTAACATGACTAGAAAAAAACCTATACAATCTTTAACCTTGCCATTGGCCTAATAAATTCAATAAACTTAAATAATGTAAGGAAAATGAAGTAGCAAAAATCTTTTCAGTGGCTACCATCTCCTCCAATCTTCTGTCTTACTCAGAGTTGATCTATGTTAGTTTTTCTTGTGAACCTTTTCCCAGCCACTGCCAGGTGTTATATTCCAGGTGCCTGTCTCATACATCCCAACATGGAGATTAACTCTTCAATACATCAACACAGATAGATTATTTTTCCTCCTACTTTTTTTTTTTTTTTCTTTCTGACATGGATGTGCTTTTCTACAGGATTTTGAGTTTTGATTAAATTTTTCTGCCCATGTGTTTATATTTCCAAGCTTTTACACCCATGAATCTGTGTGTATAGTCCCCGAGTCATTAATACATATTTTTTAAAAATGTTGGAAAATTTAGCTTTTTTTTTTTTCTTAAAATACACCCCACCCCACCCCCAAAACACCCCCACACACCCACCCCCCAAAAAAAAGAATCCAAAACAACTCCACAACAAAGCCTGTGGAAAAACTGGGGGAGGTAGCCCAGCTTCTTTATGAGCAGCGGAAAAGCAGATATATTACACATTTTTGAATTGTTAATCTGGATGAACTTAATAGCTTGAGAGCACCAGAATGTTCACTGCAGATTTGTTCCAAAGAGCGCCATCCAAAAATCACAGTCATTCCCACAGCCCAGGCAGTAGTCAGCTGTTCCCACAGGGTGTATTAACAAAACCTTTCCATGTCAGCAAAGTCTTTAGATCAAATTTCACTTCTCCAAAAGTTATATGACACCATTGCTTCAAAACCTCTTACATAACTGAGAGTGAATTTGCATGTATAGGGCTGTAATTTGTGTCTTCAGGGGAAGGGCATAAAACCTCAATGCACAAAACCAAAAACACAGTAAAAAATAGAAGTACTTGAAAGGGTAACATTTTCCCATGGCTTTCCTTTATCAAAATAAAGCTAAATCTAAACTGACCATGTAAATATTTGAAGTATATAGATGAGGATCCATCCAGAACCTCAGTTGGTGCAGTTCTCATGAGCTCCACCAAAAGAACTGAAGGGTGGCTGGGGGGAGGATGAAGACATTTGGGTTATCTGAGAAAAAAGTTCTGGAAATAGCTCCACCACCACCCCTTTATATAGAACTTGTAGATCACAACTTATATCCTGTAGAACTTTAAAAAAGCTGTTCCTTACCAAAAACAGACTTCCTAACAAATGCATGACATGTGACTCAAGTAATTATGGCATGCTAATTTCTGAAAAGAGATGAAAGGTAGTAATTTGTCTACTTTTGTAATCTACTTGGACTGCTTAAATCTCTTTCATGCAAAGTCTATTTCTGGTCCCTACTAATTGGATATTTCTTAATCGAAGTTATTTTCGTACAAAACAAGTTCAGTTTGTCATGATCCTTTAGCCTTTAAAACTGTTTTCTGTTTGCTGAAGTAAAAGTTTATATTTTACATTCTTAAGAATAATAAGTCTTAACAACACTAATCATACAAATCTATCTCATCACAGTGCTTGAAATTATATTAGAGGCTTAATACCATCATTATGAGTAATATTGCTGGAGCTGTGCCTTCAAGATGATGGATGACCTCGCCTGTTAAATTGTTGCATATAGACTGGTCCTAAAAACTGTTTTAAACAAAAAATGTAATCAGAATATCATAGTAGTATATTGACTTATATACCTTTCCTTTTCATGTAATTCGGGTTTTCTTTACTAGAGTAACCCTGTGCAACTGAGATGGTTAAATACATGGTGGGGAGGAAGAAACATGCTTATGGGTTTTATCAATTTAAAGAGTTCTTCCCCTGTAATACTAAAATTTTGCTGTCCATTATTCCATAGTGAGAACTATTCCTCTTTCAACAGTGGAACAAATTAAAATAGCAACTGACTCAAGTAGCCAAATCCAGCTACTAGTGATTAGAACCATCAAAGTAGTGTCTCTCTTGCTCTTCAGAAGTACTGTGGATCCCTTTATTGTCTCTTCTGAAAACACTTATCTGTCTAGCAAACACAAAACCAAGCAACTATGTGTGCAATGCCATATGTAAAAACCCTGTTCCTTTGCACCAGGAAGCAGATGTATTTTTGCGGTAATCACTGAAAGAGCAACAGCTTACCGTAGAAGTAGCATTATTTCCTCACCATCACCACTCCTTTTTTTTTTTTTTTTTTTTTTTTCCTAAATCATTTGGGCAGATACTTGTTAGTAGACCCAACAGGCAGCAAGACAGTTTGACAAAATACTAATACAAATGCCTATTTATTTATTTTTTATTTCTCTGATTCTGTTTGCTCTGTTACGCAGGATTCTGATTGTGGCAAATTAGACACTGCTGGATGGGAGAACTTACTATATGAAATTATGTGGAGAGCAGCATTTTTGGATGATTTTTTCATTTAGAAAACTTACACTGACCTGTGCTTTACCTCACTTTCTTTAGAAGGTTGATATTGGTCTTTCATTTTTTTGGTGACTTCATTACTCTACTAGTTACAAGTTTTCATTAATAATGCTGCTCTGTAAATAATGTCAGGTTTAGTGAAGCATGTATCAAATCTGCTGTTGGACTTTCTCATAATTTATCCTCAGCTGATCAAATTGCATGGAGCAGTTGTTAATTTTATTAATTCATCAGAATTTATATAAATTAGGTATTATGTTTGTTACTTCTTTATCTAATGTAAGTCAAAGTAAGTCCATCAAATTAAATGGAACTAAAGTTGAAGATGTACTCATTTACCTTCACAGTCCTGTACAAAATATATATTGCCTCCTGGATGCTTAGCTGATAAGGAAAATGAAAAGTTTTAAGTAAAAGATGTAGCACATTACTAGACAAATTCTGGATCATGTCTATATACTCTGCGCAGAATTCAATATGAATTCGTCTTTGTAAATGAGTTTCCATTCTGATATCATCTCAGTTCTGGGGAAATTTATCTCACTTTGTAACTTTTCATTCCTTATATTGCATTG
Organism: Athene noctua; assembly: GCF_965140245.1. NCBI lineage: Eukaryota > Metazoa > Chordata > Aves > Strigiformes > Strigidae > Athene > Athene noctua. The sequence continues at coordinate 29,777,762 of NC_134038.1, read as the reverse complement.
TATTTTTTTACAGTTGTTTGTTTTAATTTTCAATTTGAGTATCACTTAGTGTAGGGAACTGAAATGAAACATTCAGATATGAGTATTCAAGAGTCTTTGGTTCTTGATACGCTAGGCTTGAAACAAACCTAAAGCTTTATGTATTCCATAGTATGTGCAATGAACTAACTTTGTTTTAAAGGCCTCTGTTCCAGGCTGACTGTTCAAGAATAATAATTTTGGACTATAAGTAGTCTTTTGACAGTACAAACATTGAAAATGAAAATATGAACCAAAATTACTAGAGTAGTAATGACTTATTCAATTTGAAAAAAATCCCCTGAAACTGTAAGTGTGTGGTGTCCATTTCTGTATTGTGTTTTTCTGAAACTTCACAGTGGCAAGAGAAAGGTCAGTCTTGCTTATAGATGTTTGAGCATAAGAATCCAACCAGCATGCTTATCTCTCAATTGCCAGCTGCTTTCCTTGCTTTTTCAGGTGCCAAAAATTCCAGCTGCCCAATATCCTACCACAAAAATCTACAATTTCCCCTGGAAGCTTTTTTGAAACATCAAACATTATAAAAACCTTGTAGCAGATCTTAAGTAGAAAATGCCGTGGACAGTCTAAAACCAGCTGAATACAAGCTTAGTGGTTGGCTGACGGTTTGATTATTCACGCTCAAACTCATTTAAGGAGAATCCTTTTCCCTTAACAGATCTGAGATTGCTGTGAAGTTTTTCCAGAGATGGATGGTAGAATTGAGAAGCCTCAATGGTACTGAGTATGCTTCACTTCAGTGGCCACAGGCTTGGCTATAAGGGATTCTCTTTAGGAAAAACAACAACAGAACCCAATGTGGGGCTGTTGGCTTCAGGAATGTTAGGAATAAGAGAATTTACCAAAATTCTCAGCTCCAATAATAACTTGGAGAACACTTGCAAAGAGAAGGATACAAAGTATGCATGGAGGTTTTTGTTTCTTGTTTTGTTGGTTTCTGTTTTTCTAGGCTACTTGCATAGGGGATTTCTCTCCAGTGACTGTGCTCATCAGGTTTCTATGCACACAGAACTCCAATTCTGAGTCTCTTATGAGCTATTTGAACTAAATAGAAGTTGTTTTTTATTATTGACCCAGCAGAACTGTTTCCATCATCAAATGTGCAACATCTAATTGCACAAAAGCTCTTTGTTCTACACTGTTCATGTGCTTAAAACCCACCATTTTATTTTATTCTCTGTTACTTTCTGTCTCACTTTGATTATCAAATAACATTTTGAATACATGAACTTTGGACATACGATGGCACTGTTGTGCCTAAACTAACTCTGTTTAGGGATTACATGCCTGTTGCCACATATGGTTTTGTTGTTCAGAAAAAAAAAAAAAAATTAAGAAAACTTCAGAAAGTGGTCCTTACAGTTTTTTAAAGAACACTTTTCTCAAGAGTTCATCTATTTTACACCCCATCAACGATTTCCACCTTCATTATTGACTAACTTCTTGATCTCTCTCTTTTTTATTTTTTTTTAACATTGTCAGTCATTTCAGGCAGTACTTTTTCTTCTTTGTGTTTTCAAAAGCATAGGATGAAGCATTTGATATTTTTTTTTCTTGCTTTGATTGTTTACTATCAGCATAACATTTCTGGCAACTCACCAAGGCTGATTGCAAACCCAACATTCCTAAATAGGTTTTTAGCAGTACTCCGGGCCTGCGTGTATGTATGCACAACTCAGTGAGGCTTTTGTAGCCCCTGGGGCCCCATAAAACTTTCAGTCTAGTTGCTCAAGAATGATAATAGAGGTATATCCTGTAGGAAGCCAGATAGAAGATTTCCTGCCTCCTATACAGGAGTGATAAATGGGACACCAAAGGTCAGGGAGTCTAGGAAGGGAAGCTGTGTCCTTTCATTTTCTAGCTAGCCAAAGCTAGCAAAGTTTGAGTGGATTGTTTTTGCTTCAGAATTGTTGTTTGAAAATGAAACCTAGCTTAAAAGAAAAAGTTGGGGGATTCATGGTTCTCAGAAACTTGCTCTGTTCGAGTCAGTTCATATGACTTTGGGTTTGCAGTGTCAACAGCAGTAACAGACACAGATGACTCAGTCTGCACTACTTTGCTGTTTGTTTCCCTGGAGGCAAACAAGAGGCAAATATAAATAGTGCTCTTTTTCCTTTTAGTTGTCTCATTAATTGCATGCAAAGCTCTTTTTTTTTTTTCATTATTTTTTTAACCTGTGGAATACCTGTCTCACTCTAGAAGCTTATCCTAGAGTTTTAGACATTTATAACTTTCCCACATTCTTTCTGTCCCTCCCCTAACACATGTAAAACTGAGATATATGTCTGCCTGATAGGTTGTTGCTGGATGTCCAGAGCACTAGAGTTAAATTAATATCTGTAACCACTGTAGTGTCACTTTCTGGCCAATAGGTGTTTTATCTGGTATCAATAAATATATATATAAAACACAACATTATAAATAAACAAACAAATAAATAAAATATACATATAAATAAATATAACACAAATTCTTACTCTTATAAAACTATTATGGAATTACAGAATGAGACAGGTATGAGTAACAGCTTCTCAGGAAGTGCTTAAAGTTACAGAGGACTACAAAGTCAACAAGAGTCAGCAATCTCATAATTCTGAAAGGTGCCAAAGAACAGAAAGCATAAGTAGAAAAATAGCTTATGAGTGAAGTGGTCCCTCCACCCTTCTGAGCTGAGATACTGTGTTCATTTTTGAGTACTGTGGTTGAAGGAAGGGGTACCAGCTGCAGGATATCTAGACAAAAGCCACAAAAGTGATCATAGATAGGAGACTTGACTTTTGAGTACACTACAAACACTTTGCAGTTGTTTAGAGATGACTTACAGAAAACTATAAATAAGTAGATTCTGCAAAAAGGAAAAGCTCTACATGTTTTGGTTTCTGTGGTGGATAATAAACCAGTTGAAAGTATGTCAGGTGCTCCCCAATTCTCACTTGCATTTTTTGATTGTGTTTATATTCAGGCAGTGCTGCCTGCTTTGCCTTCCAGTTCTGATGACAACCATAAGTGACAGAAGTATCTGTAGGTGTGTGATTCTCTGAGATAAAGACTGGAAATGGGAAGAAAAATACATAACATCTTAACAACTGCATAAAAGATTCTCAATGAAGAACCAGGCCTAATGTTTTTCAGGAACTGTTTTGATGGGAGAAACCAACGCACAGTCCATTCAAGCAGGAGCTTGGGTTGGTCACTTTAATCCTGCAGCTGAGTGACAGGAAGCAAAGGCAACATACCTCTAGTTCAGCTCCATCTAGTATAGTAATCCTTTATGTCTGTGAATCCATTTTCCAATTTCCTTCATTTTCAGTTTTCCTTCTCCATTTTTTATCTAATACAGTACAGCATTTTAGGTCATCATGGCCTTTATTAAAGGAGTAGTGTTGCCTTTGTATGGCAGAGATTTGCATCAGTCTTTAGTCCCTTAAATATTTTTGTTACAACAATGACTTTCCACCCTACAAAAAAACCTCCAATACCTCTTGCTGAATTGCACCACTTATTTGCTTGAGAATGTTTTTCTTATCTGTGTGCACTGGTTTCTCTCCTGTTTCAGTGCGGTGTTAAGTTTGCATATGTGTATTGTGGCCTCTATTTTAGGACCGTGTCTAAACTGGGTGCACTAGTTTTGTTTCTCAGATATGTGCTGGCAACATTCCTAAATGCATTTCATTTGATATTTTATATGCAGCTTCTATGAAATTGAAAGAAGATTTTTGCTGTCTTCACATTTTTCTTACTGATATCAGTACCTTTTTTCAACGTGTTTCAAAATTTAAAATGTCACTATGTGCAGATAAGTTATTTTAGTCTTCTGTTTAATCTCCTCTGTGGAGGATATGCTCTTATTACTCAGATGATGTAGTTAGCCCTTGCTTTTTAACATCACAGTCATCTATGTTTTAAGACTTGCTTTCCTCTCTTTTCGGGTTCTGCTTCAATTAAAAAGCAATTTAATGGTGCAGAAACAGAAGAGTTAACTCTTCATTCAATGACACCCAAGGAGTGAACTTCTTTTCCTAGGCTTCCCTGATGTGTCAAGTCAAGAGCTTCACTGTAGAATATGTAATACTTACTCTGATTTCACTTGTTTCCTTGTATTGTGTCTGGCGTCCGAGTAAGGCTTCAAAGTCATGTTTGCAGTATTTCTTTCCATTCAGGTTATACTCTTTGATAATAATCCTTCAATGTGTGGAAATGTAACTTATCACTCCATGATGTTTTTCTACTTACATGGTATAAAACATGGAAAACACTAACAAGTTCTCTGTAGCTTTTGCAGATTAGTTAGTATCACAAAGCTTATCACTGGATAAAAATTGCCCAAATGATCTTGACACGGTAGCCTCTATCTCATTTTCTCAACAGTCCCGTGTTTCATAAAAATGTACTGCAGTGAAAATTACGATGCTTTGGCCAGACAATTTGAATAAAAAGCCTTTTCTAATTCTTCCTAAACATTCTGGGTTATCAAGCCAGTATGGAACTGCTCGGTTCATTAAAAATCTGAAGAAACATGTACCTATAAGTATCAAATTATTAAATCTCCTTCTATCTAAATATTATTTTTTTTCCATTTGGAACCATCACATTGTACTCTAACTGAAATGTATGGTTTTATTTTCGGCCTGGTTTCCCAAAGAAGCAATGCTTACAGGACTGAACTCTGTGCCTTTTGGTTCCTCATGATAAGTTTTAAATCTGTTGGTCAATCTCAGTTTAATGTATTACACAGGTAGTCAGGAAGACATGACATTTGTGCATTGCTGTTTCTCTTCTCTTTTATTCTCTTTGGCTGTCATACCACATGTCAGTAAATGAAAGTTTTTTTCTGGCAAAAATATCTGCTCATTTCTATGGCATCCTCTCTGATCTTTTGCTTGCTTGACAGAGAAATAATGACCGCAATGTTCTATAATGACCATAACATTCTATAATGACCATAACATTCCAAAGCTGAGATTTTAGGTGAATAACTAGTTATTTTGAGGTGTCTTCACTAAAACAGAATTCTGAAAATCATGATGATCAGAAAGAACTGAATATCAGTCTTCTGGTAGCAAGTCCTCAATAAAAATAACATTTAGAATCAGTAGAAACAATATAAAAATCTTAGCCAACATTTGTAGAAGTATGTTTCTATAGAAATGTATAGAATTGATCCTTGTAACATTTTCTAAAGCCTTATTATAAGGCAAGTGTTCAATTTTTCCAGCACCAGAGCTGTTACCAGGCAGGAATTCTCTCCGGCTTATTCTTTACCTTTCCTGTTTGCTTTGTTAAATTCCTGATCTTATGAGATATGAATGATTGCAAAAGTCTAGGATGGGTTTTGATTTTTAATTTTAGGGACCTATTCTGTCATGAATGTTTTAAAAAATGCTAATTAGAGCACTAGGATCTAACATTTACTTGGTTCTTACTGCTTGGTGATAGGAGATTCTGGGGAATTATTCACAGCAGAATTACATCTTTAATATTCCTTATTAGACTCTCTTAAGTAAATTTGTAGTCTTTTTGTATCTGATCAGTATCCATAATTTTACTATTTGTGAAGCTAGTTCTAAGACTAGAAATGCAACTACTTTCCTTGTGTTTGATATATTTTCATTAGATGTTCTAAAAAGACTCAAAGATGACTGTTTCTTGATAAGTTTTTTTTTTATTTATATATCTATTATATTTACACATTTTTCCTAAACACTGTTTTTCTGTCATGTGAAGAATTGAGTACAAATCACACGCATATTGCAAATCTCAGTTTCAAAGATGTCTTTGAACAAGTTCTGTAATCAGAAAGATAAAAGAAGAAAAAAACCTCAACATGCCATATTAATGTACTGCTCAGTATTAGTCTTGCCTGTTCCAGTAAAAGAATAAACTTACTGCCTACTTTGCAATTAAGGTTGATTAGCTAACTAATATTGGAAGAATGGCTTAGATAATGGATGAAATGAATAATTTTTGATGGAGTAACTGAAGCTTGAATGAGAATTAGGGCTAGTTGCAGCAGAGAACAGCTGACTAACATCCTGGTATTGTATCTGATGCACATAATTATCTTGGAAACTCAATGTCACTGCACTAAATGAAATTCATAAACTGCAGAGCAGATCTAGGTCTATGATCTGACAGATTCATGGTGGCTTGGGGATTTAGTCTTTAAAAAAGACACAAAACAAAGTATTGAGAAAACAGCAGTGAAACAAAGTGAAAGTGGCTGTTAATGTTCAGTTAGAGATGCAGTCTGATGATAAATCTGACCACTAAAAGCTGTGTAAGTATAACTGTTTAGTTTTGAGAGCTAAAGAAGACTGGAATTTTCCATTTAAAAATATATATTTCCTTAAAATTTAATTCAAGCAATAAAAACTTATCTTCCTGTAAGACAATTGTATTTTTCTTAAATTTATGCTAATATCACAGTCCAGAGATCTGAGAGCTTTGATGCACTGCACCACTTTGTTTAACACCACGTTAGCTAGTCAAGTCTTCCTCATTTGGAAGGCATATCCAAATCTGTAGTTTGAAGGCTGGTTGGTTTGGTTCTGTCTTAGTCATGTTTCCCAACTCTGTATTTCTTCCATGGCTTGGGGAATGTCTTTATTGTCAGTGTACACTCAGAGGTTTTTTTTCCCTTAACATTGTTCCCGTTCTATTTTTCACATATTTCTCTACACATGTCATTTTTGCATTTTTTGTTATGAACTTGAGTGCTGAGTAATTTTTGTTTGACTTAAATTTTCAAATATTTTGCTAAAATAGCAGAGAAGAACATATTTTTTAGAAAACAAACAAAACCCCAAACAGCCTTTTATTTTTCTCTTCTAAGTAAAATATGCTAGTACATTACAAAGTGTAAACTACCGAAAACTCATTTAAAACTAATTTTCATCTTAGCTCTTTCCTAATAAGCAAAACTAAGAGATATCTTCCAGCAAATTAATCCAGCCTTACTAAACCAGGGTCCCTAGTTCAGCAGAATTCTCAAGTGTCTGCCTGCTTTTAAGAGTGTTGACTATTTACATATTCTCAGTTATATACTTCATTATACACTTACCTAGAGTAGGGGACAGCTGAGGCCCTGCTGCAGAGTTTTCTGTAGTCTGTTATAGGCAGCTTAAGGGAATGCAATATAGTCTCAATTCAGTGATTTCTTGAGAAGCAAAAATGCTGGTTCCCCACACAACACTGGCTAACTCTCAGGCTTATGCACTGGGAAGATTTTTTCTTAAGTCTTCCCATTTGGATGATTTGATAAATATGCATATTTAAATAAGCTGATAACAGCAATTTTGTGAATAAAGTGAACCGAACATTTTTATGCTCAGTTAGTTTAAGACAATTTTTTAATTGATCGTCGTGTCAAAATATTGTATTTCCCTTTGATGCATTCACAAATTCTGTCATTAAAAACTCTTATAACTATTTATGCAAATATCTTAATCAAAAAGTAAATTTTGTTAGTCAAACTTTAGTTCAGGAATTAACATTAACATATTAACCATCATTTGTTACAGTCATGAATAACAAGTAGTTTTAATCACACAGTGAGTTGGAATACTTTACTGTCTTAATTAGCGAGCATGACTTGTTAGTGTTACTTGATGTGTGATACTCCTCAAAAAAATATCAAAGCAAATCTGTTTGATTTTATTCTTTTTTAATTGTTTGGCTTTCTGCTTCAAGCTAACTAGCTTTATTCTTAAACTCAATCAAAGTAAATACTACGTAAAAAACTTAAACCACAAGGAGTCAATATGTTTTGCATATTTGTGGTCACTCTCAAAATAATTTATTGTAAAAGCATAACCATAATTAAATCCTAGGCAATTGTGTACTGACAACTTCCCAGTAAAAACTTATGGGAAGATCATAAGCATAAATGTTACTTCCAGCAAATATGTGTTTATCTAAAGTTAAGAGACAATTTTCTAGTTTTCATCTTCCTTTTTTGGTGGGTTACATTTGGTTGGGGTTTCTTTAATATGTTATCTAGCTAAGAAATAATGTTATAATTTTACAGACTGGAAGAAATTAATTTTAGTGTAAAAAAGAGCCAGAAGGCCTACTATAAATATCTTAAATCTTAAATTCCACTTTTTAATTCCTGTGAGTGATTAACGATACAGTGAGAGGTAAACTTTCTGCTCATAGTTCCTATGGACACGGTATTTACCATTAGCAGGTGATCCTATGTTGTTACTCATGAACAAAATCAGTGGCTGGTTGTTGTGGTACTTATCTAGCCTTGTCTCTAAGAACTTGAAAAAAGGGGTGAGCATGTAGTTTCTGTTTGTTTTTTGTGTTATCTTATTACAGAATGATAGAAACCAGGAAAAGACCTTAAGAGGTCCTGTAGTTCATTGAGGATGGTAAGATTAAGTATATTTAGATCATACCACAGTTTGTATAAACTTTAGTTAAAAATCTTAAAGAGGGATTTCACAGTGCTTCTAGAATATCTTTGTATGTTTCAGGAAGCAAAAAAATGTCCATGTTATCTAAATATTTTTTACTATAAATTATGCTGACTCCTTCCCATTCTGCTTCCAGACACTTGGGAAACATTTGGATTAATTTATTGTACTTAATGTTAGATGTTTAGTCGTCATATCTGCATGTGAGTAAGTCTCTTCAGACTATGTTTATAGTCAGTGTAAAGTGTGGAGCGTTTGGCTGAATGGAAGTAATTAACCTAATCCTAAAGCAAATGTCCAAAATGGGTTTGATGACTAAACCTTAAAACTGCCCATCTTTCAAAATCAAGTGAGGTGAACCTTAACTTTTTTTTTTTTTTTTTTTTTTAATCTGGATTTCACATCATATCATTTCTATCCATAAAGAAATTAGGTATGTTTAATATGATTGTTCTTGGCAAATCTGTGTTTGCTGTTATTCATCTCTTTTTAAAATTAATGTGTTTGTGATGATATGAGGCATACATTAGGGAACCTGGTTTTCTGGAATTATTGCCAGGATTTACATTATCTTTCATTAGGCAGGCACTAATTGTTTACAGAGGCTTATAGACAGCTGAATTTTGTATTGAAACTCCACTTAACAATTGAATTTTGTACTGAAGGTTCAGGTGTCCAGACTGATTTCTTGCAGTAGTCTTCTTGTCTGGACCAATTGCTTCCTTTCATAGAATATCCAGTCATGCACTTTTATACTGTTCAAAGAACATGCATTGACTGAGCCTCTTTTTCTCTTCTTATTAAAGTTATTCACAGATATAATATTTGGAAGGTTAAGAGCAGAGTGGTCTAAAGGGCACCTGTTAATGATCCTTTGTTATATGTAGATGTAGAAAAATATGGTGTTAGCTTGAGCTTGACAAAGATAGCTTTTTGCACACTGGGTACACTCTGCAGTGGCCTTCAGGAGGGAAAAGTCCTCTTGGATTTCACAGATGTTGTGAAAGCTCTGTAAACTTTATATTTTGAAATATATGATATCAGAGGAACTTCTGAGTGCATTTCAAAGATAACACACCTATTGTAATTTTTTGTATCTCTTCAGTGGGGAAAAAAACATCGTATGTACATTGTGGAAAAAATATATTTGCAGATGTGCCTTCTATTTTACCAAGAAAATAAATATCAGAAGAACTGAGATCCCAGAATTTATAGATTAATCAAACATAAATCCAGTATTATAAGACAGGTTTTTCAGTTGTAAATTGGAGAATTCACTGGAAATCCTGTCGAAAGATTTTTTTCTCCTCAAACTTGTGCAATACAAGTTAAAAACCTTTCTAACAATATTTTACCCTCCTGGAAAAGTTACTAGAGGAAGGGATGCAAGTTATTAACTTGCAAACAGTAGAACACATAATAATTTCTAAAAGCAATAGTATTCCAGGAAGTGTGCATTAGCATCTGCTAAATCGGTCTTATTGCCACATTGAACAAATGGTATTTTGCTTTTGGCTACTTAAAGCAAAACCACCCAGGTTTGTCAACTGAAAAATAAAATTTTCTAAATTTTTTATTTTACTACAGAATTTTAACAAAATTTATATCCTTTTTCAAACTCTAACAGACAGCACAACTGTGTATTAAATTTCACACATAGCATTACTTTTACATGTAAATCTTCAGAGTTATGATTTATGATGTTGAACAAAGATGAAGTTTGCTTTGAGTACTTCAACAATCCCACCCTATAATTCAGCAAACGTGCTACTCAAGCTGTACCTAAGAGAAAAATTTCCAAGCAAATATGTGAAATGCTTGGAGGATTGACTAGTAGTTCCCTCTATATGGTCAGATAATGGTTCCCTGTGAAGAGGACACACACCCACTAGGTGGAAGAAGTTGTTCAGTTCTGGTTTATTTCTGAAGAGATTTGGACCACTGTTTTGCTCAGAAGAATACCCAAACCATCGGACTAAAAGCTTTTGGGGGGCTGTGAGGAAAGAAGAGGTGTGGAAGTGATATGAAGAAAACCTCTTGGTTTTACAGCTGCTGCAGCTCTATTTTTATGTGAATGATGAAATCCTCAGGAACAGAAAATGGCATTCTACCTGCCTAGAAAATATTTTAACCATAGAACTGAAGTGATATACTTTGGCTTAGGTTCACAATTTATACGGAATCTTCCTTGCAAAATAGGACTCAAAGGGAACAAAAGGAGATTTGCTTTCAGTCTAATGGCATACACCTGGTAAATGAAAGAAAATCCAAATGTTAGGTCTGAGTCAGCAGAGGATGCTTTTGGAACAGTATCTGATACTGTTATCCTAATTTTCCTGACAGTAGAATATGCTAGACTTTTTCACTCTCTGTGAATTTTTTGCATTTCACTGAGCTAGATATCAACCAAATGAGCATGACTCTCTACTTGGTATGAGGGAGCCCTGGAGTCTAGTCCTGCTGAACTGACTATTTGGTGGTTTACTCAGGGTGAAAGAGAATCGTGCAGGGAAACTTGTCTCCTAACATCAGTCTGAATGCCTCACAACATGATGACTAGGGAACTTTCCTGGCATGTTGAAAATGTAGGTTCAAATGGTTCAATGGACAACTGGCATGAATGCAAATAACCAAACCTGCTCTTTGGTGAGCATCTCTGTTCTTAAGAGTGTAGAGGATCAAAATGCTTTGTGTCATAACAGATCAAACAATTCAGTAAGGAGATTTCAAAATGTCAAATTTGGAACCAAAGAATTTCAGAACTGGAAAATAGAATAGAAGAATATTCAGGTCTCATTACCCTTGCTGTGAGCCATTACAGACTGACCCAAAGTGCATCTTACGTTTTCGTAAGACTTTCAGAACAGTAATAGCCCCACTTTTAGTCCGTCTGCGTCAATCAGGTCTATTGTATAATATCTTTTCCAAGCATGAAGACAGGCCATGAAGGAAAGCAAAGTATTAGAGACAGATTTGGGCTTTTTTTTTTTTTTTTTTGGTCACATGTTGTTCTTCTAGCATTTTTAATGTTTTACTTCTCTGATTATGAAACTTCCTTTTCTCGTGTCCACTGACACACCTCTCCACCCAGAGAGAAAGCTGTCAGTGTTCTAACAATGAAGAAATGTTACATTAATTTCCTTCAGCTGCACAAGACATAGGCCAGCAGCCAGAAGTGATATATTGTTGCTATAATATATGTGACTTTTTGTGTCTTAAGGAGAAAAACTAAGAAAGGATTAATACAGATGTAATCTTCCACTGTAATAAAAGCAGTCTCTTGTGAGTTTATAAAATAATGAAAAGGAAACATCTCCTTCTTTGTTTGAAATATTTGTTACTCTGCTCACTATTTAAACACTTCCTCATTTTAGGCAATTGCTTGTAGCCAGCATTCAGGCATCCAAATTCTATTAATGTTTCTTAAATTAAAATGGAAATATTCTCAATTTAGCTTTTTATACTGAAAACAATTAAAACACAATTAGGATCATAGAACATTTTGGGTTGGGAAGGAGCTTTGAAGATCATCTAGTTCCAATCCCCCTGTTTTGGGTAGAGACAGCTTTCACTAGATCAGGTTGATCAAAGCCCCATCCAACCTGACCTTGAACACTTCTGATAGAAATGTGAAAGTACTGTCTATTAGTGCATCCTAAGACTGGCAGTGTGAGGTGTTGACCTTCTCTACTCTATCAGTCCTTCTGCCTGTTTTCTACTTGATTGGTTCTGCCTTCTGATCTGATTATTAATAAGTAAGACCTAATCCATTTAACTTTACTGGTGTCCATACTCTGAAATCTCCTCTCTACTTTTGTTAATGGAAGCCTTGATTTGTTGAAAGTCAAACAGTTTTGGTGGTAGTATGCTTGTTCGGGAGTTCAGAGATTGCTGTCTGGCAGTTTGCATGGGGAAGGAACTCATGGCTGCTGGCTCTTCCTTCCTAACTTAAAGACCACATATGTCATGTACATTTCTTACAAATGCACGTGACATGATTTCCCTTCCAGATAGAAGATAGTTTAGAAAGGATAGGTATTCAATTATAACTAAAAAGGGTGTGACTGAACAAAAAATATGATGTGTGTTGAGAAAAATCCTCGCTTTTCTCTCCAAACTAAACTGTGCATCTCACCCTCTCCTTTGGGAGTGCAGGCAGAGGTTTATCTTCCCCTCAGTCTTATCTCCCTGAAAGCCTTACTCTTTCCCCCTCCCATTCCTCTTAACATTCCTGGTCATGGAAGGAGTAGGAGAAAAGATTCTTCATGGGGAAGGCAAGAGAGCAAGAAATACAGAGAAGGAATATAAGTTATGGATGTAATTGTTCTGGGGGTGGTGTAGAACTGTAATGTGTGTACATTTTTTAATTTTCCCTCTCTGACTTACAACATTTTTCTTTACTGTCATCCATAAACACAAGACAGATATTTGAGTACATATGGTCAAGCTAGAAATTATGTAACTTGATTCATTTTTATGGTCTACACATGGAAACTGATTAATATAAAATGGTATTTTATAATGAAATACAGATGAGAAAAAACTGAAAATAAGTAATGATAAATTAATATTTTCAATGTGTTTACTGGACTGCCCCCTAAAAACCTCACATTCAAGACTGTAGAATATGAAATAGTCAGTGAGGAGACAGAATAAAGAACTACTGGGAACTGGTGAAGGTCAGGTCATGAAAAGTTTCAGCCAACCAGCTTCAGGGACAGAAACTTGTGAGAGCAGGTTTCTGAAGACAATTCAATATTTGTGGAACATATATATAATTAATATATTATGGAAATCCTTTAAAAAAGTTATTAATTTCATACTCATTACAGAATGTGGATGGCATGTGTTATGAACAATGCATGGATCATTGAATGGCGATAAAATAAAGTATTTTGAACAGCATGCCTACTAGGTACTGAATGAAAAAAGGTCCTGTGAAAAATAATATCATACCACAACTGAAAGTCTTCAGCTACATGACATTAATTATCTTTAAGTTTTGCATAGAAGAGCATGAATGAATGAAGACTACCTGGGCAACCCAAGTTTTTATTTCCTAGTGTTTTAATGCTTAAATTGCCTTGAAAATGTTGCAAGAACATGAATATGTTTCATTGCACTTACTGGAAAATTTATTCTGTGTCTATGCTAAGACCAGAGCTAAGACTGTCACATGGAAATTGTTACCTCAAATTTATAAACGGGTTCTTCATTGAAGAGTGTATAAAAAAAAAAGTAATTTCCAAATGAATCTTAACTCAGTGCTCTTGTTTAAGCATGGTTATAACAGCTATATGACTGGCTGTGTAAGTATTCTGATTACATAATGATTTTAAATAATGTTTTGGCCTATAACTTTATATAAAAGCTAGAAGACTTAATATTTACTACTTATGTATGAAAAGGGACAGGAGCAAGGCAGCTAAAATTGGTAGTCATTTTGATCTGTAGTCATTGTCTCCTGTGGTGCGTATTGCCAGTACAGTTTAAGTTACAACAGAAGAAATGGGATAAGCAACAGTATTCAGTGGTATTTTTTCAGTCTATGATAGTTCTGCTAAATTTGGGTTTTGTTCATTGGAGAGAGATAAAGAGATTACAGCAGCAAGTGGGATTGGGGTCATATAATGCAGAATCAATACCGCACTATAAAATCAAAATTCATAGGACTGAGGATTGATCATTTTCTCACATTTTAGCAATTCCTTCTTGTAAACAGTTTGCCTAAGAATTATTTTGATTATATAAAATGCTGTTGATCTACTCACCCATGCCACCATATAAAATTAGTTTGACATACTGTGTAACATCATTATAGTATTGTCTAATGCAACTCAGATCTATCTTTGATAAAAAGCTACGATTATCCTCCTCAGCAACACAAATGGTTGTGGTGAGTAATGTGAGAGCAAGAATAACACCTGATACTACAATTGGATTCACAAGGGTGGACCCTTGAGCAAATTTCTAACCCTGTTGGGTTTTAAAGCTTCACCAGAATAGATATTATTGCATATTTGAGGCTATAGCATAAAAAGGGCTCGCAATCCTTTTGTATACAGGCTGTATTGCAGTAAACTGCAAATATTTGTTTACTGTTATTTATTCTTAAGCTTTTTACAGCTCTGCTTCATTATAAAGAATCAGTTTGAATCGATACCCACAGCAAGCCTATAATCTAAGCAGCAAATTTTCTTTCAAGAAATTTAACATATCTTCTAGCATGGAAGGTTTTGGCACAGACAGAATCCTACATTGTTTAGGACTGAGTATACTTGCACATGAAACATTTTCACAGCTTCATAGTCTTCTCAACAAGGCTATTAGATGAACTCATTTGCTTAGAGTTGGAATATTAAATATTTCTACATCTGTTGTTCATATGTGTGCATGAAACCTTTTTTCCGTTATGGAAAGTAGCCATGAGCTCTCCATTTCTCTTATCCTCTCTCTCTCTCCCCTCACTTTACATATATTATGTTTGTGAATATTTGGCAGAATGAATATAAAAAACATGTCAATGGAAAAAAGTAGTAGTGTTCCACTCCAAAGATATACAAAATACATCTATTATTTTGCAGAGAAGAAAACTTGAGGCTTCCTTCAGGAAAAGACTGTGCGTGCCTTATAAAGTAGGAAGACTTATCTTTTCTCATTGTTCTGCATGCAGAGGCAGGCAACATATGCTTCCAGTAAAACCTATGGCCCACCATTATAATATTCTTCTAGTTCTACACACATTGCAAGAGTTTTATTAAGTTATATTATATATAAAGCCATGCCCTATCCTTACACTCTGCATTTTGCTGGATTCTGGACATTAATTCTGAAGAAAGCTCTCATTGTTGTCAGTGCTCCTAAGGGCAGAGGGGCAATTTGATGATATCTGTAATTTTAAAAAAAGCCCACAAAAAACAGTTTTAGAAACAGACATGAAAATGATCTCTTGGGATCAAGTACTATGTAATCTTTTTATCAAACTATTAATGGAAACATGAACATGGTTTAGATCCTAATTCAACTGTACTTTGTATACTTACTGTCCAGAGAATGTGCAATAGAATCAATACAGTAGTGTGTGCACTACTTGTTTTTATATTACATTTGTGTTATAAAAAGAAATCTAACTTTCAAATTTTAGCATGCTACCGAATTTTGACACAACTGAATTGTACTGACTGGAAAGAGAACATTTTAATGCATGTAAGGAAGGCTACATCAGACTAAGGTATTTGACTGTTATGCATGTATTACTGGTTTGATGGGGCTGATTGACAATACAGTCTCTTTGAATGACAAGAATAAAGGCTTTACATTTTATAGTTAGCAGCCCATTCAGATGAGAGGGATGCTTTTCATCTGATGGGTCTCTAGGTACAAATGTTCTGTCACCCAAAGCTACAAGCAGGTGAATGCTGGAGGGTATAGATGATCTGCAGTCTTTGATACACAAGGACTTGCCGATGTGACTAGTTAGAAGGCTTAAAAAAATTAGCAGCTGGATATTTTATAGAAAACTGTAATAGAGTTTTCTGTTTCATCCGTGACCCAGGCTCTGGGTCTAAAAGTGCACTTGCAAATATAGGATCAAGATATCCTATTACTTTCTGCACTGAGCTGTAGCTGGTGATAATGGAAAATATATAGGGTAAGCCGTGTAAGAGGAGTGAGCTCATCTGTGAACGGCCTACTTGGTGCAAGCAATTGATGTCTCCAGTAGCAGAGGAACCTGGTCTTATTCATCGTTGCTCATATCTGCTTTTCATTCTATACACAGATCAAATAACAAAATATTCCCTCTTATGTGGCAATTTATAATGCATAGAGAACCCATTTATGTCTCAGTGACTGACTGAGACACTTTTCAAAATACTGGCTTTGATGTACTGTCTTTCACAAATGAGTGTTCTGGTGTTCAGTGCATGGCAGAGACTATTTGAGTAATGGGGATAGATTTTAGTGCCTCTGTGTGTCTTCCAATGCTTATTATTGTAGTACTCGAATACTTTATGACCAGGAAAATGGCCTAAAATCAGTGTACCTTCAGTCTGATGAGAGTATTTACTCAGGAGTATGCATTCCTGCTCAGATCTGTAATGCCTGTTGTGAAAGATACTGGCTACATCCATACTGTTAAACAAAAAAGAGGACCATGAGTTAATCTTTGCCACTGACAACTGGTAGCTGTAGCAAAACTTTATTGGAGATTTTTGCCTGCAGTAGTCCACAGCAGACTCAGAGTTGGGTTAACTACCAAGCCACATGGGTGGTAAGGGGCTCAGTGTCTGACAAGGATATCTGAACCTGGCCTGATCTGACTTGTACATGGATATGCATGCTTTTTTTTGTTAACTTTGTTAATTTTCTTCTGTTTTACCATTTTCAAGTTTTTCACTTTTAATAACTAAAGCCAAGTTTAGGTAACCAGCAAGCTATTACATATTCTCTCCACTCTTTTGCTCTTAGACACAAATCTGCTTCCAGTTTTCAATTACAAATTTGGCAAATTTGTGTAAAAGTACATTTTTAAAGTGTGTACTGCTATATTGTGTCAAAAGGATGAGTGATTTTTATGTCACAAACTACTCATTTCATGGCAGGAACAGCCTTGGTTTTGATTTCTCACTTGGCAAATATTTGACAAGAAAGATGCATCTGGATAAAAAGTCAGTTTGAAATTAACCCTTCATAGCTGTATGACCTAAGCATACAAATATGAAACTTCCTATGAGATTTTTCTGGATGTTGACAAAAAGTAATTACAGTTCCTGCACTGTATGTTAGTCCTAAGTCTTCATAGGAATACATGATATTATAAGAAAATTAATGATGTAATTAGAATATGAAATTAGATGATAAACTTAAAAGTATTAAAAGATCAAAATTTAATACAAGAAAAAGCAGAAAGGCAAAGGATTAAGAAAACTTTTCACAAGTGACTTCATGTTTTTCCTGTCCATGAACATATGGAAAAGATAATACTTAGAAAATGTGATTACTCAGATGAGAGAACTTCTCTCCCTCAGTTCTAAAAGTGGGATTACTGCTTAAAGTCTAGATAGAAACCAAATTCATAATAAAGTAACTATGATCAATTTATAACACAGATTTTCACTGAAGCTGTAAAAACAAAACCAAAAGCACTAAGAATTTTGGAGTGCTCTGCTTTGTCAGTCCCAAATTTTTAAAGCTCCTAAGGGTGGCTTTAAATTCATGAGTCAAAAAAAAAAAAAATAAAATCTTGGCTTGCCTTTTTATAAATTTTTATTTTATTCCTATTTCGGAACATTTTGTAATTTTTGTTGCATTTGTAAGCTTTGCACCGAAATCAGTCAGCTGGGTTTTTTGTGATTGTCCTTCCTAACTGAAAGCTGAAACTCACTTGCCTTCCAAGAGCTGAGCTTTTAACTATTTATGGCAAATAGCATTAGACTCTCAATGAAAGAGTAAGAGTTAATAACATTTGGAAACTGGAATTTTAGTAATATTAATGCTGTTTATGAATGTACAAAGTGGACCAAAATGGAAATGAAGAAGTAGTAAAAATATAGAATTCCCAGTACAAAACCTAATTAATTCACTTGCAGCTTGCTACAAAAAAAAATTGTGTGCATGTTTGATGCTCTAGCAAGTGCTATAGTATTAGATCACTTTGACCACTGTATGTAACAGGGGTATATGCAAGTAGCAATATACAGGTACAAACATACACACCTATATGGATAGCTAAATAGAAAGTTATCTCACTTCCATTAAAATAAAAAAATATTAGGATTTGGTTACTTTTCATAAAGATGAAATTGTGTTCTTGACATGACATTCAGATATTATATGCAAAGTCCAGGTCAACTTGATAAATGCTGGAGTGCATGCCTTTTATTGTTAATTATTTAACTAAAATGTCCAATTTGTTTTGGATTTTGAAACTCGGAGAACATATTTGATTCAAAGCCTGCTGTTGTCAATGACAGTTTATGCAATGAGCCTTATGGCTTGAGACAGGATTTGATATAAAATGTTAGCTGAAGGAATTTCTACCTATATCAAGATAACACAGCAATAACTTTTACTATTTCTTTCCAAAGCATTTTTTCATTTAAGACTTGATGGTATTCTTTAGGCTACACTTTTGTAAAATTAAGGCAACAGTTGAAACTTCACCTGTTCTTGAAGGGTATGTTTTCTTCTGTGCAGTTAACTCAACAATGCTGAAGGTATTTCACAAGCAAGAAATACTGGAAAGCAGGCTAGCAGGAATGTTCTCTCATGAGATTTACCTGTAGAAGTTGTGTTTCTTACCCACTGTAGTACAAAGTTAACCTGAGATTCATTTGTATTTAAATAAACGTACCTATTTTAAAACAGACAGAAAAGAAGACCTTCCACAGCTTCTAGGCTACCTCTGAGCTTCCTGTTCTAGGGATGCTGAACACAAACTGTGGATACACGGTCTGATAGTAACAGTTTACAACCAACAAACTCTCTTCTCTTCTTGTTCAAATTCAGTGTGACTTCATGGGTACAGCACTTGACCATTCAAGTTCAGGAGACCTGCTTTCTGTCACCAGCTCGGATGCTGGCCTGTTTAGCGAATAAGGACAAGTGTTTGTTGTACTAGTCCCACCTGTAAAATAGAAGTAAGAATACTCCCTTCCAAAGTGAAATATTTTCCTGCTACTATGCTTTTACTTAAAAATGAAGAGAATATTCTTTATTTTGAAAGCTTTTTCCATAATTACAAGCAATAATTTTCAGTAGCAGATGTAGATGTACCACTTCACTTACTGAACATCTGTTCAAAAGCTACAGGATATTAGTGGTTACTGAAGGGAAAATAAATGTAGACACTTGTGTATTAATCATACTTAGGCCAGTGGATAAAGTAGATATAAATGTATTTCTGTCAAGTTTTCAATAACTGAACTGTTCTTCATACACATTTGGAAATGCAGGGTGGTTTTTTTGGAAGTACTTAATACTCTACAGAAAAAAACAGATAATTTGCAGAATAGTAATTTATCATATTCACAAACCCTGTTTATTTCGAGAAGAAAGAAGAAAATTTTTCAGACTTCTTTTGATAAGATTAAATATACCCTTCAAAAAAGGTTTTGCATAAATTATTTCAAATGGCCCTATGAGTAATATAGGTGAGTTATTACAAAAACATAAAAACTTCCTCTCCTTGTTCTTCTCCCTGCTCCTTTTCCTCACCTTCCCTTCTCTCCCCTCTACTTCCAATAATGTCCAGTTTCTATGTTAGACTACTGGAAAAATTGTAGAATAAATAGGCAAAATATGTATTTGTTTAACTGTCTTATTTTTCTTAGGATTAAGGTTTTATCTACTGAGCTGTTGGCTGTGTGATATATGGCTTAAAGTACAGGAACATTACTTGTCAATATTAATGTGTTTCCTCTGGATGGAAAATACAAAGCAATGTTACAGACAGCAAGAATGGATGCAACACAAAAGGAAAGCTTTTTTTTGTTTAAAGAGAAATACTAGGGTTTTACATGAAGCTCTAAAGGTACAGAAAAGTACTTAGAAGTTAGCTGCTACGCTCATACCTATACTTATAAATGGTTAGATAGTTCCCTTATTCATTAGATAGTAACGAATCTTGTACAAATGTCATCATTTTCTTTTGTGTGCCATTAGATATTTCATTAGAACAAATATTTCAAGTAATTTGATTTTCTGCTGAATTTTTGCAGACTGTCACCATGTGTCAAAGTAGAGCCTAGTGGAGATAGTTGAATCACATCAGCTTTTCTGCAAGCTTTAGCAAGAGCTGCCATTATACCAAACAATTATAGCTCATCACTGAAACATCCAGAAATGCTCTATTTGACCCTGCTAAACTCCATTTCTAAGTGTACTCTTAGGGTTGAGATTATATGCAGCCTTGTACTGGAATGGTTCAAGATTTTCTGCAGAAAATCTGAGAGGGTATGTATCTGGGTTGAATATTTTGAAAAAAAGCTGCTATGGAAAAGATGACATTGAACAGAGCAGCATATTTAAAGACTTCAGGGACTAGAAGTATAAAAGGCACTAGGATCTAGAAAACTGGATGCCCTGCAGTGTATTTCTGTTTAACTGTGTGAATGTCAGAACTACTTCTCTAAGTAGTTTGGAAAATTTCCCTCTTTTTCTGAACTGAAACCTTGTATAGGGGAGATGCATGAAAAAATGACAATGAAACAACAACGTCCTCTACCTGCTTCCTGCTGTTTTGCCCTCTGCCAGTACCAGCTTCCATTACCATCCTTAACAATAAAAATATTTTATTATTCTAGACATATTTCCTATCTAGGTACATCCAGGTACAGCTGTACCTGGTGTCATGTCCCAATTTCTCGGGACCAGCGACTCAGATTCGCTGATTCCCAGGTCAGGATTAAGGTGAAACAACACCAGGGATTCTTCAATTCACAAAACTCAATATTTATTGACATGAAACTTTGTCAGTAATCTTTGCAACCTCTGCAACAGGCATTAAAACTTATACCGACTAGTGGCAGATGTTATAACATGCCCCAACAAGCCTTCCCTTACATGTGGGCATAAAGAATAAAAGTGGGAGAGGAAAGAGGAGAGAGGAAAAGAGAGGAAGACCAAAAGGAAGATTTCACCAGTCCTTGTTCCATTGTTGGTCCTGCCAGCCTAGGGGTTCAGTTCTGGTGGGGTGCTGCCACCTGGGGCTTTGACTCGTGTCCTTTTACAATACCTTTCCCTCCTTTGGGTGAGCATTTGGACTACTTAGGCTAATTTCGCATCATGCGCAGTTTATGCTTCCAGAATTCTCCTTGCTTTTAGCAACGTGTGCAGCTTGTACCTTCAGATTCTTCTGAAAAATGAGTGGGTGGGCTTGGGGGCCGTTGGGGAGTTACTCCCCCCTCCCTGCAGGTGTGACCATTGTTTGACCTTTCCTTTTGACACATGCATGCTAAAAATAGCTTCTCTATTGGCTCTTCTCAGAGTCATTCAAGACAAGGAAGTTCAGCCTCTGAAAAGTGTGGTCTCACTTCCACATTACCCCCTCCTCTTGCTGCACCTCCCTGCCATTGCCTACACAGCCCCAGCATTTCCAGAAACCACTTCCTTTGTCAAAGTTCTTTAACGGATGGTTGAGATAACTCTGGTTTCATTGGACCGTCACACCTGGCTCATGTTTGTTTAGTACACTAATGATATAATTAGTGAATAAAATTATTTAAATCCTGATTTTTACTATGTTTGCTAGAGAAAGACCAACAAGAACTGGTGTGTCTACCAAGTAGAATGCAAAGTAAATTTTAACAAGTTTGTGGAAGTATCAAAGCAGTTCAATATTTGTGTCACAGAGCTCACTACAAGCAAGTATCTACAGCTTTCTTGTCTAAATTGTCACTTACAACTATCTTAAGTATCTACTCACCATAGTGCAGACATGTCCTTAACTAATGTTTTTATGTATAATATACTTTGTTAATATGTACTGTGCTGTGGGTCATAGCTAGAGCAAGCCCATTTCATAGCAACATTAACATTTGTTTTCATTCCACCTTGGAACGTGACCAAAACTTTATGGAACAGTGCTGCAGAAATAGAAATATCAAAATCCATGTTTATGGATCAAAACATGTGGACATGATTAGGGAACTGGCCTGGCATAGGGGAAACTGAGGTTCAATTACATTGTTCTATGTTGGGATTCTAGAGGGCTTTCTGCGAGAGAATGGACATGTGAGCAATCTTGCGTGAGAACAAGACTGATAAGAGCCTCAGCCGAGCAAGAATGCGATAAGGATGTGACCCTGAATGAGGGGGGAGAAACATGACGAGACAAAAAACACCCGGAAGGGGTTGGGACGGAAGAGGAAGTCACACAAGGCAGGAAGCCTGGTAAGGCTGATGTGGCACTTTTTATCCAATCGTAAGAAGGTTTAAAGCGCGGGCTAAGTTAACTGTCCAATCGTGAGGACTTGTACTGCATGTTACTCACGTGTGTGGGAGAACATTACAAAAGGGCTTTCTTAGTTGTAATAAATGGGCATTGCTCGATCACATTAGTCGTGTGCATGCTCAGCTCTCCCGCAGTTCTCTATGAACGAGGACAGAAATTTTTCTTGCTAGAATATGCTGGATCAGGCAGACTAAGGATTTGAACCTCTACTTCCTTTACTAATCAGTCTATTCTTCCATTCTCTTTCATCAAACTTGCTATTTCTCTGTACAGCATCTTCTCTTCACTAAAATGCTCATTTGATGAAATGTCATACAGTGAAGGGTGTTCTAGTCACAATTACACACAGTACCCATAGCTTAGCATGCAAATATAGCAGCTTCCACTTTATAAGTAGAGAAATTCAGTCTCAGGTGCAAGTGCTGTGCACAGGATCATGATGTAACTCAGTGAAGAAAGTGTTTAGGACTGCAATTTGTCTGTGCTTTGTATAATAGACTACAGTGTTATACAGATGAGCTCTATACTTATTCAGACCTTCTGTTTTTCCATTTTGTAAAATATGTTAACAAAGGAATGCATGAAATATGAAAACAATCAATTTAGAATAATAGAAATTATTACTTTAACTTCCTGAAACAGATGTACGACCATGAGCACATGGAGTGGACTTTCTCACATCAGCCAACAAGGAAAACAAAAGCATAAGTATGTGCCTCTCTCCTATAGTAAGCCCTGACCTACATTTGGCAATAAAAATACTTCTTGAAGGTGTGCTTCTTGTCCCAAATGCCACTCCTACATTCAAGTGTCTAAGTTGTCCCTCTTGTGTATGGACTAGGATCACGCTTCAGCTGGAAAAAGAGACAAAAGTAGGGATTAGGGGTTTAGTAACTTTATGGCTTGAACACTCACTGAGGAAGTGAGAAGCACACATTTATTACATTCAGACTGAAGAAGTCTGGACCACAGTTTCCAGATCCCCAGTAAACTCAGAAACCACCAACCTAGACAAGATATTAGGGCAAAGCTCTCTCCATTTGCTTGGTTGATTGATACTGGGCCACTACAGAAAGAAAATAAATGTTATGCAAAGAATAAACAAGGAAAACAGAAAGGATGGCTTGCTTAAGCAAGAGATGGTAGGGATAGGCAGTGTGAAAAATCCTGGTTTCTGTCCAAGCTTCTAATTGTGTTTATGTAATTATGGTTTTTTTGTAGTGCCTTGTTGCTGCACCAGGCTGTTAACCAATACAATTAACTTTTCTTCAGCAAATGGCAGTAAATAAAAGTTTAGTTAATTAAATATGCTTTCTCAATTATCGTGAACAACAGATTTTTTTATTTTTTTTTCCAATCCACTTTCTTGAAAACAGTTCATCTTGCAGTGAAATATGCCAGGCAGTTGATCAGTTTGTTGTGCTTGGCTGCCAAGCAGGAGCCTCTGGGTCCTTTCAGCTGCTGTGAAAATGCACAACAACTGCTGGTCTCTCCTTGTTGGTATCTTCAGTCACACATGGAAGCTAGCTTGGAGGAATTCTGAAATGGTATGTTGGCTGATTTGCAAATGAGAAAATTGACTTGCTGGTGGGGAGAAAAAAGAAAAGTAGTTTAATGAATGTTAAAAAACAGCTATATATATTGCAGGGGTGAAATTTGCTCTGCTATGTCGGGTCAACTAGGGTCAGATGTGTTACATATTTGGTAACTTTGGTCACAAC
Organism: Athene noctua; assembly: GCF_965140245.1. NCBI lineage: Eukaryota > Metazoa > Chordata > Aves > Strigiformes > Strigidae > Athene > Athene noctua. Next base: position 29,753,628 of record NC_134038.1, on the reverse strand, counting down.
TAGATATCTCATTTGACCTATAGGGACATTATCCAAAACTAATGTCTCTGATCTTAAACTGATCAACAGGGCTTTAATATATATGGAGGTGCAAGTTTGGAAATGCATTTATTGGTGTTGATGCTTGCCTTCATTATTTCAAAAGCCAGAAGGGATTTATTTTGAATGCCATTCTAACTGCCAGTAAATAACTCACAGCTTCCAAGAGAGGTCATTAGAGGCAATTATAACTTAATCTAAATGATCATGGCTTTAAAGATGTGACTAATTTTGCTGCAGCCAACTCTGCAAATGTAAGAAATTCAAGCTTGTTCTTGGACTCATCTGAGATCTTTATCTAGGCCTTCGACAGACCACTTGTAAAATGATGATTACTATCAGGTAAGTTCTCATCAGCTGGAGGGCTACTCCTATGCTGGGCAATGCTGAATAACACTGGTGATGCTGATGCAGCTGGGATAAGAAAACTAAGGAGCCATTCATTCAACTTGCCCAAGCTGGGTTTTTACAGAATAGTATGTATAATACTCAGTTCAAAAATGCATGCTAGTGTTGCTACAGATGCATGGTAAGGAGGCAGATACCAAATGACCAGAATACTGATGCTGAGGAAAGAGAGTTATGTGCAAGACAAAATAGGTATGTAAAAGTCTAGAGCTAAAGGATTCAGATGACCCATAAATGCAGTGATTTATTTCTGAATGGAGTTCTATATGTTATTTATGAAAGTCATCTGCAATTTTTTAATAAATTATCATAAAAAATTTACAATCCACAAGTGAAGCTGACACAATCTTAAAAAAGGGAGTTACCTTCCCTGATATGAATGAATGTACTTATAAATGACATTTAAATGGCAGTTTTTCTCATTTACCTGTATATAGTCAGGTTTAATGGTCTGCTTCTTTGCTATTTAGGCTTATTGATCCCAATACTCTATTTGATTCTGGATACATACACAGAGCTCTTATGTGCACTACTAATGGACAGATATGGTTTTGGGGGCCATACTACCTTAGAAAAAAAAGCCCTGTGTCTCATATGATGATTATAGATATTGCATTGCTGCATTAACTACTTTAGGTGAAAAATCTGCACACAGACCTTTTGAAGATGTCCTCTTGAATAATTGTTTGAAGACATACTTTAAAATCATAATCTTCAGACTTGTTTCAATATCCTATTTTTATTTCTCTTTGCTTTTTTGTTTGAGAATTTTTTTTTATAGTGTGTCTTCCATCAATATAATTGAGATATTGCCTTGTTGTGTATTGATCTGAAAAAAATACCTAGGTAACATCAGCTTGTTCATATCGATATTACTTGTTAGATTTTCTCTACTGTCAAAAATGCCTTTATTATTTATATGCATAATTTTCCTTGTTTGGTAGGAATTTTAACCTTTCACAGAATATCAGAAAAATACAAGCTTTTTATTAGGCTATTTTCTGAGCAAAATCTATGAGCATTGTTGAATTTGTTTCTTTTCATTGTCTAGTAATGAAATGGATCTTTAATAAATTATAGGAAATTTTCATGTACTATGTTGTGAGTAGAAAACAAAAATATTGTATATATATATGTGCACTGTAATACATTACACTCAGATCTTTCAGAACTTAGAGAATACACTCTGATGAGAAAGTAGAGGAAAAAAAATTCCATGTACTTAATGAATTTTTGACTGGATATTTTTTAATTGGTTTTGTTTGTAATAAAAATAGTTAGATTTTTCAAATACTGATTCAAAGTGAATAAGGCTCCTGTCTCCCATAACATCCTCCTTGGCAAACTGATGAAGTATGGGCTAGACAAATCAACAGTGAGGTGGAATAAAAACTGACTAAACTGCTGCGCCCAAATTGTTGTGATCAGCAGAGCGAAATCCAGCTGAAGACCAATAACTAGTGGTGTACCCCAGAGATCAATACTGGCTCAACACTTTTAATATCTTAATTAATGACCTGGATGATGGGGCAAAGTGTAAAAGATACAAAACTGGGAGGAGAGACCAATAGACCAGATGGTTGTGCTGCCATTTAAAGGCACCCTGACAGACTGGAGAAATCGTATAATAGAATAGTTTAGGTTGGAAGGGACCTTAAAGTTCACCTAGTTCCACCCCCCTGCCATGGGCAGGGACACCTTCCACTAGCCCAGGTTGCTCAAAGCCCCGTCCAACCTGGCCTGGAACACTGCCAGGGAGGGGGCAGCCACAGCTTCTCTGGGAAACCTGTGCCAGTGTCTCACCACCCTCACAGTAAAGAATTTCTTCCTGATATGTAATCTAAATCTACCTGCTTTCAGTTTAAAACTGTTACTCCTCATCCTATCCCTACACTCCCTGATAAAGAGTCCCTCCCCATCTTTCTTGTAGGCTCCCTTTAAGTACTCTAAGGCTGCTAGAAGGTCTCTTCAGAAGCTTCTCTTCTGCAGGCTGAACAACCCCAACTCTCTCAGCCTGTCCTTTTAGGGGAGGTGTTCCACCCTCCTGATCATCTTTGTGGCTCTCCTCTGGACCCACTTGAGCAGGTCTTTCTTATGCTGAGGCCCCAGAGTACTCCCGATGGGGTCTCACGAGAGTGGAGTAGAGGGACAGAACTGACCTGCTGGCAAAAATTCTCTTGATACAGCCAGGATATGGTTGAATTTCTTGGGCACATTGCTGGCTCATAGTCAGTTTTCCATCCACTACTATCCCCAAGTCCTTCTCCACAGGGCTGCTCTCCATCCACTCATCACCCAGCCTGTCTTTGTGCTTGGGATTGCTTTGACCCATGTGCAGGACCTTGCACTTGTCCTTCTTCAACTTCATGAGGTTTGCACAGGCCCACCTCTCAAGCCTGTTTAGGTCCCTCTGGATGGCATTACTTCCCTCCAGCATGTCAACCACATCACACAGTTTGGTGTCGTCAGCAAACTTGCTGAAGGTGCACTCAATCCCACTTACCATGTTGCCAACAAAGATTTTTAAACAGCACTGGTCCCAACACCGACCCTTGAGGAACATGACTCGTCACTGGTCTCCACTTGGATACTGAGCCACTGACTGCAAATGTCTGAGTGAACCATCCAGCCAATTCCTTATCTACCGAGTGGTCCATCCATCAAATCCATGTCTCTAATTCAGAGACAAGGTTGTGTTGCATTTAAGGTAATCAACTGATTTGCTAAGAGATGAATCCCCTTGCATGCTAGCTGGACCTCAGAGATTAAAGGGCTAGGGGCAGCTGGATTTATCTCTTAATAGGTATGCCAATTATGGCCATAACTATAGGCCTGACACCAGATGCACAAACAGCCTATATGTTGTACGTCTGGTTGCATTCAAGAGAAACAGTAGAGTTCACGAATACTACGGGTTATTCTCATGCAACTTCTACAGATTCTTAGAGATTACCTGTGATAAATGCCCAAACTTCAGGTTAGCTGTATAGCACTACACACTAAAAACTGATTGCAATTACACACACTTAATGCCTGGGTAATCAGTCTGCATAGCCTAGGGCCCAAATCTTACCAAAAGGCATCCCTTCTGGGAGGGGGCAAGAACCACAAACCCATTCATCTGTCCCTCAAATTTGGTATTGGATTATGGTCCCTTTGAGTTAGATACAAACTCGGGGCAGTTTATATAAGTATGTATGTGTGAGTGGGTGGGACTGTGGTCAAGTCATTGTTTCCCGAGTAATGACAGTGCAAGGTGTGTACTATTTTTGTGGGGAAAAAAGGAAGAATGAGAGATAAGGTCCACAGACTACTGCAAAACAGTCATTGAGAGAAGGGGAAGAGCAGGAGAGAAACCTACATAGTCATGACAAATGTTGCTTTAGAAAAGTGGAAGAACGGGATTGCATGGCCTCCACCTCACTTCTCATTCCTCCTTGGTGTCACAACAACAGAAATCACTGGATTTCCATCCCATTCTGTGTTTGTTCTAGGCACCATGTATTAAGGAAATGTGTGTTTTGCATTTTTTTCACTGTTTTGCTTTTCCCACAGGATGCCATGTGGAGTAGTGTCAAATTAATCAACAGAACTGCATGAAGTTCAATACAGAAAAATGCATAGTTCTACACCTGGGAAGAAATAGCCCCATGCACCCGTACAGGTTGGGAAAGAAATGGCTGCAAAGCTGCTTTGCAGAAGAGTACCTGAGGGTCTTAGTGGACAAGAAGTTTAAGATGAGCCAGAAATATGCCTTTGAGGTAAAAAATCCAACAACATCCTGGGCTGAGTTAAGAAGAGCAACAGGTCATGGGAGCTGATATCTTCTCTCTACTCAGCACTGGGGAGACCACATCTTGAGTATTGTGTCCAGTTGTATGCTCCCTGCTACAAGAAAGACATGGGCTTATTGAAAATAGTACAGTGTAGGGCTGTTTTGCTGATTAAGGATACCAATTAAACTCAGACACCAGAGTGAAAAGAGTAGGTGCATTTCATTGGTTATAACCAATGTAACAGTGTAATACAGAAAACATGTAGTAAGAAAAAGCAGAACAGTGCACTTAAAGTAACAAACAGGAGAATACAGGGTAATGCATTAAATCATTACTACCTGAGAGAATAATGATTAAGAAAGATCCATCACCACTTGCACACTTTACCATCATCCAGATCCGCAGTGGCTGGGGAGCCCCGGTTACAGCGAGGGTTTGCAGAGCCTGTCCCAGCAACTGGGAAAATCCTACACGGTTCGTCCACCCATGGGTGAGGCTTCCAAAGTCGCTGTGAGCGAGTCCAGCCTCATATACCAGAGATCGACAAGCCAGAATAGCTGGCACCTTTGTTTTGAGCTGAAAATGTCCAGTTTCATTCTCCTGTTGGATTCCACTCAAAGCCTGGTCCGGGCTCGGGGGGAAAAACAAGGGAGTTTCTAACAAGGCCAGATACCTGGGTTCTCAGCCTTGAACAAGGCTGAGAAAGGAAAATTGGTTACATTCTCTCCTCACTACTGATTATATTTCGTCTAAGTTGCATCTTTCACTAGTGAGTTTACGTATTTTATGAATGACTACATGCTAAGTTAGCAGCTTTGGCTTGGGGCCTCTTGTTCAGGCTTCAGTGTTTCATTGCTTTAGCACTTTTTACATCGGCATAGGTGGGTTGTTATAACTTAGTACAATACCTACTAGCACAATGATTTTCAGTTATAAAATGTACAGGATTCATCTATAGGTCAGCTCTGGCTTGGGCCAGTTGTCCAAGCCTTAGCACTTCAAGGGCACAGGATGACTAAGCAACTGAAGCATCTTTCATGTGAGGAGAGGGTGAGATAACTGGGATCATTCAGTCTGGAGAAGTCCCGGATAGGGTTTTTATCAATGTGCATAAATACCTGATGTGAGGGAGTAAAGAAGATGGAGTCAGACTCCTCTCAGTAGTGCCCATGGACCGGACATGACGCAACAGGCACAAACCAAAACCAGGAAATTCCATTTAAACGTAAGAAACTGAGGGTGGTCAAACACCTGAGCCATTTTACTAGAGAGATTGTAGACTCCTTGTTTTTGGAGGTATTCAAAATCTTCTGGATATTGCTCTGTGCAACATGTTGTAGTTGCCCCTGCTTTGAGCAGGTTGGGGTGAACTAAACCATCTCCAGAAGGCCCTACCCACCTCAGCTGTTAAGTGTGTGTCATTCTGAGTGATTTTCCATGTGAGTTAGTGAAACACAGGGGGTACTTGCTCCCTTTGCCCTTCATTGCCTTGAATGTAGATCTCTTTCTGTGGCATTTCTCCTCATTCCTCTAGTTGGATAACTGGGGCAGTTTGATCTGGAATTAACAAAGGTATCTCACTAATTTATTTGGGATTTTTTTGAGAAGAGGTAGTAGAAGTTGTATCAGCATATGCAGTGGCAAGTGTACTGATGTGGAACATTAAAACAGAAGACATTTTCTTTACACAACTGTTGTGCATTTTCTGTAGCTGTAAGTACTTCTGCAAAGTATATTTACTTCTATGGGATTCACTTTGCAATTAAAACATTCAGTTTTATTCCTATAGCTTATCTTTTAGTCCTCCTAAACCAGGTACTTACGGGCTATTGAGATGAAGGACTCCGTAGGCCACATTGAATGACAACTTTGATCCTCACTGGCTGTAATGAGAATTTATGTACCCAGAAACGTTTGCCCAATGCTGAATCCCACTTGTATGACTAAAAAGCATTTCTTCTGATCAAGCGTGTGAAGTGGTTGAAATATCTGTTTTCAGCTTTCTTTTTCATAACCAATGCACAAAGTGTTGAGCCAGGTAAAGGATTCTCCTCTGTAGTTTTCAGTGAACCAATCTTACTGTCAGTTTTAACAGACTTTTTTTTTTTATTATTTATTATTTTATGATCTATAAATAAGCTTCATATTAGTTCTCTTTTTCTCATTTATTCTCTCTCCAAGATATTAACATGTAGATGCCCCATTAAACTGTGACAGACTAACTGTATTAAACTTTGACAAATCAGGATGTGAGCTTGTTGAACATTAAGAGTTCAGATGATCATCTATTTTCCATTCATCTTCATGGTTGGCTACCAAGTGAATGTGAGTATCCTTATGGACTCTGAATTCACTCAGATTGAGTCTGGTTTTGAAATACTTATCTTGGAGATGAACGTGACATTTACTACTAGGGAAATGCAGGCTGATAAAATCTATATGTTGTTCTGTATTTAATGCCCTCTCTCCACAGAATAAAAGTTTCTCTTAAAGGTAGCAACCAAGAAACTGGGGAGTTCAAGATCCTGAAGTGAATCAAAAACTCAGCAGAGTACAGACTCTGGACTTCTGGAAAACAGATTTTGGCTTAAGGGAACTTGTAGAGGTCTTGTGGGATGCAGCTCTCAAGGGAAAAGAAGCTCAGGAGATTTAGCAGGTCTTTTAAGGACAACTTCCTCCAAGCACAAGAACGGTCTATCCTATACTAAGGAAAAGAAGATGTCATATCAGGAAACAAACTTGCCTAAGCAGGAAACTCTGCAGTGAGATTCAATTCAGAAAGTTTATATATATGAGATGCAAATGAGGATGGGCTACAAAGGAGGAATGTAGAAACACTGCCATATAGGGATAGTGCTAGAAAATTGAAGATCATCTAGAGATTAAACTAGTAAAGGAAATCAGGGGCAATGAGAAAAGCTTCTAAAGCTACATTATCAGTAAAAGGATAGACAAGGAAAATAGGGGGCTACTACTGGATGATACATGTGTGTTAGTGATAGCAATCACAGTTGAGGCTGAAGTATTGGATGTCCTTTAGCTTTAGTCTTCAACAGCAAGATTTCTTATGTCTTTGTGCCTAGACACATGATTCAAGATGGAGAAGAATTACTGGTAATGGAAGAAGAATAAGTGAGATCTCCTGAAAGAAATCAACTCATGGAAGTCCATGGGAACTGATGGTCTGTTTAATCTCTTTATCAGTAACCTCTTGGAAAAAAAAAAAAAAAAAAAAGAGAGAGAGAGAGAATTGACACCTGTCAAAATGAAGATGAGGCCACGCTGGGTGGGATACAGTCAATATACTTGAAGACGGGGTCACCATTCAAAGAACCTTGACAAATTAAGAGAATGGGATAACAGTAACCTGACTAAACTCTCCAAGGACAGATGAAGTCCTGTATCCAAGAAAGACAACTTCAGTCCCAGTCAAGTTTGAAATCCAGTTTTAGACTCCACAATATATAAATTTTTTCAATATTTGTATTAATTGAAGCATTCTTCAGTGGCTCTTCCATGGATGGATAGAGTTGGGAACAAACATAAAAAAAAAACCAGTTTAGCTTTACTTATCATTAAAACACATTTTAACAGGAAACTCAGAGGTACAACAGAGTCTTCTTAATTTATCTCAGTAGAACTGCAGTGAGTAGTGTTAATTAATGAATTGATTAAATTCTTACTCATTTTATATATATGGAAATTTACTTCATCCAGACACTTCAAAGGCTTAGGCAAAAACATTATACCATATATCAGGGTAATGGGAATGTATATCCAGTGAATTCCTAAAAAAGTTATAAAGAATCATGAATTCAAGAATCTTATCAAATAGAAAATGTTGGATTGTTCTTAACCATTGAGAAACTTATGTAGATGATTTTTACTAAAATTCAGTTCAGCTTACAACACAACTTTTCAAACTGTTATATTGTCAAAGTGAGGCAGTGAATTCTGTGACAGGTATAGGAGCAAGTGGCTTGGGAGGAGGAATTTATCAAGATCCATCTGAGCCAAGACTGGAGCCAGTTTTTTTGAATTGCCCTGACTCTAGTGAAGTACCCTTTTATGTCGGCCTATCTCAGTGCAGTTTCTGTTGAACCTGTATTTGGTTTTTAGCATTTCCTTTGGATGAATGCCCTTGGAACAATATTCTCTCGCCTAGTGGACTCAGCAAGTCCTCCAATTTAGATGAATGTGGGTGAACATATGCATATAATGGAAATGTGCCCTTTCCCAGCACATTTAATAGGAAAGCAACAGTTACTTCTTTGCTAAATAAGAATTTAAGTGCATAAGTGCTTTATAAGACATAATTTCAGAACTCTTTTATAACCTTTCACAGCAGAACAATAAATGTGGCTCTTGGCTAACTTCGGATGAAGACCAGGCATGAAAATAAATAGATCAACCTTAGGGCAGTAGTGTTTTACTCAGTGACTCCTAACCATGAGCTGTGATTTAGCTGTGACATAAACTTAGCCTAAGATATTAGAGGAGAGAAACACTAGTTTCCTGTGAAAGGAAAGTAAAGTTTAATTTAATGGCAGTACATTCAAATTAACATTTCTCATTTAGGTGCCAAACTCCATTGTAGGGATTAATTTTCTGGTGCTAGGCAGTAGCAGCACTTTTATCTACTATACACAATATTCACTGATGCAAGATATTTGGTCTGATGGGTTTATAGTTTCATAATCTGCCCCACTGATTTTCCAATAAATGGAAAATATGACTATCATGCAGCAGCCTCAGGAATAGACCCACTCTAGAATTTACCTTCTAACCAGTCTACATGCTGCTCAGAAGTGAATGCTTTCAGTTTTATAACTATATTTTAGTACAGCATTAGCAGGTCATGGTAGTGATAGGTATTATCTGGGTTGTTCTATTGGCTCAGCTTTGAAATGTAAATCCAATATTGTTTTGGTACTTTTAATTTTCTTTTTCTCAATGAACTTAATTTTCCATTTTCTCTAAATACATTTATTACAGAGTATTTCAAACATTATCTCAGAGTAAATATATTTGTCTTTTGCTACTGAAACTAGTATCCTTGAGATAGTTGTGACAAGGTTGTTGAGGTTAGGCTGGTCAGTTAAGTGCCTGTCAATCAGCTATGGCAGGAACTTCATTAGTGTTGGTGTTCCATGCTTCAAAAGCAAAGCTGTCTTAAAAAGCTCTGTCCAGGCCAGTTTTTACCCTTGTGACAAAGACTGACCCTCTCCTTCTGTCTGAGATACTTGGTTTGGATACTAACAAACTAGACTCAGAAATATCCAGAGGAATGGAATTTAAAAAAAAAATGATCAAGAGTACAGGATTTGTTTACTTTACTGATTTCTTTAGAAAACGAGGCTGAAAGGACACAAGATATGTCATAAAATATGTAAAAGAGAACTTTATAGATGAAGTAAACAATTAATTCTTCATGACTATAGCTCTTAGAATAAAATATAATCAGCTTTATTTGCAGCAAGAATGATTTGGGTTGCACGTTACAGAAAAAATTTAAACTGACAGAAGAGGAAACACACATTGCTCTGTGGAGACTGCAGAAATTTTACCAATGACTTTTTCAAGCAACCAATTCAGAGAATCATCTAACAGAGAAAGTTTCGATTCTGGAGAAACATGCCTTTGGCAGAGATTTGGATTAAATGGCCTCTGCAAAGTCTTCTTCAGCTGCTCCCCCACCCACTTAATGATTCTGTGAGGATTCTGACATGCTGGTGAGGGATGATTGTCACACTGAGAATTAATCTTCTTCTTCCTACCATTTGACTGCTTTCCTAATATTTCAGGAAAGTCTTGCCTACTTAACACATTAATATTAGGAATAACTGTATACCAATCTGTATGTCGACTGTATTAGTATACAGTTATACCAATACAAAAGATTGATACACAGTTATACGAAAAAGACATAAACCAGAATATACAATCTTGACACTTCAAGAGCTCATACTCGGAACCTCTCCTTTGTTTTCCATGCATTTACTTTCCTCTGCACTTATTATGTTTTATTTAAGATCTTTACTGAAAGCTCAGAATGAAAATTTCTTTGCTCATGTAATCTGAGGGAAAAAAAAATAGTTGTGTTGCTTTTTCACTTTCCGAGTAGAATGAAATATCATGAAGTATAAATTAAACTTTACATGATTTGTATGAAAAAACTCCCACACCTCTGAAGTATTTTGATATGATTACTGGCACTTAATCACAAAATGTTAAATTTGCAAATGAAAGCAAAATGATCTGTAAGATCTGTGAGATTCTAAACAAACTAGAAATGTTCTAATTAGTATCATCCTGTAATTCCAGAACTGGTAATTTCCTGTATTTTGCACAACTCTTCCTTCTGGAAAAAAGAAATTGCTTGGCATGCAGACAAAGATAAGCAGTACTTTGTCAACTTACTCTCAATGCTGCTGTGGTTTGTTAATATCAGAAATGTTGTGTCTTGGAGACCTCAAGACACTTTGTCAGTGTTGGCAGTTAAACTCAGGGTTGTTTGTGTCAGGATAATAAATTTATGCTCTAGCTTTCAGAAATTATGCTTTGTCTACTACAGCTCTTACATAAAATATTCAAACATTTTGTTTGCTCTAATTGAATAATGATTATATTTAATAGCAGTTTTGTAAAATGTTGTGAAAATAGTGTTCTCCTTTTTGAAATATTTTTCTACGCTAAGCCATATTAAAAGGCCTGAAGCAACTTTGTTTTTCAAGATTACAAATTATGCCTTACCACTGCTCATTTGCTAGGGTACCACAAGGACAACTTCACTTTAGAGCAAAAGAGACTATTTCCTCCCTCTACTGGGTATAGACTACTCTATGAGTTAATGTTGTTTTATACATCTCCCTCCCTACTATAGGGATTTTTTAAAAATATGACTGATTTTTTGATTCACTAAGTTTTGTTTTGTGAGAGATGGTCAAGTGCTCAGTGTGAATGCTGTATTGGAGACAGCTGTTTTCACCGCATGTGTGGATATTGTCCTCTTGCACTGTTTTACCTAGCTGAAGTTTTTTTCCTATCTTTTTTTGTCTTTTGTGCTCCCCAGTTTCAACCTGCACTTCTTTAACTTAATCTACTTGGGTTTAGAGATAATAGCTACAAAAAAAGCTCAAGCAGTTGCAGCATACAGAGCACACCTCATTAGCAACAAAGACTGATGTGAACATTTATTTTGAGGCTGTGTTGGCTTCCTGCTCACTTCAAAGCAGAGTTCAAGGTTCTGATCCTAATAAAAGCACTAATGACAATATTGCAGAAGTGTTCAGTGCACTCTACAAAGGCCAGTTTTCCTAATATGTTCTATTCCCATTTGGGTGACAGGTAAGTGGTTGAATTCTTAGAAGAGCTCACTGTGTTGGCTATCGAGCTGTTGAAAGTCTGGAAATTAATGCCACTGGATGCTAATCAATTCTGAGTCTCTGCCATTTATTCAGGGCTCTGTTTTGGAGCTGAAGCTTTGTGAAAATGAGGTCCCTTCTGATAGTTTTACCAGGTAATCTCTCAGGTCCCTTCCAGATCACTTTCTATTATTTCAATGCTCTATGGTAACCTAGTCCTGAAACGAAAATTTGGTTCTAACTGGATAGGCTTTATGATTTTTTTGGTATACTCTATGAAATAAGAAAAAATCTTGTATATTACAAAACCAGTATTTTTCGTTTTGCAGATGTAAATCCTTGAAAGTGTAATCTATTCTTGCAATTTATTTTCTATAACACAGTGTTTTATACTGAAGATTTTTTCCTTCTCAAAATAATCCAGATGTTTTTCACTTTAATACTGGTATACTGGCAATTATTTAGGTGAGATCTGACTTTGACCAGAATTTTACACATATGATATGATATGATATGACATGACATGACATAACATAACATAACGTAATGTAATGTAATATACCTCCACTATTTTCTCTTACAGTTGTCAAATTAAGGTCCCAGTGGAGATTAATCAGTACCTCCCTCCTCAGTTCCACTCCATGTCACTTGTGCTCTAGGTGGAAATGGGCTTTAGAAGGTTCTACCCAAGTGTAAATGGCAATTTATCTCCTGCACTAGCATATTTATGCTTTAATGTTGCACGTTTCATGTAAGAAATGGTTAAAACCCAAGTTTTTGATTCTCATATTTGACTGCCAGCCTTTGTGTCATTTCTAACATGGGTCAAGAATCATCAGTGGACTGAACCTTTTTTTGTAAATGAGATAATGAGAGTCCGAACAATTTTTAAATGGAAGGACAGAGACATCACGACTTCAGTCACCATTGTGTGAGTAACAGAGATGCACAGATGATCCATAGCACTTGACTTTATCAGGGCTCTTTGGTCACTGGGCTATTGACTGTGCATGTATTGCTTTTAGGTAAGCATATCTCTGTCAGGGGTCTATTGGGGCAGACCTAGACTGGCTCCACATCCACCCCAAGTATTTGTGCAACAATAAGCCCAAGCCTTTGGGTCCTGCCAGAAAGAAGCCATAGGACAGCTAGGGACTAGAACCAGTCAAAAAAATTTACCCATACTCCAGTTATACATTTAGATTAGTCCATTTTCCTGAGCTTGTTATGTTGCCTAATGGAAAGCTGGCTTCATCTGATATATGTATATAAAAGCATTGGTATGGTTGTTCACTGTTCAAAAATGTTTTCTTGAGCTTTGTGGATCAGTGCTCGAGAACAGGAGGCCACATGACTTGCAGGATGGTGGGTCTCATTTTCAGCCAACTCTTTGTTTAGACCTAGACAACTGAAAGTATATCTCAAAAGTGACAGTCAGAGAGAGATAAACTCTTTAGCCAGTTGCCAGATGTTGGAAGTGATAGCATAAATGTGTTATTAGAGATCTTTAAAATATCAGTGCCAAAATAGGACAGAACCTACATACAAATACTATACCAGAGGGAGAAAATCCCCCAGGCAACATTGCCACATACTGTGGGGGAAAAACCCCAAGAAACACATTCCACATACCTCCATAAACCTCATGAATAAAAATTAAATAGGAATCAGATATCAGGTTTTCAAGGGGCTGCCCAGATATTAGATTGCCCCGGAGAAATTAAATTTCTGCAGAGGTTCCTTTACAGCACATGGGCAGGTCTAGGTTCTTCTGGCACCCACGAAAGGTACATAAATAATTTTGTGTATAACATGGATTTAAGCAGTGAATTTAAATCTTCTTTCAAATGAGGATTTTCTCCTTGCCAGCATCCCATAAAAAGGGGCATCTTCAGAGCTGAAAAGCCCTTAGACTGAGAGCTTTCTGGATCTGTGGAGATAAGATTAGATTCTACCTTGGTTTTAGACATCAGAAAAGGCTTTCAAGATCACTCTACAAATGCTTATGCAAGGAGATAATAATATTGAACAGCTGTATACACACACATTTATTCTGCTCAGGAACTAATGGTGATTTTCACTTCATGTTGATTTAAAAAAATCCTTTGTCAGCACTTTTTGTTCACATATTTTACTTTTTTTACTGTAAATAAAATACCTATCTGATACTTCATTTAAAAAGAGCCAAACTGTTATATCTTGCACCTACTTATTAGCTGTATGAATGAAATACCACAGTGCCACTCAGGAAGACTTTCAGTCAGTGATGAATAGGATAGGATAGGATAGGATAGGATAGGATAGGGTAGAATAGAATAGAATAGAATAGAATAGAATAGAATAGAATAGAATAGAATAATTTTAAGTTGGAAGGGACCTACAATGACCTCTAGTCCAACTGCTTGACCACTTCAGGCTTCACCAAAAATTAAAACATATTATTAAGGGCATTGTCCAAATACCTCTTAAACACTGACAGGCATGGTGTATCAAGCACCTCTCTAGGAAGCCAATTATATATATAAAGTAGCACTAAAGCCTGTTATAGAAGGTGTTTTTGTACATTGTCTAAATTCAACATTTCATTAACATGGGTAAGGTAATTTAGTAGTGAATTATTGTGTTTAACTCTTTCATTAGAATTTTGTGATGCAAAATAACTAAAAAAATCTTGTAACAGAACACAAGAATACAGAACCTTTGTCAATCTCGTTAAACCAAATAATCTGTAGTTGTTAAATAGCTTCCCTGATGATGATCATTCTCCTTATACAATATTTGTTAATCATTTTGTATCTTTCTAGGTATTTGATAATTCTTGTTTACATGGGATATAATGAACCGTTTTTTTCTAATAATTCTGAAAATAAGTTTATGAATTTGAAATATGAAAGAAAAGCAAACATATATTACAAAGTCTTGAATATAATTGATACATGATTTTAGTGGACTGAACATAAAAGGAGCTATCAAAGCTAAAGTATCTGTGTAAAAGCACACCATTACTTCAGCAATGAATACAGAGTAAGATAAAATATTTTATGATAACAATGTAATATATATATTTATTAGATATTTACTACATATAAATATGTTTGTTGATGAAAAAGCTTTTAAAGTCAGACAGTGTCATAAAATGTCTCAGATTATTTGAAGAAAGCAGATCCCTTAAGAAATAGATACTAATAAGATATAAAATCTGTAAAAAGTATGAATAACCGAAAAGAACTGAACTCAAAGGCAGGTTTCATCTTTTACAAGGTGAACTGTAGGCATGTTGAGCTAGGTTTCAAACCATTTCTAAAGTTATGGAAATCACGAGAAGAAAAATGTGCTGGAGTCTAATAAGGATCATAAACTCCTCATTCAACAGTTCCCAGACTGCAGTGCATGTGGCAGAATAAGTGTCTGCCCTAATGATGCTCATTAAAATTTCTAAGGTGTTGTGCTGAGTACTTGAGTGTCTCAGGGTCTGAAAATCGCTTAGCTGATTATAAATTTGTCATGCTGTGAAGATTTTGTGAGATGTTTCTAATTTGAAATACATCACATTGGTAAGGTAGAAAGGAAAGGTGATGATTCCAAGAACAATTTGACTGCAGGGAAAAAACCAAAAACCCTAAACATCTGGGGTGTGAGAAAGTACTGTAAACTTTAGAATCCTGTTTTAAAGAACAGACTTCAAGAAGTCATAACCTAGCCTTGTTTTACAGTGTAGCACAATGGTCGATAAACTGTGGTAACTAGAAATGTAAATGTGACAAGTATTTTCATATTTCTGGGAAAGTGATTTAACTTTTCAGGTGTTGTTTTCCTATTTATAAAATTGCCTTTCTGAGGAGATTTTAGATTCATAGAAAAATAATGTTTAAAAATGCTTAAGATTTTATTGCTGTGATTATTTCATATGGAAAGAGTCCTTCTACTGCTAATAAAAATATTAGAAAAGATGGTGGGAGGAGGTAGGGGACTGGGAAAAGACAAGAGATGCAGGAAAGAAAATAGAAAGATGCATAAAACCTAGAGATTGTAATTGGTACTCACAGTTTCAAGCAAAAAGAATATTCACCATAGAACAATATTAATTTCTGGAAAATCAGTTTATATAGATCTTAATAAGGTTTGTCATCTTTTATCAATATTTCTTAACCTTAGTTTATTTATATATTTTTATTGATTTGTAGGACATAAAATGTAATGAAACCTCCAGAACTGCAAAATATACTATTTCAGAAATGCTAATACATACTCCTCCACACATGAGCAAAGGAAAAAATGAATTTGAGGAAAACAAAGCTATAAAAGTCCATTTAAAATTTAGTCTGATTTGTGACTATTCACAAATGAGAAGCATTGCAGCAGTGCTTTTCAAGAGAAGCTTTGGATTGTTTGGGGACAGTGATTATCTTTGATGTCTTGTCCTCATCCTCTTTCCCTTGTCCTTTCCCTTTGTTCCCTTCCCTCTGTTTCCCTTCCTTTGTCCTTTTTCCTTTCCTTCTCCCTGAAAAACAAAAATATGGCATTGTTTAGCTTTAAATTTGTTATGTAATGGAATTCATATGTGTACGGTCCAAGTAGATGCCTGTGAAGTTAACTTGTATGGGTACTGTGGAAAGTTTGGCCTATGAATGACAGGAAATATGTTTTTGTTTTTTTGCTGTTTAAGGCAGTTATATACACATCAGAATGAAAATAAGTGGATTTTTTCAAGCATTTCAGCTGAATTGCTGTGCATAAAAAGAGAGTAGAGAATTATGCTTGTAGTGATAAACTACAGGTGAGGAATATCAACATGAGAGGGCCAGAAGGATAAAATGGATAAATAGTGAAGTTTTAAATAGCCTTGTTCTGTCTTATCTTCAGTTTGCACTCCAGCAAAATTCTGGAGCTTGCATTTATGCAAAGGTATTGCTAATTCCTTCTTTAGAAAACTGGCAGAGCCAAAGGGAGAGGGAACCAGCAGCCTGATCTGGTCCCTGGGAATACTTCCAGAGTGGAGAGTACTCTCAGATGTTAAAGACACTGTCTTTATAGAGTGTGGTCAGAGAGGGTTTGTGGCCATATTTCAACCATTGCCTGATGTTCTTCAAGGACAGAATTAGCTGTTATGTTCTGGATGAGCAGGTAAGTTTTACAGCAGTCTCAAAGCTGCTATAACTTGCATTAGAAGTAAGAATGGATCAACATAATCACCAGAACAAGTATGACAAAAATATTTTAGATACAACAACAAAAAGATGAACACCTGAACATTTCTGTCTAGCAAAGATAAACTTCTTGAAAATGAATGGTATGTAGCTGCAATTGTTTGGAGTGTATTACTATAATTACCTATTCTATGCTATCGAATATTTCCTATTCTATGCTATACCTATACTGTAGTTCCCTATGATATCTCTGTTAAGCAGAATTGCACTCTGGACCTGTAATGTCAATGGGACTATTCCCATGGATCCCAGTGGACATTTGGTCAGGTCTTCATTTCTTGTAGATTCAATTTAACCAAGTAGTTTAACTCTTTAACCAAGTAGTAAGCGACAGGACAAGAGGTAATGGTCTCAAGTTGCGCCAGGGAAAGTTTAGACTAGATGTCAGGAAGCATTTCTTTACAGAACGGGTTGTTAGGGGTTGGAATGGGCTGCCCAGGGAGGTGGTGGAGTCCCCATCCCTGGAGGTGTTCAAGAGTCAGGCTGACATAGCGCTGAGGGATCTGGTGAAGTTGGGAACTGTCAGTGCTGGGTTAACGGTTAGACTGGATGATCTTCAAGGTCCTTTCCAACCTAGTTGATTCTGTGATTCTGTTAATTTTGTGACATGATTTCTTAAATATACATCTGTG
This sequence comes from Athene noctua, assembly GCF_965140245.1. Taxonomy (NCBI): domain Eukaryota; kingdom Metazoa; phylum Chordata; class Aves; order Strigiformes; family Strigidae; genus Athene; species Athene noctua. The sequence continues at coordinate 29,736,202 of NC_134038.1, read as the reverse complement.
TCTATGTATGTAATACCTGCTGAAGTGTGTCAGTGGTGTATACACATAAATGAGAATGGAGCTCTTTTTTTTTAAAAATAAAATTCTATATTTGTTTATCTTCTCATGTTTTTCCTTAGCAAAACAAAACTTATTCCATTTCAACTTTGCTTCTGTCAGTGAAGCTGCTCTTTTTTTCTCATCTTTGCTTATAACCGGATGCAACTTTTCCCTCAGTTAAATTGTTTAATGCAGATCATTCCTATCTTTTTAATCTGAGAGGTTTGCTGCTATTCCCCAGCCTCCCTCTTCCACTCTGTAGCTGTCAAGGATGGCCTTGAAGTTAATGAAACCAAGACAGCAGGACCCAAAATGTTGCTGACAGTAACTTTCTGTCTTAATTCCAAACTGTGTTGGAAAACAGTCTTATATTATCTGATTCAATTTAGATTGATTCACAGTGTGAGCAGGTCACATCTGTGTTTCAGCAATCAAGAACAGTTAATCCCTAGTGAGCCCTTGTTGACTATATACAAGGCAGGATTAGAGTTAATTTTTATTCTTTTTTCATATGCACAAAAAAGCCCAAGGAGTGATCTATTGTAGTGATACAGGTTTCAGACAGCATGATTAAGCCATGGAGGATAATCTACTTCCCTTTATATCTCTGGATGGAATCAAAAGTCTGTAAATCCCCATCAAGCAATGAGATTTATACCGATGAAAATTTACAACCTGAAAATAATTGGTGTGTAGCTGCTGATGCTGGGTACTGTTCAGGATGGGCACAGTGTGATAAGGTAAAGAGCCTTTGTAGTACACAGAGAAAAATTCCCTATTTACGTCTCAGAGGTAGAGCACTACCCAACTGCTCTCTCACATGTATGTGCTTGTCCTCAAGACAGTGATGTGCTAAGTATCCACAAAACCCCCTCAACTCAGTGAATGTTCCGGATGTTGACTAACTTTAGGACTTGACGTCATATACTGATTTCTGCTCACTTCAGGAAATGTGATAAGGAAAAAAATTGAGAACTGAGTAAGTGTGTACACTATTGACTGCATCCCATGTGATATCGTGTAATATTAAAAGTTAGTTATCATTACCTACAGAAGCACCTAGAAATTTCTTTGGACACATGCTATATCTTATAAAACAGTCATGAAATAGAAATTCCATTTTTTTTTTGTCTCACTATGACTGTATTATAAACATCCAAGTGAAGTCATCCTAGTTTTGACACATAATTGGCATATTGCAACTCTGCACTACTTTAAAGCTCTAACTCTATCAAATGGTATACACCTGAAATGTCATTTCCTTCCCCAGCCAAAGGCACTCATATTTTAATCTTTATTATGCAGTTTTCCCATGTTCCAGTTCATACTCTGTTGCTGATTTTTTTTTTTTTTTTTTAACCTCAGCTCTGGCATCAGTTTATTTCTATTTTCATATAGCCCTTTCAATTTTTTCCACTTTACATTTTCCATCATTTTTTCTTGCATTTTTTATTATACATATATACATATGTATACATATGTGTTGTTGCAGACTGACTTCCAGAGTAAGATCTCAGGGACGATAATGTCTTTAACCCAGGCACTCTGCAAACTGAGGTGACCATTTCCTCACTGTGTGATGCAGTCACAGAAATAGCTCTAATTTAGTCTGGAAGCAGTGGCTATCCACCTCCTACCTGTTTATTTACATTTTTTAAAGTCTTGAGCAGATATCGCTGAAAGATGCTGTGTGTACCTATATTCCAGGACTCATCAGGAGGTTTGGCATTGGCTGTGATTGTTCCATGAGAAAATCCCTACTGAGCACAGAGAAAGGTAGGGACATGGCTCTGTTCTATTAGCAGACTTATCCAGGCCAAACAGAGGTGGTTTGCTACTGAAAATCCTTTAGTAGTTGACTATCTGAAGAGAGAACTGGATCATCTCTGTATGCATAAGCAAAGCTTAGCCTTTCTGGCTCTAGGATAAAAAAAGAAAGGTATCACCTCTTTGCCATTTTATGTAGTTCTCACTGTTTGGTATCTTCAGTGTTCCATATGGAGGATTTTCTCCAAAAATACTGGCTTTAAGGGTCAAACTGACTCAGCTGGATTCAGAACATTGGGATTGTACCCCTGGTCTTTCATTCTACCATTAATAGGATAAGAACTATCCCTTTGGTAAAGGGTTCAGAGATTGACTGATAAAATGGGCTATATATTAACTAAGTTACAGTATTATTGCTAAATTGTAAGTTCTGCTGTAATCTGAAGTGTAAACTATCTTCATTTTATTTTAGCTTTAGCTGATTCATGTGACACAGTAGGAGCTCAGAAATTAATGTAAAATTCAAAGTGTAATTGCACTATAATTCATAAATCAGGCCTTTTCACAGCACTATTATAATATGTGGCTTTTGAAATCTCAGAAATGGATTGACCTATTTTAATGTTCTTTTCACATTGTAAAATTATTTTTCAAACATGCCATTAGGCTTTAAGAGTTCTTGGATGTGGTCTGACTCTGTATAAATGTCATACATTTTACACACACTCCTTATATACTTTTGCTCAGCACAGAAATTGTGACATTTGAAGTTACGTTTCTTTCCTCATTCTCGGATTTGTTGAACACTTTAGAGCAAGAAGCTAGCTTCTGTAGCTCACACAGAGATTGGCATTTTGTTCATTTTATTCATTATCATTTTATTCATTAGCCTGTAAAAATGCTTTGCAATTCTAGAGTAGTTTTATGCACTATGTAAGGGCTGTCATTTTTTCCTTATTAAATTCAGATCTCAGATATGGGCTCAAATTACTATTGTTTAACATTTTTCCTCTATTGAGTGAATCTATGGCATCTGTATGCAGCGTTAGCTAAGTATTGCATTCACTTCAGACTTTGTCTGAAAAAAAAGAGGTTTCAATAAATCTATAACTGTGGGCCATGCCTGTAAATTAAGACAGTTATGCCCTCTCTTCTGGTGGTAGTAGTGAGCCTACTGAAGCTTCATAATACTTTAAGCCCCAGATAAAATAAACACTGTTATGAACTTGAGCAAATATTATAATATATGATTTTTTTGAACCTGCAAGTATTTTCTTGACCTTTCCTCCACTAATATGAGATATGTGTTATTCTCAGTTATTAAACTTGCCAAAATACATGAGGTTTTGCTTTAATCTGTTGCTTGTAATTTTTACAATTTCTTTAGCTTGCGTAGATGTTGTCTGATAAACCATGTGCTTGTGTGTTACTGCGTTATGGTCTCTGATGTTACTGTGGATCATAGGAACTAAAGCATCTTTCCTATGAAGAAAGGCTGAGAGAAGTGGGACTATTTAACCTGGAGAAGAAAAGGATTGGGGTATATCAATACCTAAAGGGAGGATGCAGAAAGGGGGAAGCCAGGCTCTTTTCAGCGATGCTCATTGACAAGACCAGAGGCAATGGGCATAACGGAAACAGGCAAGATTCCATCTGAGCGTCAGGAAACACTCACAGTTAGAGAGTGACAAAGTACTGGAACAGGTTGCTCAGAAATGTTGTGCAGTCTCTGTCCTTGTTAATATTTAAAAGCTATCCAGAAATGGTCATGAGCAACCAGCTCTAGGTGACTCTGATCTAAGTTCAGAGTTAGTTCTGCTTTGAAAACAGATTTGACCAGATGACTTGTAAAGGTCTACTCCAACCCATACTGCAATTCTATTCTTTGATGCCTCAATTATCTTTTAAAATCTTAAATAGCAGAGAAAGTTTTATAAAATTTCATGTAGTACTTTTCTGATTTGCCATATGAGGAAAAGAACAATTTTTACATGGCTAAAATTATGTCAGAGGTCTCCAACATGCTCAGGATTCCAGCAGTTCAACTGAGACTGAAACTCAAGTCCACAGCACCTTCTTTTCCAGAGACCCATTTACCGTTTGCACTGTATTAGCAACACAGTAAAGTAAATTCCTCAGATGCAAAGCCAGTTACAGTATCCTTGAAGTTCTGGTCTGGAGAAGCATATGACTCTCCTAACCATTTTTCTGAGTGAAGGCTAAGGAAAGAGCAGAGTAGCAGCTCCACGCCACAGAGTGGGGGAGTAGAGAAGAAAGAAAATTTAAGATAAGATATAAAATTGCTTCTCAGTTTCTACCAACTGAAATACTTCTCCAGCGTCCCAAAAGTTATTGCTGCTGATTCCAGTAGCACTGATCCTCACCCTGACTGTTCAAGTAAACCTCTGAAACTAAGCAGAAGTTAGTATGCATGTTCAGGAAGTATAATGCAAACAATTAGAGAGCTGTGCTCTGATGTACATGGTTACACTAAGAGATGCAATCACGGCAGAATTGGAGATGGTGACAATCTTACTGTCCTCTGCCACAAGGGTGCTGTGTGGATAACTTCATTAAAAAAGTTATTGGATACTACGGCAAAAAGGGGCAACATAACCAGGGAATGTAAGTAAAGCTCTGTATTGGGTTTATGTGGCAAGGTTTTGGTAGCTGGGGAATACAGGGGTGGCTTCTGTGAGAAGGTGCCAGAAGCTTCCCCTGCGTCCAACAGATCCAATGCCAGCCGGCTCCAAGATGGACCCACCGCTGGCCAAGGCCGAGCCCATCAACGATGGCGGTAGTTCTTCTGCGATAATATCTTTAAGAAGGGGGAAAAGCAAACTACACAACTGCAGCTGAAGAGAAGAGTGAGAATATGTGACAGAAACAGCTCTGCAGACACCAAGGTCAGAGAAGAAGGAGGGGCAGGAGGTGCTCCAGGCCTGGAGCAGAGATTCCCCTGCAGCCCGTGGTGCAGCCCATGGTGAGGCGGCTGTGCCCCTGCAGCCCAGGGAGGTGAATGGTGGAGCAGATCTCCACCTGCAGCCCGGGGAGGACCCCACGCTGGGGCAGGTTTTCTGGCAGGACTTGTGACCCCGTGTGGGACTCATGCTGGAGCAGTCTGTTCCTGAAGGACTGCACCTCGTGGAAGGAACCCACGCTGGAGCAGCTCATGAAGAGCTGCAGCCCATGGGAAGGACTCATTTGGAGAAGTTCATGTGGGAGAGACCTTGTGCTGGAGCAGGGGAAAAGTGTGAGGAGTCCTCCCCCTGAGGAGGAAGGAACAGCAGAGTGTGTGATGAATTGACTGCAACCCCCATTCCCTGACCTCCTGCACTGCTGCAGGTCATAAGGTAGTGAAATCAGTAGTGAAGTTTTAAGATTTGGTTTTATTTCTCATTATCCTACTTTGATTTGATTGAGCATAAATTAATTTTTCCCAAATCAAGTCTGTTTTGGTGAATGATCTCCCTGTCCTTATCCCGACCCACAAGCCTTTTGTTATATTTTCTCTGCCATGTCCAGCAGAGGAGGGGGAGTGATAGAATGGCTTTTCTGGGAACCTGGCATCCCGCCAGGGTTACCCCACAAGCTTACATAATGCTTCAAGAATTTATTTCAGAAAAACTTGTGGATATGTAAGAAGTCACTAAGAAATCAGAGATACAGTGCAGGTCTTACACTGTAACCTTGATTTTCCATTCTAATTGAAAATCACCTCTCCTGTAATATCTGAAATATTTGCTGGGTGAATGCATATGATGTCACAAGTGAGAACTGAGATAAATATGCTTAAACAATAAAAGACATATTCTAGTCACATATTGAAAACTGTCCTTTAAGCAGTGGAATATTGTAATGAGGCCCCACTGAGCCTTCTATTCTCCATGGAGAAAAGACCTAACTCCTTCAGTCTTTCCTCATAGGGCAGTTTCTTCAGCCCTTTAATCGTCTTTGTGGTCATCCTTTGAACCTTCTCCAGTCTGTTTGTCTCTTTCTTGAATTGTGGGGACAAGAACTGGACACAGTACTCCAGGTGTGGCCTGAAAGACACTGAGTAGAGTATTTTTCTAGATGTCTTTACTTCTGCTAGTAATGCCCCTGCAGATGTAGCCGAAGACCTGATTTGTCTCTGTTGTTGCAGCAGCGCACAGCTGACTCGTGTACATCTTGTTGTTGTCCATCAGGACTCCCAGGTCCCTTTCAGCAAGACTTCTCCCCAGCCATGCAGATTCCTAACCTGTGCTGGGCTCTATGGTTATTTCTTCCCAGGTGCAGAACTTAGAACTTGTCTTTGTTAAACTTCATACTGTTCTTGCCAGCCCACTCTTCCAGCCTCCAGGTCTCTCTGTAGGATGGCTCTCCCTTCTGACATGTTCACATCACCACCCAGTTTAGAATTATCAGCAAACTTGGTGAGGGTGCTTTCAAGCCCATCATCCAGATCGTCTATGAAGATATTGAACAGTGTAGGGCCCACTATTTATACCTGGGAGACCCCACTTATGACAGGCTGCCAGCCTGAGTATAAAACATTGATCACCATTCTCTGAGTGCGTCCTGTTAGCCATCCATTTTACAGACCACTTGTCTAATCTGTATCTTGCCAGTTTATCTAGGGTTTTTTATCTAGTCTATTTCTTATTCTAGAGTCATAGTTCATTCTACACAAAATTATTACTTGTTGCTACTGTCTACTAGTTACAAAACTATATATAAAGCAGTAAGTATAACCTCAAAGTATTATACAAAGCTAAGCAAAATCTAGACCAAAGTAGGCAATAGTTACCTACTCTTGAAATTATTTTTGTTGCAAACTAAATAAATTCCCTAGGTAGATCAAGACAACTCCTAGGTCTCCAGGTGTAATGGCCATTGATGAACCTACCCAACACTATTAAATCTAAATCCTCTTGGAACTAATTTATATTTTTAGTCTCCACTCTGTTCTGTAGGGATTAATTCCACAACTTAATTACATGTTGTAGAAAAATACTTCCTTTTGTTTACATTCCAATTTTGTGCTTTCTACATTCTGACTAGTGAGTAATAGTAGATAAGTGTTCCCAAACAAATTCACTATGACACTGATTTATTTCTTATATTTACAAATATCCTTTTGTTCAAATAAAAAGCCTAGCCTACTGAATGCATTTCAGAAGTCTACTTATAGCTCTCTTTGCTTTGCCTCCTTTATTTTACATTTACTGCTTTATCTTTTTTTTTGATAAAACTATACACTGCATTCAGGATGTGGGTACACAATGCATTTATACAATGGTACTGTAATATTTTCTGCCTTGTTTTCATTGATTTTTCTAATAATTCTTAGCTTCTTATTTGTGTTTTGGCCACTGTTTAGTTCCTACCTGTGGCTTGCAGAAAACATATTTTCTCTTTGATTCTTTACTAGTACCTCCAATTCTCTAGCCAGTTTCATGCCTCTTTTGGTTTTAAAAGGGTTTTATCATCAGCAGGTATACTTCTAATAAGCAGAAGATTTCTCAGAATATTTCTGGCTATGAGGCTTTTAAAATGTCCTTATGGAAAGTCAGTGGTTAATTTAGACGGTGTTATTGTGATTGAACTGTCAGATTAATTTTTGTACGCATTATTTTCTATTTAGGGCTCTAGAGCACTTTTACATCATCAGCAAACTTTGTTGTTTCACTTTTGACTCCTTCTCCAAGATCACTCATACATATGGTAAGCATCACTGACCCTGTATGTCCCCTTGGGCAGCCTTTCTCCAGTCTAAATTCTAACCACCATTTTCCTTTTTTCCTCACAACCTTGAATTCAAATGGACTTTGTTCTTATCTCACAGTGGTTTAATTTCCTTAAGATCTTGCAGTGAAACAACTTACTGAAATCTGTGTGAAAACCCAAGTATATTTAATTGGTCACTACATCTTTGTACACCTGCTCTTTGAGTAAAAAAATATGAGGCAAGAGTATCCTTTTCTTAGGGAAACAGGCCCCAGTATACATTGTTTATACACATATCTCCTCATTCTATTCTTTATGACATTGATCTGCCTGGTATGAAGGTCAGCCTTCCTGGGCCATCATTCTTTGATCTCTCCTAGGAGATTTTTATCAGATTGTGTCACATTTGCTACCTTTTTGTATGGAGGCTGACTTAAATGATAAGCTGTACGTTGCAGCAATTTCACATCTGAGTTCTTTTAGAGCTCTTGAGTGAATACCATCTGCTCCTGGCAGTTTGTCACTATTCAGCTTGTTCTAAATCCTCTTCTATTGACAAACCAGTTGGAGAGAATTCCTCAGTCTCCTCTCTTGTAAAGAATGACTCTGTTACGGAAATCTCAGTTCCAGACCTCGTGAGGTCTTGCCTTCCTTGAATCCTTCTTTTATATTCTGCTAAGGTGATCCTTTCATATTATGATTGACAATTAGCTTCACTGGGTATGTCTTCACTGGCAAGGATTTCAGACCAGTATGTAGAGTGATACAGCTGTTGCTGAGGACCAGTTACTCCACTATCCATATTTCAAAATACTTTTTTTTTTTTAAAAAATAAATACATATATTTTGGTCTACTTCTAATCTAGTCCTATGGACTGAACATCAACCCGATATGTATTAGGTGCCCTCCCTTCCAGTTTAGTTTAATTTGAAAGTTATTTAGTTCATGCACTCCAAGATTGCTACACAGCCTGGAACAAAGGATGGTGAAGCGAGTTCACGTTCACAAAAATTTTTCTATAGGCTATGTAGCTGATGTCATAGGTTGACTCAAACAATGAAAGTTACTTCTGGAGATAAATTAAACAAAAGGAGAGAGAGTGACACAGAGAGAGAGGAAAAGAGGAAGAGCTAATTCTGCTAAGTGGATGTGTAGGACAGGCAGTGGTAGAAGAGTCCCAAGGCAAATATATTCCTTGGGCATCCTCTCCAGCGCAGCAGAGTCCCCCAGTAACACTTTGGCTATAGTAACTATATAGTTTTTGTCAGGACTCACTCAAACTCCCTATTGTTTGCTTGGTTTTGGTTTGGTTTTTATCAGGGACAGTTAGTTGCATGCTGACTAGTGTTAAACTTTGTGGGTGCATTTTATTGGGTAAAGTAAATTAAATGTACACCCTAATGCAAAAGCTACAACCCAAGGATAGGAAAAAGGAGGAGTGATTCTCATATGCCAGTTGCTTCCCCTGAGAATTAACTGTAGGAGTAACATTGGGATTTATGAGTTAAATGCTATGACAATAACAGCACGAGAGCCATGGGGAAAAGTACTGCCCAGAAGCACTTGAAAACATTGACAAAACAGCCTGGCTGGAAGAGTAGAGAGATGCAGGGAAAAGGCAAGCTGCTGAGCTGCAACTGGAAAACCATGAACAGTACAAAGGCACTGAAGGCACTGTGCCCACCAGGAGCTGGGAGAGTGTCGAGAAACAGCACTCTTGATCCAAATTGCAACCTACCAGTACACATCCAGCATTTCTGCCTCTAGGCAACAACTTGACCCATTGTTTCAAAAAAAAGCATTGCAAGAAAAAAATAATATTTAACAAGATACTTTAATTTTTTCTTTAACTTGATATAATTAGCAGGTTTTATTATTTTTTCCATTTAGAAATTACTTGCTTTCTAAGGATATCTTTCTACTCCTCTTAGCTTTTTACATTTTAATGAACAATTTTGCTTTGTATTATTTTGAAAAGTCTTTGATTTCTGATATATATTTATTTATATTACTACTTTTACTATATTTTATTTATTTTATTTATACCTATATTTACTACTTTTAGTAGTTATCATATTTTATATATATATATTTTATCTTTTCACCAAATAGTTTTAATTCCCTTTTATCTCGGCTTCTGTTTGTTTGCATTTTCTTTTTTAAAGTTAAAGACACATTGTTGTCTCCCAGGTTTCTCTCCATTATAAGAAAGTTGAATTGGAGCGCATAAAATATGAGGCAGCATATAGTATAATAGTGAATTGTATTTGGAAAGAGATATACAGAAGTGCAACTAGCTTCCAGCTCCCATTTGAAAGTCAGTGAAAGCTGGTTGCTTCTAGCCCTCCTTCTTCCCATCCCCACCCCCTCCAGCTTTGGGAATAACCTACCTCGTGTTTAAGCAGCATGACATGCAAGCTGTGAAGCATATTATAGTCCTTCCTACCTAGACATAGGGCTAAATTAGATCGCTTGGTTTCTGCTGACTCTTTTATAATTTAATTTACCATAAATCACACAAAGTATTTTCAGATTCATGAGATACATTTTCCAAACAGAAAATTACTTTATTTGTAGTCGCTTGGAATGATACACTGTACAGTCAGAAAAGCTGTTCGGAGGGAATAATTCTTTTAAATTTTAATTACTTTTCTATAGTTTTTGAAACCGAAACTAACTCATGAGGACCCAAATAAAAAAGGCCATTTCATACTTGAAAGGCTCCAAAATGTGGTACTGTCTGTTTCTCTGCCCATAAAACAGTTTAGTGTAGTGCATATCTGACATACACATCTTTCTTAGTATCTCACTTGGGTTTTCTGACATTAGAGGACACAGTACTTGTTACAGTCCTTTTCAGCTGGAATTACTTACTGCTAATAAAAAAACACCAAGGAGGTATAGTGGTGGTCTTTTAATAAATTTTGTGAAAAGATAATAACTCAGTATGACTTTTTTTTTTTTTTAAATGTGATAGGAAAGAAAAGACAAGTAATAATTTTTTTTTCCATTTGATGCATTCACTGCATCATATATTCATTTCTGCCTTATATTCTATTTCTACTGGACTGGTAAGTAACGTAAGTTAGAAAGTGAGTAAGACCCTTAATTTCCACTAAAGAGTCTACAGACTTACTAACAAAACAGAAGAAATGTAATAAACTTTCAAGGAAAGTAGTCTCTTTTATTTTCTTCCTTTTCTTTTGTAGTTAGATGATTCTGGTCTTCAATTGCTTGACAATTTTTACATTTACAGAGCAACAGGAGCAAACCATGAAGGCAGCACATGTGCTGACCAAACCTAAAAGGTGATATGTGTTCTTGAATGCTTTTCTTTTATTAGGTAATTGAATAAAGTGGTATAGTTGTCCACAGAGGGGATGGATGTGGTTTTTTTGGTGTATTCCAACACAGCAGGGACAGCAAAGCTCTTTCTCTGTTTCTCAGCTACTTAAGTTCCTTGACCTTTTAAATGCACTTTCACCACTAGCACTTTATAGAAAGATAGGCTGACATTTCATTTAGCTGGGGACTGACAAAAATTATTTGAATGTAGAACACTATAAAAATATTATTATAACTTTCCTTAAAGATATCTATTATCTTTTCTGAGAATTCTTATTTTCTAAATTGCTAATTTCTCCTACTTTACTGACCCTAATCGGTGTTGTTACATTTGGTCTAGAGAGCTGTGTATCATATTTTATACATCAGCTGCTCAACTGTTTCTTAGAGATTATTCTAATTTGCTAGACAAGATAATAAATGAGTAGGACATCAGAACTAAAATAGACAAGTTAATAATTTAGTGATGTATTCAAATTATTTCTGTTAAAAAATTAAGTGATGTATTGAATACAATTGATTTTCTATTAAAAAATACTTAATTAATTCCAATGGCAAAACCTAATATACATAATGGCTAATCATTATTGATTTTGTATTCTTTTGCTCACTAGATGGTGCAGTATGTGCCATATCTCAGTATTATGCATTTCTTATTTCTGTGTGTTGCCCACTGTTTCCAGTAGCAACAGAACAAACATCAAGTCAATTAAAATTGTGGAAACTGAGAATACTATATTTACTCAAATTGAGGTGTGTCTCTTAACATTAAGGATGGTTTGCAAATGCAGTGACATGCAGCTGACACAGCATCATCTTCAAGAGAAATGTAGCATTAATAAAATGAATGAATATTCTACATGGTATATCTTAAGAGTGAGTTTCAGAGAGTAATGGAGTCTATACTGCCTTATTCACATTCATTTTACACTATGAGTCTGGTGGGAAATCTCACAAGAGGAAGCTATTAGGATTTTCAGCATTTCTAGCATTAGACTGAAATTCTGTGGTAATAGATTTTCTTTCCTTTTGAATGCCATTAAAAGAGAAAAAGCTGGAAAGGGCATAGAAGTATGTGTGTGTTGGGGGGAGGGGATTTGTGAATCAGTCTCTTTACTGTTTTCAGAAAGGCTTTGACTCAGTTTGGATTTGAATTGGAAGTCTGAGGTACTTATTTTTTAGAATCAAATTGCCTCTTCATTAAATTACTTTTTAAAAATAAAGCAACACAATATATATTTAAAAATGTACTTCAAATAATGTCTACAAGAGAGCTGAGCTGAAAAAGCTTCAGACCACACTGAAGCTTCGAGACCTTTTCGAGAAGCTGCAAAAATGGTCAGGAGAAGACAGGCCATGAAATCCAAGAGATATCATGAGCTCCAGAAAGAGCTTGCCTGCTGCCATTTGATTTCTGCTAAGCTTTTTGATTCATGCCTTCTGAAAATTAATATCAGCTGAAAGTGGACAGGCAAAATTTACATGTTTTTACGTTATCAGGTGTGATTTCCAAGCAACAGGTAACAATGCTATATCCAAATGATAGTTAGAGAATTTTCATCTCTAACCTGAAGAGTGTGAGATATTTTAATTTCACAGCTTCAGCAGTTATCTAGGAAAGTTATAAACTCATAAACATTTCCCCTACCTGGGCTCTGCACTTCTTCAATCATTATAAAAGTCTCTAATTGGGTAAATGGATGCCTTAAGGTGTTACCAGAACTGAATTTCACCCTCAGGGAACGAACTTGAGCTGTATCCAGAACGGAGAGCTGTGGTACTCACAATGAGTTAGTGCTCTGAGATTCCTGAAAATAAGTCTCTCATTACAGTTTCTCACTAGAAATCTTTTCAAGTTAAATTTGCTTCATAGGACATAGGATATTTTACTTTTGCTCCTTCAGGCTCAGTAATTCACTGTTACTGAAGAAAAAAAAAAGTGTCTTCTAGCTATTAAGACATAATAAGTTTGCTAGACATCCTGTATCTAAAAATTGGTTGTGAATTGTCCATCTCAGAACCTAGAGAATTTGAACATGTATTCTCACTGATAGAACTCAAATAGTTTTTACCATTTTTACCTTTCATTTTTCCATTCAGAGAACTCGGTCATAACTAAACTGCCATAACTCTAAGATAACAAGCATTTTTATTCTTCTTCAAATGCCGCTGAAAAGGATTCCAAGTTTGAAGATTGCTTTAAAAAGGGAAAAAGCACATTCTTAAAGGTATGCCAACCTTCTTGCACTAAAACCTATTAAGACACAGACACTCGTTTTCTGGTTGAGTTCATACATCATATATGTATCATAGAAAAGTCCAAATCTTTTGCCTTTATACAATTTAAACAGTTTATAAATCCTCTGAAAAAAACCCCCAACAAACCAAGAACATGTTTTACTCACTGGTTTTGCTCTTGTTTACTAAGAAACCTCTGCTTTGGATTTTTCTTGTCTGATGACTGCTTACATTATTTGATTGACGCTTTTTCTATCAGAGTTTTAGGGAGATTATCCTATTTTCTTCTTACAAGCACATAAATTATGATAGAATTTTTAAAAAATATGATTACACATAAAAATGGCATTGGAATAATGTTTAAGGATAAATACTAAAAGGATATACAAAGATCTGTTTTCTCTGTTGTATTTACAATTAAAATTTACAATTCTGCTATCACACCTTTTCTTCCTCAGTTTGTCGTACTTAAAGTCTGACATTATTGTACAGTTTATTTTCCCTAAGGGGAAATGACAATACCAGAAGACTGCATTTCAGGAATATAGTCCTACCAAAAAAACCCCAACCCCACAATAAAAATTGGTTCTTTGAGTGTACAGTAATCTGAGTGGCCAAAAGCTTTCTCTGTTGGGGCATGTCTGGGATAAGTTCATATTATACAGCTTTAGTTTTAGACATATGTATCTCGACATATATAATTCACCTGTAACAAGTAATCCTAATTTTTAAACAGCTGAGACTTTGAAGATTTGCATTGGAAAGTAGATTTTCTTCTAATAAAAGCACACTATTTACAGGGTTTTGTACTGAACTAATTTCTGCACTATTGCCTTTAAAAAAGCCCTTTACCATAGCAACATCCCCACAGAAAGTGGTTGTGCCAGAACAACTTCCCAAAAATAAAATAATTACATGAGCTTGGTGCCCACAAACTTTACCACAAAAATGATGTTTCACAATATTAATGTCTGATGTATTCTCAAAAATTTAGTAGTGTGGCATTCTGCTTTCACCTTTCCATATTTTATATGTGACTTGTTAGCTATTTCATTCTTTTTATTGTTGATGGCCTTGTTAATTTGAGGGAGGTATAGTTGCTAGCCAAAAGAAAAAATGCTGAAAGGTTAAGGCAATAAAGCACATTACTATATTTCATGATAGAGAAAATTACTTACCTGTAATTGTTGTTCAGTGAAGAAGGGAAACATTCAAGCAGCTGTTTCTTAATGGTTATCCTTGACAACGACCTGGTGTCTCAGTGCCAGATAAAACAAAATGCTGGGCAGATTTTCTAACAGCTTTTGTCTCTCTGCTTAACCCAAGTGGCCTTTTAAATTCTAGCCTGTGAAAGGAACCTTGAGAGTTTGAGGGAACTGTTAAGAATAATCCAGTGATTAAGGAGAGAGGAATGTAGGATTAGCATGCAGTTTTGTCATTTATTCATTCATCTTTTTAACATTTAGGACTTAGTTTTGCCTGGCAGTGTGCTGATAAACACATGGCCCTGAGAGCCCAGCACCACTCATTCTTTTTTTTCCCCATTTTTTTTTTTTTTTTTTTTTAATATCTCATATGGAATTCTTTGTCTGTCCATCTCATGGTCTGGAGTATAGGGACCAGAAGTCAATCCCCCATTCACAGGAGTTCAGTGAGGTTTGGGTGATCTCCAGACTGTCCTGAAGTTAGACCTCTCTGTTTAATGTCTCCTCACAGTCCCCTGGGTTATTCTTGAATCTCTTCTGTCATGCAAGAACGCGCAGTGTAGAAATCGGGTGAGGTATGCAGTCCTCAGTAACCCATAAATCTTGTACCTCATAAATCTTGCAGCTGGAAGGAAGGCAGCTCTGTGCAAGGAGTACAAAATACTAAGTAATCTAAGAGGCAGATTTAATTCTTTGATGCATAGTTGGCATCATATTTAATACAAATTCATGTGTAGTGTGAGCATTGGGAGAGAAATGAAAGTTCCGAGTAGTTTTTGTATTCAAGTAAATTACACAGCCTGACACATCTGCTGGCAGGACCAAGCTATTAACGGGATTTTCACCACAGTCTAGAAAAGGATACACACCATTTATTTTATCCTGTAGTTTGTTATGATCCTTTTTCTTTAACATTCTGTGAACTACTTAAGCCACACTCTGAAAGTAAAATTATTGCGTATCTTCTTTCCTGACTCGAAGGACTTGTTTACTGGAATGGGATTAGGAATAGCTAGTGTTTGCCTTCAGAGCAAGTTATATTCAAGTGCTCCTAGTGCTGGCTGTAAACCTAGCTTGTGGGTTTGATCTCTATCCTGTATGAACCAATTCAGTGTGTGGCCTGTAATGACTTACTATAGAAACAGATAAATCAAGATTTAGGTGCATATTCTATAGCTGTGCAAATCTCTGGTGTTTCTAGGATTTATCATTTGACATGAAGAAAGGGTTTGTCTAGCAGGTAGGGAAACCTGTAAAACTGGATAAATTTTCAGTCTCATACCATAAACACTGTAAAATGCTATATTCGATTTAATTTAGTAAAAAAATTCTTCAGAATACAAATGTGAATATATTTGGCTGCAGGAGAATTGCCTCTTCCAGGGTGACAGGCACTGGATCTTAAGGGTAAGCAGGTAGTTGTACTATGTGAGATGGACAGCTGCTGTGAGGACCAGATTTGTCAGCAACACAGATTATTGTGAATCACATTTGAAAAATCTAAAATCTAAAATTATAGATGGCCTAAACACTAAAAAATATGTTTTCTAAGTTAGTTTCATGTCAGATACATGGAATAAGTAGAAAGTCACAGGTCATCCCTCTTTGTGGTTAAAACCAAACCAGTTCTTTTTACTATTTATGTTGTTTATCTTGCAACTGTGTAGAAGAAGCAGCCTGGTATGATGTCCAATACCAATATGGGAAGCTCCAAGCAAATACCCTGTGTACATGATTTTTACACTCTATTTTAGATATTCATTTTCTAATAATTTCTTAATCACAGTGGTTAACACAGGAGAATGTAATTACTATTGGTGGCACAGATCACTTTTAACAAAATTACATCCCTACTTATTATCATATTACCATAGTTACATTATTATTACAGAATAACCTTTACTTAATTACTAACCAAAAGCAATTATGGCAAATGATTTGAACATTCTAATTTAGTGAAAATATCTTACTTCCCTTTATGAACAACAAAATATCATCATAGCTAGGTAATAGGATAATTCGCATATATCAATGTACACTTAATGTAGTTCATATAAATTCCTTAGGCCAGAATGTTCATTCCTAAATTCCAGCAAAACTAAATGACCACAGTAAGGTTAACCTGAAGAGAAAATCTGGTTCTCTTGAGTGGCTGCTGAATCTGCACTTTATGTCATGCTACAGTGATGGTTATGACAATGCCCAATACCTAATATGTACTTAGTATGAGCTTAGTATGTAGCTTTCGCTGACTTTTTCTTGAAGACAGGCTACAGTCTAAAAATATTCTCTATAGCTGTGGAGATGCACAAGGTTTGGAGGTGCTTAACATCTGGTCATTTGTATGAGATTTATCTCCAATTGCTGCACACTGCTATTTAACGTGTGAAATAAATCCCAATTTCAGCTCTGTTCTGGTAAGAATCATTTCAACTGTACCTATAAATTTTGCCTATATAAAAGGAAAATATTTTATGCTATATAATATTATTTCACCCTATCCAGTTGTTGAGACATCTCCTAAGACTAGAACAGGATATGGCCAGGCAGCTGTAGCACTGGGATTAGATCAATATACAATAGTTACAAATATACAAATAGAGCTTGTTCCAAAAATCCTAAATTTTGGACAGGAAATAGATAAGAAAAACCTGTCTTAACTGTTGGATTGAGGGAAAAGCTTAGAGAAAGCTAGGAAACCAATTACCAAAATAACTATATGTAAAGAAAGGCTGAAGAAGCGCTGGTGGGTTCCATATGCAGGTTCACAAACTGCACACTTGCAGGAGGTGTTCATGCTTGCCACATTTCATAGATTTACAATACTTAGTCCCAGGGAGCAAGAGGGAATGGATTCGGGAGAACAACAGGAACAATCCCAGTAAAAACCACAGAGATTTAGGAGAGAAAATATCTTCTATCATGCAATCAAAAGAAAAAAAATGCTTAAGTAGAGACTAGCTCACAAGTGGGGAAGTTTCTAAAGTATAAACGCAACTGTTGTGTAGTTTGTGACAGAAGTAATGTTATGGGTTATTTTATATGAGGTACAAGCTCTAAACCAGTAGTAAATAGAATCAAGATTGCTGTCAAACATATTTTGAGGCTGTGATTCTATGGTTCTGAACCCCTCTGAGCACTCAGAGTGTCAGGGAAATGAAAGCTAACATGACTCAACTGTGCATACACAGCTTGGCAGACAGGTCCCCAGAACAACAGTTCTGCATGTAAGCAAATCATCTTTGCATGACTTGTATGGGTTTTGCCAGTGTGGTCAGGATATATGAGATGTGTTGCATGTGCTTGCATAGACTTCAAGTGTGCAATCTGGTTATTTTAACCTGTGCTGCCAGCAATCTGTAAATCTGAAGTAGGTAGTGCTTGGTAGATCTCCCACCAAAGTCACTGAGACTGGCAGTTCTTCATGAAGAAGGGAGGATCATTCACTTTTTAGTTTTCATGAGGGGGGTATGTAAAAAAAAGCAACATTTCTGATCTTCAGTAATTGCTGTGAAGTATTTAAACAGTCTTTCGTTGCAGCTGTCTGATTGACAGGCAGTCTGAATATAGAATGATTGACATCTTTAAGGTAAACATGTAGACTTATTATGCAAAGGAAGCACTGCCTTGAGATAGTGATATAAGATCCAGCATTGATGCTGTGTTGCATGTTGTCGTCTACAGCCTTACAAGTAATTTGACTGAAAACAAGGACTTCTCTAAATAAGAGCATGTAAGACGTCCTTGTAGGCACAGATGACTTCTCTGAAAGATGTCTTACTAGACTTTTGTTTTACTGCCAGAATTAATAAGGGCAAAGTGATGGAATAAACAAAGAAAGTGCACAGAGCAATCTGGTCAGAAGGAAACACAAAAGGGGACACCAGTTTCAAAAAATATTTCATCCAACTTTTAATTATGGAAAATAATTCTTAACATTGTTACATAGTTTGCCACAGGGAAACTAATTTTTTGTTGCTTTATTTTTGCCTTTAGCTTCCATTACATAGTCAGTTAATTATCTTAATACAAAATATCCTCTCCCACCACCCTTAATTCAGCATACCACAAGTCTATGTATGTATGTCTGCAATTTTATTTACTGTTACTATGTTGAGAATATTTGTGTTGAAATGCTTCAGAAGAATATAGCTGGAAATGTTGTCCAAGTTCTGTTCCTAGTTTACTTTTGAAGAAGAACATAATTCAGAGACAGATTCCTAAGTTAATTTTGATCCTCAAGCACTTTTTAAAATGACAGTTAAAACAAAGAGGCAAAAAAATTATTTCTACCTCTGTTGCCAGGTATCCTAGTGAACGGATATGGCACTGTTTCACTCCTCCAAAAGTGTGTAACGGCCATGCAGCTTTTTCCAAGAGTATCAGAAACACCCTTGAAGTGATCAGCTCTACTGATCACAGTACTGAGGACCCTTCAGAATAACCGAGTTTTTAGATTTTATACTAAACGGCAGATCTGTTCTTGAAGGCATGGACCTAGTATCTCTTAAATGCCTCTATATGTTTTTCCAGGACACTTTGCTTGAACATCACATACAGAGAGGGTCCTGAGATTAAATTAGCTATGTGGACATTATAAGAAGAGAAAATATTTGATTTTTAAATGTGAAAAGCAGTCTTATAGATTTAATATGGTCATCTCACAGCTGCACTTAAGGCAATTATACATAAAGTCTATTCGTCCATTTCTAATTATATCTATCATAGCATGCTATTTATACTTATGACTGATGTGTGCTTCATCAGATTATTCATCAACTTCCACTTAAAGTTGCTTGGTTTTCTTTCCACAGTGTTTCCAGCCACTGAGATACTATCAGTGTTTATAAGCACACAAAATTAATCATTTCCATGTAATTTTCTTTGCCATTGTTGTTACACAATTTCACCATTGTACTGGCCCACTTTATTCATTCTTTGCAATCTTAGAGCCTGCAACATTCACCACCAAAAATAACTTCTCACAAACAGCCTCTTTTAAAACTTTCTTTATTCTCTTCCTTCAATTCACCATTTAAATATGTTTAACAGTCCTGATCTCCCAAATGACTCTACTGTTAACTTATTTTCATTCTAAGTTATACATTAGAAACTTTGAGAACTGTACTTGAAGCAGGATACTCTTCACTCTGAGAGAAAGCATCATATTTTTTCTTATTTATTCCCATTTCTTAAATTCCTAGTCTTTAATTTTATTCATTATAACAGTTTGCTGTATTAATCAGCCAGGAATTTTTCAGACGCTTGTATTTTGGTAAGGAACTTCTATTAAAAGCTTTAAAAATGTCTGAATAAATTATAGGTACCTGGTTTACCTTAGACCTCTTGTTCTTAAATCTTTAATTACTTACACAGGCAAAATACTAAAGCCAGAACTGAGATTTGTAATTTGTTTCATGTGGGCTAGACATCCACACGATAGTCTTACCTTACCCAGTGGCAATGAGACTATGTTTTTAGAACATGAATAATTACCTGGTTACTAGCCAGGAAAGTTTTTTTTTGGTTGTTTATTTTTGTTTGTTTTGTTTTTTTAAATCTAAACAGACATTGCACACAGGGTAATTAGAACAATAGCTGATTACTGATTAGGGTTATTCCTAAATTTTCCCACGATTTTGGTACCTCGAAATAAAAGCATAGTCCTTCTAGACTCACTAAACTTCTAATAACATTAGTGTAACTTTTAAAACACTCACTTTCCTTCCTTCATTTAAAAACAACATTGTAGGTAAGTAAATATTACCTGACTAAAATAGTAGTTCTTTAAAATTTATGTATTTTATATATTTTATATTACCTGTATATTTAATATAAAATGCCACTTCCTCAATGCTTTAAGTGATATTACATAGGTATTGCATTAAAGCATAGGAAAAGTTAAGGAAATACATTATTTGTAGTTTACATGATACATAAAGCTACTTCTGGTGCCTAAGGGAAAGTCAGTAGAAATTAATTTAAATTCTTACCCTGACATTCAAAGCTGTATACACTTGAAAACAAGCTGCAGCCATGGATTTTGCTGTATTTTTTTCCTGATTTTTTTCACAATTAATGAACAAGCAATATCCTTTAGACCAGTGTTGAACATCCTTTTCATGATTCACGATTCATTCTTGCAAAGCTATCCTTAATGTAACTTGCAAGCACATATGCTAATGGCAGCCGGGCCTTAAAGAGCAAAGACTAATTGTATCTGAATGAGAAAGCAAAGGTTAAAAAAAAGAACATTTTGGGCACTATCACTTGCTATGTCATTGAATTTTTAGCCCCTACTAAGATTTTACAATTTGAAGGGTAATCTGCTGGGCGAGGTAGGTACTGGGTATAAGGCTATTGTATTGTGTACTTGCTGTAACACACAGCCATAACATTCAAGGCATTAATATATGTTAATTCCTTGGGAATACTAAAAAGTTTTTCTGTGGGCCTTAATTTATTTAAAGACAGAAAGTTTGGGTGTCTGGAATATCTTTTATCTTTGTGTCTTCCTATGTTTTTCTGTATCAATTTGATTAAAGAAGTGACACCACCAGATAGATTTAAAAAAAACCCAAAAAAACTGATCAGATTCTTTGACCAGAACTCATTCTTCCTCTTCTCCAAACTCTGTAATCTGAATTTTTCCGGGGAATAACATCAGTTGTTCAGAGAATAAGTATTTGTCTAACACCAGCCTTATTTACTGATGTTCTTATTGTTTCCTGAAACAATATTAGGGAACTAAGGATTCTTAATTCCAGGCTTCGTAGGTATTATAGATGATGCACCATTCTTTTATAGGCAGTGAGCCACCCACTCACTCCCCCACCCAGTTGGATGGGGAAGTGAATGGGAAGCGTAAAAGTGAGAAAACATGTTTAATAATTAAAAAACAAACAAACAAGTAGAAAACAAAACCAAACCCAAAATAATAAAAAGGAGAAGAAACAAACCCAAGAAAATGAAGTGATGCAATAAAACCCCCAATTGCTCATTACTAACAGACCAATGCCCAGCCAGTCCCCAAGCAATGGCAGCTCCAGCCAACCTTCACCTGCAGTTCTATTGCTGATCACTGTGTCACATGGTATGGGATGTCCCTCTGGTCGGTTGGCATCAGCTGTCCCAGCTTCCTCCTCTCCCAACTTGCTGGTGGGGTGGGATGGCAAGCAGAAAGGGCCTTGATACTGTGTACTGCTCAGCAGTAACAAATATCTCTGTGTTATCAACACTGCTTTGGTCACAAATCCAAAGCATTGCCCCATATAAGCTACTGTGAAGAAATGTGACTCTATCCCAGTCAAAACCAGTGGAAATGGAGATAAATAGAAGCAATAGGTAAACTGTCAAATGCTAGCCTAAACATCCCTTTGTAAATGAGAACAACTATTGTAGTTATGATACAGAAAATAATATTTCATTTTGTTTGGTTCATTTGTTTAACTATTTTATTTCATTTATTTCATTTTATTTAATTTGATTTTAATAAATAAACATTGAAAAGTACTGTGTTGAAGGAGTGATTATACAACTACTATGAAGGAATATGGGCAGATGGTTTAGAAAAAACGTAATATGACGAAGACTTATCTTTAATATTTTAGGTTTTTGTTTATGTGGAAAAATGTATTTTTAACTGACCACTTTTCTTCTCAATCCCTTGAAGACTTTTTTAACACTTCTTTGACTATATCAGAAATTGAGACATAAATCCAATATCTATGCCACAGACCAAGGAAACAAGAGGTTTTCAGGTTTGTCTTTGTAGCTTCACAGTACGGCTAATAGTTTCAGACAGAAATAGAGAGATACTTTAACTTGCAAAGAGTTGATACAGATGACAGTTTAGTTTCACAATAACTTTTTAATGGGAAAATTGTGATGAATAAAAATTACTTTTATACTATAAATTAAAGAGCACTAAGATCAATATTATTAAACGTGCTTTTTAGCTACAATTTCCCTTAGGTTACCAGAAAATGTGATTTTTTTTTAAAAGCAGAAAAGAGTAAAAAGCCATTAGAAAGTAAAAGAAGCAGAGACAGGAGGGAAATTTCTATTTAATGGGCAGAGGAGACATTGGTCAATAAGTACTAACACATGCAAAACCACATACATTATGTTAAATTCCCTACCAAAGGCATAGTAACTAAACATTATTGCAGTAGTCTACTGCTTTGTTGCAGCTGCTGGGAGTTAAATAATAATGAAAACAAATGGGTTCCTTTTTCTGTAAAGAGCCTTCATAATCTCTCTCATGGTAGACACTTAAACGTTCACTTTGAGTTCTATAACCTGTTATACAATCTTCTCTCAAGCAAATGGCTGAGTTCCGGCTCAATATCATTAAAAACACCTGAAAGAGCTTTTCAGTTTAAATATCTACAATTATTTTACTTCCTGGGACATTAAATATTTGTGGTTTAAAAGAACTAAAATTTATTTGGATCATTTGTTAAAGAGAAGAACTGGGGTTTTTTTGAGAATCTGAAAACTGCCCAAGGTGACTGTATGATCAGTTTTGCAGTGTTTAATATCACTGTGGAATTGTTTTAGCAAAGTTGTTTCAGGAAGAGCAAGGCTGGTAAAGACAATAGCGAATGAAGTGACTACAAATACAAAATTAATACTGCAAGAATGACCTGTGATTTAAACATTAGATTTCATGGAACAACTTTGAGGTACTTGAAGTAGGCTCTGTGGTTTATGTAACATATAGGGGGTGAACAGTAAGTTTTGCAAAAGGCACATACATTAATGAGAAAGTAACCATAAGATTATATGATGACAAAAATGATATAATGCATGGCCAGAAACTTACAAGGTGAAGATCATGTAAATAGTAGCTGTATTGTAATTGTTAGACTTAGTGCAAAGCTTAGTGTTGTTAACGGGGAAAAGGTATTTAAACCAGCATAAACCACTGATGTTGAAGTAATGTTTTTTTGAAGTTGAATTTGACTCCAGGAAAATAGAAGGATTTATTAGACCACATTGTGATTAATAGTGACAAATAAAACTATATCTGAACCCAAACGGTATACATATTCATATGTGTTAATAACTTATTTTGAAAACCTTTTCAAAGGACAGCCAAAGACCATAAGATAGTGTACAAAATGATGAAGCATTTCTGACAGAAATGTTCAGCTTACTGATGCAGAATGGAAAGATCTCAGCATGTGTACCATCAAGGAATACCAGGAAAAAGAAAGCACAGGTAGCAGTACAACTATATCACTGAGACTTTATCATCAATTTACAAAATATGTTCATTTTGCAGGTGCTGAAACTGTTATATTTTGTCTCTTTTGTGTATGATGTCATCTGTTAGAGTAACACTTCTGCAAAAAGAATGCATTCTGTTTCCAAAACCAGAACTGAAGATGTTATCAAAAGCAGTTTTCATATTATTTAGAAGGAAAAATTGGATTATCATACATAAGAATTCTAGAAATGAATGTCTTTACAGTGTAGGTTAGACACAAAATTTAAGTTCTAATTCTGTTAGACTAAATAAAAGACATTTGCAAAAGTCCTTATTATCCTCATTCAGGAACTGTCCTCTTGCTATTTCAGATCGGTAAGTTAAGTTAAGTCTAACAATAGGAAATACTACTCATATTTCTGAATTCTAGCAAGTGAAGATAAGTGACTCACTGTTGGAGCCTCAGCTTGATAGTTTTCTTTTCCTGTTCTATTCTGTGACACTGTTTCTACTCACAATTATGCTATAAATAGAATTTTTATTTTTTCCCTAGAAATTTCCTTCTCGTTCAAATAAAATTTGGAAGAGCTATCTTGGTTTATTTCATGAGATAATAATGTGCTATTAACTCCCTGCAGATTGGATACTGTTAGGTGGTGTGGTTATTTTTTACAAATAATTTATTGTCTTAAAAATCATAAGAAGGTTTCCCATAAAATCTTCACCACACCTACAGTATCGAGAAAGGCTTTTTTGCATTGTACATGGAGGACCAACATTTTGATGATGTATGACTTTAAGTGTCACTGCCTTTATGATGAATAACACTAGGCAACATTGCTGAAGTGATGGATAACACAAAGAGCCATTGCTCTGATGATATATGCTAGTAAAGGGACAATCCTGATGTAACATACATAATAAGAGAAAGTTGCTTGGAGTTATCTATCATCACAGCGATAATCGTCAATGCTATATACTCTATTGGTAACATTGGTCTGATAGTACATAATACAAAATGGAATCTCTTTACAGATGTGGCACGGATCACATTTATTGCTTAAAATAAGGATGAAATGAGAAAAGCTTGGTTTTGTTCTGTTTTTGAAAGCAAGGCACTCTTGAGACAATAGAGCTGTAAAAATTAGATACCAATGTTTAATAACTCTGCTGTCTGTGTCTCCAAAATTAAACACTGTCTGGAATATGCAAATAAATCATACTTTCTGTAGACAAAATTATGCTTCTGACACTGCTTGTCTAATTACAGAATATATTTCACTGTGACAATATGCAGAATATGGTAGGTTTTCTGTTGTCATCCATGGCTGCACCAGTCAGTGAATTGAATTGTAGACTGGAGAGCTACAGCCATAGAGCTATGTGGTAGTGATGGCATGATGGATTTACAGCTTCAGCCATGGCACCTTGTTAGACTATAAAAATGCATTTTGCAGTTATATAGAATATTTTGATAAATGTTTGCACTAATGTGTTTGAAGTTATACAAATCAAAATGTGAAACTCAGGATGGAGGTGCTTACATTATAACATTGCTATGTAATTAACAGGCAGACTGAACTAAGATGTGAGCAGGCAGGAACTACATTTGCATATTGATATAGTGATAATGAAAAGAACAGATGTAAAGTTGTGGCTCGTGACTCATGTGATCATCATGAAAATGAACTTCTTGATGTGGTATTTACATTTAAGATAGAATGAGGAACTTAGTTCAGAACTATCCTATAAATCTTGGTCACTGGGACATCCATGTTATGTTAGGGTGCTTTATCGATTTTAGTTAATAGCTAATTCAGAACTATTAGATGGTATAACATGGAGACAAAAACTGCCAGTCATGAAGAAGTGTGACAGAAAAAAGATGATTTTAATTACTTTTTGTCACATTATGCTTTGCAGATTAAGCTTTCTTACACACAATGCAATAATTTCCAGTTCATAAATGAGACTAAAAAACATTTTCAGTCTAATCTGATGTTATGACCTCAAAATAAACAATAAATTGATTTTATACTAAGGAAAATAGATGTTCAAATAATACATTCCTAGTTGGGTTTTAATCTCCAAAGATTATCTTTCAGAGGACAGGTTAAGAAACCAACACATTATTTCTTTTATACATCCTAACATATTCTACAACAAGGCTTTCCACCCTCATTTGCTTCCAGGTACCTTTGAGACATATACATTTAGTAATTACAATTCAGAGGATTATTTCTGTGAGCACTACATCAAAGACAGATCTTCCATTGACTTTGCTAGATTAGGTGATAAGGTCCCAAAAGATTTATGCAAATACTGTAGTGTAAAAATACCAAGAAAGATCTATGATGAAGTAGATAGTGATTTATAATTGACAGGGCTGATTGTGGACTGTAGCTGTGGACTATAGATGAATATTCATATGTCTTATTATGTAATTCTTGATACAAAATTTAAAACCCCACACATTCCTCAGGTAGTTTCAGTCAGATGATTACAGTGTTAGAAATGCTAAGAAATTAATGGAGAAAAATTAATGAATCCAGAGGCTGATGGGAGGCCTTGCATAAGAAATGTGAGGGCTTTTTCCTTCCTGAGTATAGATTAATGAATGAGAAGAGCAACACTGAAAATAAGAAAAGCAAAATTTGTTAGATCTTCTGCAAGGGATAGAAATAGTGTGACCAGCAGGACTAGGGAAGTGATTGTTCCCCTGTACTCAGCACTGGTGAGGCTGCACCTCAAATGCTGTGCTCAGTTTTGGGGCCCTCACAACAAGAAAGACATTGAGGTGCTGGAGCGTGTCCAAAGGTCAGTGAAGCTGATGAAAGGTCTAGAGCACAAGTCTTATGAGGATCAGCTGAGGGGATGGGGGTTGTTTAGCCTGGAAATAAGGAGGCTCAAGGGAGAACTTATTGTAGAGATACAACTGCCTGAAAGGAGGTTGTAGTGAGGTGGGTGTCAGCCTCTTCTCCCATGTAACAAGCGATGGAACAAGAGGAAATGGCCTCAAGTTGTGTCATGAAGCTTTAGACTGGGTATTAGGAAAAATTTCTTCACTGAAAAAGTTCTCAAGCACTGGAACAGGCTGCCCAGTAAAGTGTAGATGTGGCACTTAGGGACATGTTTTAGCAGTGGACTTGGTAGTGTTATGTTAACAGTTGGACTCTATGATCTTAAAGGTCTTTTCCATACTAAATGATTCTATGGTTCTATTATTTATGCTGTAGCTAATTTTTGTGAGTTTATTTTATTCTATGGGTATCTTCTGCTACAAGATGTTTGCATTTTCATTCTTACATTTGTTATTGTAAATAATAAAAAAAAAAACCCAGCCAGCCAATTGTACCTAGTTAGTCTGTCCATAATAGCTTGAGAAATTAAACTTTTTTTATTCCAGTGGTTGAAGATCAAGTTTTTAATGCAATATTTTAATTTTTGATAGACCTTAAAGAAGACTTTATAGTAGAATATTGACAGAAAATTTTGATTCTGGTAGAGACATCTTCTCAGTCTGCTCAGGGCTCAGTAAATGATTTATCCAGTCAGGTATGAGTTATAGCAAAAAAATGATAAACTGAAGGTCAACTACTACTCCTGTTAGCATCTTGTGTGAAATATGAAGTATGAAAATACATTAGGCTCAAATGTTGGTTAAAAAGTTACTGCACAAATTCACATTGATATTTAACTCTTTTGTATGATTTCAAATGATCCATGTGGATATTAAGAACCTTTATTTGATCTAAGGTATACGGTGATATGCAGTTACACAAACACAAATACATAATAACTGTTGTTTTCATTACTATTATAAAATAATATAATAAAGTTAATATACATTAATAAATATACACTTGCTTTGATTGTCTGTAACATCAGAATCTTACTCCCTAACCGCCTCATATAGGCTGTCTTATAAAAGTAAGGTGGAGATCTGTGAATGTTTATCAGCCCTTCCAAAGTGGAAAAATTCAACAAAGCTTTACATAACTCAGGTAATACTTTAACTTCTATTTTATTTAGTCATATTTAAAGACTTTCTCCATCTGTAAGACTGGACATACTACTGCTGACTTTGAAATCTCCGGGTACAAAATTTCAATATAAAAGCTTTTCATTACCCTTTAAAATTAGTCCTCAAATATCTAGGTGCTCTATCTTGGCAATGGCTCCTTAAGAAGTCTTTGTGTTAACTTGTTTCAGACAGAAAAATATCAGAAAGCTTCTTTCAATTAAAATATTTTGTTAATTATTTATGGATATTTTTTCCCAGTTTAATTAAAACTTCTAGTATCTTACAAGGCACCTAAACTAATAAATTCAAAATTTCTGGGTTTGTATTTTCTATTAAATTCTCAATTAGAAAAAAAAATAGTTTAATGATATTTACTTCTGTAGTTACTTATTATAACGGGTTACATAAAGCATGTGCCTACATGGTTAAGCTTAATCTCTGTTTCTCATTTATGAATGAGTACTACATTATTGTAACCTGTTCTCTCTGAGAAATAATATACTTCCTACTTAACCACTGGTTAAAGACTTGTATGCACAAACATGGATGATTATTTGAGCACCCAGCAATTAGTAGGTGGGTAATACGAAGATGATTTGTGAAAACTGGAATTGCCTGTCCTTGTTGTTGTATAGTCTGATTATCTTTTACTGACATTTGGAGGTTTGAGAAGTTGTTTGCTTCTATGTGGATGGCCTTGTCACTTACAGTGAACTTACATCAACCTGCTGGAATTGATGCTGTTAAGCTTTCCTTCAAAACGTGTTAAGCATTATTGTCACTCACATATCTTGCCTCATCAAAACAAACAATAAATGAATTCTAAATGCCTTAGTGTTTCACAAAAGGGGACATTGAAATTTCTTGATGCTGTCTCACTAAAATAAAACATTTGACCTTGAGGAGAATGGCAAGAAGATACTTTATTTTTTACCCAGTCCATTCAAAATTAGA
This sequence comes from Athene noctua, assembly GCF_965140245.1. NCBI lineage: Eukaryota > Metazoa > Chordata > Aves > Strigiformes > Strigidae > Athene > Athene noctua. The sequence goes on along the minus strand of NC_134038.1, from coordinate 29,707,706 downwards.
TCCTCTTTGCAGATTGCAAGCACTATTCCAATTATCTGTTGGGGTTTTTTGGGTTTTTTTATTTTCTTTTTTTTTTTTCCTTTTTTTTTTTTTGTTTTTTTTTTTTTTTGTAAAGCCTTTCTTTGTATGTTTGATGATAGTCCTGATCTGACCTTTCTTTTTTCTGTTTGTCATGCTGGGTAAAATGTGCGATTCACCCAGTCCAGCAGACATAAGTTTTATGTTACTAATTTGGCTGCTGATGACTGCAGATTTTCTAAGTCTATTTATTTTAGGACTGACCCTTAGGTTTGCCACCGTTTACTCAGAGGAAACTCTGTTTATGTGCTGTGAAGTAAAATTAGAAACTCCTCAAATGAAAAACTATTAAAAAAAAAAAAAAAAAAGATTGATGATAGATGTTGAAATGTATTAATTTCCTACTGGCAGTAATGCACACAGGGTTATAAGACAGGAAAGGATATTTTGGGTTAACTATTTCAGTTTTTGGTTGACTAAGATGCTGGAGCTATAGAAGACAGAAGTCCATAGCTCCAGCTATGGACTTTAGCCCACAGAAAAGACCCATGCTGGCGCAGCTTGTGAAGAACTACAGCACATGGTAAGGACTCATAATGGATTAGGTCATGAAGGACTGTCTGCTGTGGAAGGAACCCTGCGCTGGAGCAGGGGAAGAGTGTGAGGAAAAAGGATCAGCAGAAACTAAGGGTTACGGACTGACCATAACCCACATTCTCCACTCCCCCGTGCCAATCAGGTGGAGGAGGTAGAAGAGTTAGGAGTGAAGATGAGTTTGGGAGGAAGGGAGGGGAGAATGCAGGAGAGGGAGGTTTTAGGTTTGTTCGTATTTCTCACTATCCTACTCTATTATCGACTGGCAATAAATTAAATATAATTTTCCCAGGTCGAGCCTGTTTTGTCCATGACAGTAACTGGTGAGTGATTACCCTGTTCTTATCTTGACCCACAAGCTTTTTCATCATGATACCTTCTCCAGTCCTGTTGAGAAAAGAGAGGCTTTGTGGGCACTTGGAGGCCAGCCAAGGGTAACCCACCACACTAAGATAGTACTTACTTGTCTTTTGGTTTTACCCCAATGTCTTTATAAACAGCAAATATATCCCTCTCAGCAATTTTTTACTTAAACTCAACTAAATAAATAAGACTTTTCTAGCATTCTCTCTTAAAATAGACTGGTCAAAATCCTGCTGTTCCCCTTCAGATTGCTTGAATTGTAATTGCTAGGTGAATATAACTGTGCCATGCAGTTATGCTCTAATGACACTAGTATTTCCATGTCCTCACCAGAAACCTCTCTCCTGATGCAGTCCTAAGGTTGGCAGTATTGTCTACTGTGTTTTGGCCTCAAGCAAATTCTTCTATCTGTGCTATGACCTCCTGAATAGCAATACAACTTTCTACAGAAATGCACTTGAAAATAAGCCCAGCACTGATACAAAAAAGAATTTCTTTGCCTTGTCATTTTCTGCATTCCCTATGCTGTTATTTAAGACACTTCATGTTTGAATGAGACTTCTCTCCTTCCCACTCTCCACATCTTACAGAGAAAGGGGAGTTCTGTGTTATAATTTGTTAAAAAAAAAAAAAAAAAAAGTAGTGTGTGGATTCATAAATCTAGCATTATTACTTTTGTACATTTAGGAATTGATCTGAGCAGTTCCTGGCTGTCTTAGTTCCAGCTGACTTGAGGAAGTCAGTGGGGGCTGTATTTCTACTTTTCCAAAGATAATGGCTCTCAGTTCTGAGGTGTATTTGGTTCTTCCATCAAGAGAAGCCATGAGTTACAGAAGGACAATTTATGTTTAAACAAAACCATCACTGATATTAAGCATGTGGCCAAGAAAAAACAAACAAACAAACAAAAAGCCAGCAAACCAAATTCAATATAAATAGATGAACTAGAATAGAAATCAGTATTGAAGGCACTCTGATTAAATAAAAGTGATGAGCTGTAAAGACAAATCATTTAATTTGCTCCTATTTTTAGGAATACATTCCAAACAAACACAGTGATTAGACAAAAGATCCTCTATGCAGAGAAATGACAAATAAACAAGAGATCCACATTTTACTTTTGAATCTGCAGAAAATTCCCTGCTGAGGAAATACTGATTGTTCTGAGGATTATTTAAATTTATATGCCAATACCTGGATATAATTTATATGGGAAATATAAAAATAATATAAATCTTCTCCTAGTGCTCATACTCATCAAAATCTAACAATCAGGAAGAACTATTCCTCTGATTTTTAAATTTATTCATTCTTTTAGGGTCTTTGCATCTTATTTTGGGATTAAAAGGTTTAACTACATACAACTAATATTTGGATTTCCTGGCTGGAAACAGATATTGTTATTTAAGCTATTTCTAGCTGTGACTTTTTAAAATCAGGATATAAAATGAAGTAAATGTCATAGTTATGAAATCACGTGGATGAAGTTTAAACTATTTAACAGCTCATATTTTGTTTTTCTATTTCTTATAGTATGAAGTGGAGGTAGACACTTGACTTGTTCTTTTTTATAAATTTAAGCAATGATTCAACACAGATTAAGTAGTATGTGTGTTTATTAAAATTTGTATCTCTTCGGAGTTTTTCAGTTTGAGCAGGTTGTATGCTTCAAGCAAAATTATTGAGAAATCCAACCATGAATTTCTTCTTACTGATGTCTGCACACTCAGCACTGGCAACACACACATACTTTGTGGATAATAAATCTGTAATTTCACCACAGCATTATAAGCTTATCTACTTGAATGAAGCTGAAGTGAATGAAGGGTGATTGAGGACATAATTCTGATGTGTAAGCCAAGATAAACAGTAAACTTAAACTGCATCTGTGTTATGGCACTGGGATGAATGCCATAATATGATTTATGCACCTGCTAAGCAGTTGGAAAACTATTTCCATATTAGAGGGAGAAATTCATTCTATCTTTTCTATCCTCAAGGGTTCAGAGAAGGCTGGACCATCAAAACCTTAGTGGCTCACCTGCCCTGTGCCACATTTATGTATGTGTGGCACCGTGGAACTTCCCTGCTCTGCTGGGTCTGGGCAGGGTGAGTTGCGGAAGGTCAGAGGACTCAGACAGCCAGGAAATTAGATGGAGGAGCTTTGACACCTGCTCTAGCCTGAAGGAAGGAAAGTTTTTGTGGAGAAACAAAATTAGCTCTATGCCTATGGCTTAGAGGAGGTAGCTGAGTTCTGTCCCCTGGGACTGTAAGAATTCCCCTCCATAAAACCTAATTTACTTCAGGTTTGAAAAAGGGGGGCACATTCCCTTCTGGATCATTCTGATGGGACTTGTGTGCAAGTGGGGTTTATATATAGAAATGAAGGCAGCAGTATATGGACAGAGTCAATTTATTTCTCGGCATTGGAGGATATAGGATACAAAATAATTATTGCATTATTACAAAGTGCAGTTTTCCATTTGTGGCATTTTGTGATTTATCATGCACATTAATTAAATGGTGGGACAAGCTCATTAGCTATATGGTGCCTAAATGTGTGTTCTATAAGATAAAGTTACATTAGGAAGAAAGGAACAGAAAATATTTTTTTTGTGAAGTACTATAAATCTGTTAGACAATTCAACAATAAAACTTAACAATAAATTCATTAACTCTAGGAGACCAGATCTTAAAGCATTATATATAAGTGGTTCTGCCATTGGGTAAACTCTGATAACTTGAAGTTTATCTTTGTCTCTGTATTCTGAAGCTATGTAAAACATACACATTTACTAATGCCTGAATCTGAAGATACTATATATTTTGTAACCTCCTTATTCAGAGGGAAAGTGGTAGTAGTGTTGTTGTGTTTGGGGGTTTTTTCCCTCCACCTTTTAAATCTGCCAAAAGATAGAAAAGGTATCCATTTGTTCTTCGTCAGGAACAATTTTTAATCTTTCTGTTAGATTGCAGGATGTTAGATAGATTTTCCTTTAGTTTACATGCATAGGTGTAAAGACCTGAACAATGCCAATCCTGCTCTTTTATTCTACCCATGGAGTACAGAATAGCCCCAGTCTTCCCCCAAAACAGTTGAATAAGAACACCTTAGGCAGAAGTGAATAATCTAAGAAATAGGTGTCTGAGGTCTATGGATATATGATTAAATGGATATATTTTCTACCCTCTATGCACAAGAAAAAAAGTAGCAGTAAAAGAGTGACTATTTCAATAGGTCTGGTAATAGCTGTACAACAGCCTGTGAAGGTGACCTTTCCAAACATATTTGCCATGTCCAGTTTCTATATTCCCACATGATGGAGGAGGCAGAATAGCCATCTGGATCCATTTGTTTTAGGACTCCTCTATAACCTATAAAGAGTGAGCATATGTTTCCAAATATTCTGAAAATCTTTGCAGTTTTCCTCTGTTGTAAACATACTCATGGAACTGAACATATATATTTTAAGGGAGACTGAAAGTGTTAATGTATATTGAATCTATTTACTGCCCACCATTATAATGTTAAATTTTATTGGCATATATTAAATCTGTTTACTGATGTCCTTTGCTGAAGCCATAAAGAGAGAATTTCCTTTGTACATATTTAAGCAATTTAATTGTTACTACGTCAGTGAAAAATCAATGCAAAACCCAAAACATATGATCATCAAGTAATTTCAGTTTGAAGATTGTTTCAAAGATCCTGTTTCCATCCCATTCTAATAAAGGAGAATATTTTTATTTTGATGTTCCTTAGGGATTCTTTTTTATTGGGGGAATTTATATCATTTCTTTTGCACCATATTTTTGTGATATTTTACAATGAAAAAAAAAAAATCAGCTATAGATCACTTATTTTCCCATCTACTGATAATAAAACTACATAAGATTTACAACAGCATCTGGAGTCTGTTAAAGAGAAACACCATCAGTATCTATTAATGTGATACGTAACATGAACTTCATTTTCTTAAAACATATTTTGTTAAATCTGTGAGGACTTTGAATCAAATTACTTTGCAGCAGATGTTAGATTATTATATTTGAGGTTTTGTATTAGATCACAATTTAAGGGTGTTTTCTTAAACAATAAATGAATGTATTTGATAGCAAGTATGACAACTGTTTCATTCTCATAATTGATCCTTTTTAGTAAAGTGATGTTATTATGAAGTAATATGTATGTGCTGCCTGTGGTTCAGATTTTTGAGAAAGGTACTGCCATTTAAAAGAAATCACAGCTGTAGCAGTCTCATTTAGTGAAAAAACTGTTAAGGAAGAGGAGACAAAGAAAACAAAGCAGAGGGATGCAGAAAAGTGATTAATTATGGAAAACTGTGCTTGTATAGCATTCATCCTGAAGTCAGTAGAAGCTGTCTAATCTTTATTATTCTTATCCAAACTCTTAAATCCCTGATGAAGTAAAATTATAATGATGTGCTCAACAGCTTTAATATATTTCTGTATGAATTGTGTGGTCCTTCCCAAAAATAGTATTGCAAGGTGGATGGCTGTGTGTGCCCACAGTTTTCATTTCATTAGGTTAAATACTAGCATCAAATAACCATCACTGGCATAGGCTAACCTTGGAAGCAAAAATTTACGAACTGAAGAAAGTTTGCAAGGTCTGGGCCGCTAATCTTATCCCTGGGGTTTTACTTTTGGTATTTTACCAAGTGTGGGGGGGAAAACTATGTTAGCTTGAGCATATAAACCCATGCTGCAGCCACTACGTAGTGCAGACTTTTCCAAAATTGCAAATATATCTCAAACTTGCCTCCTTATATTGTTCAATCTCCCTGTGTCTGTGAGCAGAAAAATTAAGGAACATTTTCCTTGGGTAGTAATAGGCTAAGGAGTTAATACATATGGCAGCTCAACTTCTGTGCATTAGAACTACATTTCTGTTTCCACCTGTTTCTTTCTTCAGGTACAGAAAACATTTTTGAGAGTGAAAGAATTCAATTTCACATTTAGTAAGTTCAGTGATATGAGGATAGATAAGAATATTTTAAAAACTGTTATAGTATGTAATCTTCTGAAACATTTATATCTGATCTGAAGGAGTAATATAGATTATAATGCTATTGTCTTGACGTTTATTCTTATGGTCTCTAAGCCTTTAATTATACTGAATATTGTCCAGTTCCTTCAACAGCCTCAGTGAAATTAACTGCACTCCTTCCACAATATGGTATCATAAATATGGTTGAGAATAGTGATTGTTGTGGGTTAACCTCAGTTGGCAGCTGAGCATTACACAACTGGCCAGTGTAGAGTGAGCAAGCAGCTGTGGTGTTCAGCTGCCAACAGAGAGTCAGATTGTGAGTCCTCTCTATCAAGTCACTCAAAAGAAAAACTTTTTGCCCTCAGCAGTGACAAACCCTTGAGTAGATAAAAGAGGACATAGTTCATGAGGTAACTCTTGGGTCAGTCCCGACAGGATCAGATATAAGTAATATGCTCTGCACCAGTCAGGGAACATAACTCTACCTGGAGTCTCTGGCAGAAAGCACTCAGAGAGAACTGAAGTTCACATCCAGGGTTTTGGAGCTTAGGATATAGAGTATCTAAGGTCTTCTACACCCCAGAGGAAAAAGAGATATTAGAAGTATAAGAGGGAGGTTGAGCCACTTCAGAAGTAATTGGTATGGAAGTGCAGCTGCTCTTGGCACCGCAATAGCCTGAATGTTCAAAGGAAGGGTCCCCATTACACATCATGGAACCAACATAGTGTGTGGAGTAAGTGGGTAGCACTGATGACACAGTGAGTTTGAATGAGGAACCTCAACTGCCCTAAAGTCCTGAAAAACATCATGGACTGGCCAGAAGGCAGACATTTCAAAATATCATCCAAAGAAACGACCTGTGCTGAGGAGGCCTCACTGTGTAATAAATCACCAGAGAATGAAAAGCAATATGCTATTTACTAATGGGTCCATTGGAGGTGGAAAGACGCTCCAAGGTCAGGTTGGACAGGGTTTTTAGAAACCTGATCTAGTTGAAGATGTCCCTGCTCACTGTAGGAGGGTTGAATTAGATGACCTTTAAAGGTCCCTTCCAACCCGAACTATTCTATCATTCTATGATTCTATGCTTTGTGGAGTCCCACATGGCAAGTTGCTGAAAATGTCAAAGGAAAAAGTGAATCAAGTCAGTTCACAGCAGTGAAAGCCATGCAGCTGGCCATAGAGACTGCCAAACAAGAAAGATGGGCAGTACAGTCTCTGTATTGATTCATAAATGGTGGCAAATGCCCAGTAGAGGCAGCTACATCAATGGAAATTGACTGACTGGCAGTGCAGAATTAAACCCATCTGGTCTGTTGCATTATGGCAAGACATTTCTGCCAGGTAGAGAGCCTTGTAAAGATACATCATGTAGATGCTGTGTGCCTAAGAGCTGTGCCACTGAAGAACATTGAAACAGTAAGCAAGTAGAGTGGCATGCCGGAATCAAAGTGGCTCAGGTGGACCTGAACTGGGAACATAAGGGTGCATTATTCATAGCCCAGTGAGCCCATATAGCATTGGCACGCCTAGAGAGAGATGCAGTGTACATATGGTCTTATGGTCGAGGGGTGGATCTGACCACCCAAGACATTCCACAATTTATTCATGAATGCAAAACATACCATAATCAAGAAAGCCAAGCCACAAAAGCCAAGCCACAAAAGCCTACCTGGTATAGAGGATAGCATCTGCACATCAATATGGGTTGCCTGGCAGATTGATTATATCACACTGCAACAAACTCACCAAGTATCTGATTATATCACACTGCAACAAACTCACCAAGTATCACAGGTATATCATAGTGGAGGTGACCATCAGGTGGCTGGAAACACCCTGTAGCCCATCCAAAACAGCATCCTCGGTCTTGAAAAGCAAGTTCTGGGGTGGTATGGCACCCCAGAAAAGGTCAAATCAGCCAATGGAACTTATTTTGGAAACAACCTCACAAGCACGTAGGCTAAGAAACATGGCACTGATTGGATGCATCACAATTCATTATTGCATACCAGCCTTCAGAAAGATTTAATAAAACAGTGGACTACACTGGATGCAATGGATGCTGGGACATACAAGCACTAGGCTGCAAATTTAGCAGAAGCTTTTTGACTGGTTAATAGCAGAGGATCAAACAACTGCCCTGGCTCTGACCAAGCAAAATCCTTACATGCTACAGGGGGAGAGAAGTTCCCCATATCACACATAGGGGAATGGCTGGGAAAGACAACACAGGTTGCTTCTCCCTTCAGAAAAGATAAACCCACTTCTGGGATTGCTTTCACTCAAGGACCTGGGTGCATTTGGTGAATAATGTGGAAGGAATGGGAAATCCAGTGTGTACCTCAAGCAGATCCAACCTTGGAATAAAATAACCCATTATTTGAGTTATGTTATGGGAAGTACTACAAGAAGAATCATCTGAATCAGTGAAGGATGAGTCTTGCAAGAAGCTATGCAAGTGCAGCACTGACCCGACCTGATCTGGCTTTGATGCCAAATAACTCAATATAATATACCATCTCTCCTGTCCTGGGTGACCACCATAACAGATAGAAACCAAGTCATGGATGAAATGAATTCAGTGGAGATTTTATAGATATAACCCATAGTATAACAGAATGATATCTGTGTATACATCAAAGGACAGGAAAAGGATGGGCTAATGAGCACGTACTGGATGTGTTGGATTGCACGACATAATGGTATGGAATAAGTGGTGGAGATTGTACTGGGTCTGGCTGGGATGTAGTTAATTTTCTTCACAGCAGCCCATATGGTGCTGTGTTTTGTGACTAAACCAGTGTTGATAAAACAATGTTTTGGCTATTGCTGAGCAGCACTTGTGCAGTGTCAAGGCACTCTCTTTTTCTCCAACTCTGCTCCCCCATCAAGCAGGCTAGGGGTGTGCAAGAAGTTAGGAGGAGATTTAACCAGAACAGATGACCCAAATGACCAAAGGGATATTCCATGCCATATAATACCATGCCTCAGCAATAAAAACTGAGGGAAGGGTGATTTTCAGGAAGGTAAACATTTCTCTAAGAAGGGCTGATCATCGTTCTGCTTCTGGGAGATGGTGAGTGATTGTCTGTGCCTATTTTTTTTTTTTTCTTTTTTCTTCTTCTTTCCTTCACTTATTAATCTCTCTTTCTATCAGCCCAGGACTTCTCTTGCTTTTGCTCTTCCTGTTTTGCTCTACCCCTATTCTCTCTGGAGATGGGGCTCTGAGCAAGTGACTCTGTGGGGCATAGCTGCCAGCTGAGGTTAACCTGCGAGTCATATTTTCAGTCTGAATCTCTAAGGTTCATATTAAATTCTGTTAAAGGAAAGGGGAAACAAAATACCTGTATTTTTTAATTTTGTTTCCTATAAGATGAAAGATCCTAAACATCCTTGAAATCTAATGATTGGTTTAAAATAACATTAATATTCTGTAGATGTACTTCACAATAGTCCAGGAAGACATTGTCACACTGTGTGAGCTCCTGGGAAAAGGGTCAGTATTGCCAATACTGTTAAAGATGAAGGATACTATCCTGCTTAGGGAACAAACATGAAACTAAACACAGGGTTATCTTCAAGGGACTATTGAGATGTTTGTGGTGATGCCAGCTCTTGATGTCTGCTTTATTGAAAAAAGAGTGTTTCCAGAAGAATAGTAGTTTATTTTGTTTTCAGAGTAACATAAACCTTTTCTACCTTGTGGTTTCTGTCTCTTCCCTCTTGAGCTCTCCTTCAAGAGCTGTGGGGGCCTGTTCTTACACTCCTTTCTAACTGGGTATAATTGCTCCTCAGCCAGTGTGCTGGGATAACAGAGCAATTATCCTTTGCCTCGCTCAGGCTGGATCCTTCAAAGATCTGTCCAGTAGACCCTGGTTAAAATAAAGGGGAGGCAAGGGCAGGAAACAGAAACAAAAATAAAATTGGAGAGGCAATACTGTACTCAATAAGGATACTGTAGAAAAGAAAAGCCAGAGTAAGAACTTCTGTAAACTGTTTGGAAAGCAATTGTTTTGGCTGAGTTTATCACGGGTGGCTTGAGGAGGATTCTATAGAAAACAAGGGAACATTTGGTTTGATTTTTGCCAGTCCAGAACCCTGCAAAATCACAGAGGACCAACTCAGATTCACTTAGCACAGCAGGCAGCTGCAACTGAGGGAGAGGTGTGGGGAGCGTGCTCACTTATTCACTGCCAGTAGTTGGATTATTAGGGTCATTCAGCAATACTGTTTTTAGGAAGGACGACACAAAAAATACAGCAATCTATCAAAGCTGCTGAGCACATCATTATAAGCATAATTTTACTTCATCAGGGATTTAAATGTTTTGATAGGGATAATAAAGGTTAGACAGCTTCCACTGGCTTCGGGATGAATGCTATTCAAGCACAGCTTTCCATAATTAATCACTTTTCTGTATCCCTCTGCTTTGTTTTCTTTGGCTCCTCTTAACAGTTTTTTCACTAAATGAGATGTGGGAGGCTGGTTTCAATCCCTCTTTGGCCTCTCTTGAAGCAGAGACTGATGTTAAGTGGTTTTTGGAGTCCAGCTGAAGGCAGTAAGACACTAAGATACTGGCCATTTTAAGATCCATATTTAATGTTTCTGTTTATGTGGATGGAAAACAGCTAACTGTAAGAAAGAATGTGGAATCTTGAATGGAGGAAGATTCTGCTTTGACCATATGTGGGTATCATGTATCCCAATATGGGTGCCCTATGCCAAGTCAACGAAACAAATGTTTTTACCCCTTGTTTTTCCATTTACCTTCTAAATAGGTATTCACCTAATTTTTTGCCAATATTGTCATTATTCATAGAAATTATAAGAGAAGCCAAAAGAGTTTGGGTCCTCTGTCATGAAAGAAACAAAAAAATACCCTTGTAAGGGGGGTACCCTTTTTAGAAATATGATGAGAAGACAAAGAGGAATGTAAAGAGAGGGCAGTGTTATGTAAACCAAAGGACAATAATGTTACAATAATGTGAGATATATACTGACCTATGTAAATTTGGACTAAATTAAAAGAAGGTTCCTAGTTATAAGAATTTGTATAACTACTTTTCAACCATACTTACTCCATTTATGGAATGGTTTATTGCATTCTGGTTCCCTGTGCTTTCAGGAGTTAAATTGTGGCCACAAGGTGGTCTTTCCTTTTGCTATACTGAAACACTGAGTAACTAGCATGATTGCCTTCTCCTTCAGGATGAACTTTGATGATAGGAGTTAGATATTTCATCTAAATATCTCTTAGATAAACAGAACTTTGCAAGTATCCACTGGATGGTTTATGCACAAGTTAAATATCCATAGGGTACATTAACCATCAAGTAAATATGAGATAAAATGAAATAAAAGAAATTCTAGCATATTAAAAAGTTAAACTGAAGCCATAAATTTTAGCAATATCTTTGAATTAGCTATTTAGCCTATGATATGGGTCAGCAACTGAATGTTTACAGTCCTTACTCAGGTCACAGTCTAGCTATCATTACAAGAGTAACTGTACTTTTGCTTACCATTTCAATTGGTGGAATTAACCTTTAATTAACCTCTCAGCTGATGCTGTAAAATTTTGGTACTAAAAGATTAGTTTTACTTATCCAAGCTCTTTCTTCTAATTCCTTTAAATATGTATATATATGTATATGTTTTTGTTTTAGAGAATAGTAGATACTTTTTAAGAGATCCTTTTGGATATGATGCAACTTTCTGTGTTAAAGAAGGGGCCCTCAGGGATTTTTAGTATTCAGAAAGGCCTTCAGAAAATCCTTGGAAGCCCCAAAATGAAACAAAACCATGAGTAAATAAAGGATCATTTTATGGGAAAAAAAAATAGTAAAAACCTTTGCTGGGAGATGCTAAAGGTGGTTTGATTAATTCACTTTAGTAAAACTCTAAATATGTCTCTCTGCACAATAAGATATGTTATCTGAGAACTGGGCCAAAGTTCTGAAACAGAATATAAAGACCTATAAAGAAAACCATGTTGTGTTGCTACAGAAGTGAGTTATATAAATTTCTGTAACACTATGGTTTCTATTCCAACATTTCTGGCCAGTTGGTCATGTTTTTTACAGTCCATCAGCAAAGACACAGTGGGACTGGTGCTTCAGGGAAGTGACAGACTTGCTGCACATGTCTGAATTGATGGCACAGAATGTGGGATAAAAGTGTATGACACAAGGACTTCCCTGAGTTGCCACAGAAACTAGAGCACATTCCCACAGCATGAAAAATTCATACAACCTATTCCCAGCTGCCTTCCTTCCTGAGGATAAATCAGAGAACATGGTGAATGAATTGTAAGCTGTAGTAATGATCCTGGCAGTGTGAGTGGCAAGGAAGCCTTTTTCTGCTTCTTGTAGGAGTGATTTTTCAGTAATATTTTTTAGAGTGTTTCAGATTTTGACTTTATTGCCTGCTGTTTACCCTAAATACTTGATATCCAGCATTCTACACAAAAGTGGTGCTGATCTCATCCTGTTGTTAGATACATAATTGGTATTATTTTTCTTGTTTTGATTCAATAAATAAAATCCTTACAGTCAGAAAGAACTGAAGGAAACACTGAAGCTTTCAATTTTTGAGGAAAAGACACCTTGGTAATAAAGGAGCAAGAGGGTGAAAAGATTTGCCATTTCTGGATGTTTATATTTCTGTTTCTCCAAAGCAGTAAGTAAACATAGAAAAATTAGTTCTGCTAGAAATTTGCAGACCAAATATGTAATTCAAATTGCATTTTCCTCTGACAGTCACATATAGTTAACACATGCTCATTTACATTCCTCATAGCAGATTGTGTGGTCAGATTCTTTTCCATGCATGCCTAGCCTGACTTACACCATGGTAGTCAATAGGATGTTCGCTATTGGCACTAATAGGAAAACCATTTCAGCCTTTATTGCTTTTATATGAGGGATCTGAAGAAGAATTTGTGAATCATAGTCATTTGCTAAATGTCTAAACAGTATCCTATAACATCTGAAATTTACCTGTTCTTAGACAAATATAAAAAAAAATGAGTTTCGAATTCGCTTTCTTCAGAATTTGCTGCATTGATGTGAAATAGGAAGCAAAACAAAATCAGGTACCTTGTGTTTATAACTACAGATTAATAATGTTGATGTTTAGTACTAAATTCACAGGATGAAAAAGTTATTCCTGTGTCTTCATAAGTTAGTTCTTCAAAGCATTATGTATTTCTGAAAAAGAGTTTTTAAAGTTCTAAGAAAAAAAAAAAATGAGGGTTGTTTATTTTAGATACAATAAAAATGTAATTTAATCTAGAATTATTTTCAGCCATATTATTTTGAAACTATTTTTAAAGTTGCTATGGAATTAAAGTCAATCTAAAATATTTTTTATGTTTTCAAACTAATTTAAAATTAAAATTGGGAAATATAAAAAAAATAGACATTTAAAAAATAAAATCTTTCACATAAAAATGAGTAGTTTTTTTTTTTTTTTAAAGTTTACCTTCATTTAAAAAGCAAAATGAGAGAAAGCAGAAAGTAGAAAATGTAATTATTCATTTAATTCTGCTTTTTAATGTTCCCAGTTCTCAATTGATTCCAACACCTTCATAGTTAAAGGACTATGCAATTGTTGCAGTTTACTGTGAAAGCAGCATTGAAAACAGAAACTTCAAATTCAGGGAAAATATTGAATATTGCTTGCTGAAATTATTTGTTACCTGAACATTACTGTTGATAATAGAGCAAATGGAATGAGGAAATAATGAGATCAGTAATTCAAAACCAGCTTATTCTACTTATGTCACAGCAGTGTAAGAACATTGACAGTACTGACATTTGTGATTTCTGGAATTATGAATATATGATGAACTGCTGTTTCATTTAATTAACACTACAAAGAATGCTACTTAGAAAGAATTGTACAAACATTTTAAGAGAAGTTGTCTATGTTACATGGCAATGTTACAACTGCTTGTAAAGTTTAGGTTTAAAAAGGATTATGTACCAGAGCATCTTCTTAGCATCAACAGAATCCGACAAGTCTAACAAAGATAGATGAAGATTCCTACCCTCCCCAGTACTGACTTTTTCTAAAAAGTTTTGATACTGTCCTGAAAATTGAAGAATTGTCAGCTATAGAATTGAGTGAGATTTATAGAATGTAGTTAAATAGTACATTTGCCTCTTAAAAATTTCAGGACACATGTTGCTGTACCTTATTATGGCCAACATAGTGCAACCCAATTGGTACAGTGAAAGAGCTGAAACCACAACACCTACACTACATGGAGTTTAGGGCATTATTGTGGACTAGTTCTGCTATGTCTGATCAGCAGACACAGATTAGCAGTTTAATTTCCTCTGAAAGGATGAAAGTTTACTCCCCAAAGTCTGCTCTATAGTATGAACTGAACTGTGGTAGATGGGGAAGGTCAGGAGAATATCTTCAACAGCATGTTTCTCATCTGAGCTAAAACCGGGAGACACACCTTATAAGTATCATTCAAGGAAGAATCGAGGAAGAGTTCAAAAGAAGTTAGAATTTTTTCAGAAATATTTTTGAACATTTGCTCATTGATTCTCAGTTGTGCTTGTTATTTATTTGTTATTTGAACAGAAATGGCAGTTATTACTTTCCTTTGGCTACTGCGGTGAAGATACATTTAAATCATAGTGCTCATAAAACCACTTCAATCATTTATCTACAGTCGTGACTAACTGCAGAGGTCCCAGTTGACTGGAGGTTAGCAAATGTGATACCCATCTACAGGAAGAGCCAGAAGGAGGATTCAGGAACTACAGACCTGTCAGTCTGACCTTGGTGCTAGGGAAGGTTATGGAGCAGCTCATCCTGAGCACCATCATGTGGCATGTACAGGAAAACCAGGTGATCAGGCCCAGTCATCATGGCTTTATGAAAGGCAGGTCTTGCTTGACTGTGATCTCCTTCTATGTCAAGCAGGTCCTGCTTGACTGTGATCTCCTTCTATGACTAAATGACCCACTTAGTGGATGAGGGAAAGGCTGTGGAAATTGCTTACCTGGACTTTAGTAAGGTTTTTGACACTGTTTCCCACATCATTCTCCTTAAGAAACTGGCAGCTCATGGCTTGGATGAGTGTACTCTTTGCTGGGTAAAAAACTGGCTGGATGGTAAGGCCCAAAGAGTTGTGGTGAACAGAGTTAAATCCAGTTGGCAGCTGGTTACAAATTATGCTCCCTGGGGCTCATTATTGGGGCCAGGTCTGTTTAAAATCTTTAACAATGATCTTGACGGGGGAATTGAGTGAAACCTCAGTAAATTTTCAGACAATACCAGGTTGGGTGGAAGTGTTGATCTGCTTGAGGGTAGGAAGAGTCTACAGAGATATCGGGACAAGCTGGATCAATGGGCTGTGTGAGTGTTAAGTGTTGAGTCCTGCATCTGGGTTGCAATACCCCCATGCAACTCTACAGGCTTAGAGAATAGTGGCTGGAAACCTGCCTGGCAGAAAAGTACCTGGCGATGTTGGTCAAAAGCAGTGTGCCCAGGTGGCCAAGAAAGCTAGTAACATCCTGGCTTGTATCAGAGATAGTGTGGCCGGCAGGACTAGGGAAGTGATTGTTCCTCCGTACTCAGCACTGGTGAAGTTGCACCTCAAATGCTGTGCTCAGTTTTAGGCCCCTCACTGCAAGACAGACATTGAGGTGCTGGAGCATGTCCAAAAGTCAAAAAAGCTGGTAAAGGGTCTAGATCACAAGTCTTATGAGGAGCAGCTGAGGGAAGTGGGATTGTTTAACCTGGAGATAAGGAGGCTCAGGGGAGACCTTTATTGCTCTCTACAACTGCCTGAAAGGAGCCTGTAGCAAGGTGGGTGTGTGGCAGGTACACTGTCCCCCCAAAACAGGGCTTGCTGAAATGTAGCTGCTCCTGATTGCTTTTGTACTTAGGGCTTCATGGTAGTTGGGGCTTTTGGCCAATAGGAGCCACTATTGACCACAGGTCAGATTCAGCCTGGGTATTAATGGATTCCCCTGACAGAGCCATTGGGAGCTTGTCCTCTGGAGCAGCACACTGTGGTTGAGGACTCTCCCCTTGGGTCAGGACATAGCCCAAGGAAACTCTTAGAGGTGACTTGGGTTGAGACACTGTCCTAAGAAGTTTCTCAAGTTTGAGAGCCCTCAATTGTTAGATGAGTGATAAAGCATTTTGGGTTGTTGTTAAACCCTAGGAAGTTGTTCTGTTCTCCTCTCATGGACATTCAAACCTGTAATTGAATAGTTGCAGAGGGCTAGTTAACTGTGTCGACAATCAATTTTTAATTTTTCATGTTTGTTTGTTTATTTGAGAGCTTCCATAACAAGGTGTCAGTCTCTTTGCCCAAGTAACAAACAATAGAACAAGAGGAAATTGCCTCAAGTTGTTCAGAGGAGCTTTAGATTAGATATTAGGAAAAAATTCTTCACCAAAATGAAATAGTTGTCAAGCATTGGAACAGGCTGCTCAGGGAAGTGGTTGAGTCACCATCCCTAGAGGTATTTAAAAGATGTGTAGATGTGGTGCTTCGGGACAT
The DNA here is from genome assembly GCF_965140245.1 of Athene noctua. Taxonomy (NCBI): domain Eukaryota; kingdom Metazoa; phylum Chordata; class Aves; order Strigiformes; family Strigidae; genus Athene; species Athene noctua. The sequence continues at coordinate 29,691,179 of NC_134038.1, read as the reverse complement.
GGTTTAAAGATGGACTCTTAGTGTTAATAGTTGGAATCAATGATTTTAAGGGTCCTTTCCAACCTAAACGATTCTATGATTCTATATAAACTGACAAAATTCTCTGATTTACCTCATCCTTGGTTTAGACACATTATCTCTGGTGTCATTGATAAAGTCTGTCTTTCATGAACACTTTCCTATGATCTTCCAGCAATGAACTTTTATTAAACAGAAATGACAATCAAAACATTTGCTAGGAGATCCTACACAGGGGTTGTTTACCAAACACTGTTTCAAAGTGAACTTCATTATCATACTATTCTGATATACTTTCACCATCCTTAATTGCCACATGATTGCATGTTTAATGCATAAAATATCAGTCATTGCGCAACTTGGCTGTGCTTTGCAAAAGTAATATACATCAAGACTTAACACAGGCAAGTGCATCAAAATATTTGCCTGCATACAAAAGTCTCAATGAAAGTGGTTGCACAAAAAATAATCTATTGGTGTATTTTACTAAGAAGCAGAGAAATTACGAGTTTTATTGTTTTAATTTTATTTCTTTGTTTCTTGTGGCTTGTCAAATGAAAAAGTTTTGGAACTCTGTGACTGCTCCCATCAAAAATACAGTGTCCAGTTACCAATCACTACAGCAAAAAATTGTAAAATTCTTTAAATTTCTTGCTCAGATTATCTGAGATTCAGAGGCAAACTGCAATAATACTGTAAGTTTTATGACCTTCCAGTCACTTTTTTCTTTCATCTAGTTTATCTATAAATTTAAATATCTGTCATGTAAGTGTTTAAAATTTCTTTTGCTATTTCCACTTACAGTCTCAGATTTAACCCTCCTACCTTAAAGATGTAAACAAAGTTGGTTTTAGCTACTTTTAGAATGTATGCTAAACCCAGTTCAGTTGCAAACATAACCTTGTTTTTTCATGATGTTAAAACCCCAAATCCAGTTTTAAACTACTATATCCAGATCTCTAAAACCTATCATCCACTCTGAGATGTATCCTCATCCATGAGTTATTACAGGCTCTTTCTACTGTGAATTTGTTCTGCTTCCCTGCCAAACACGTTAACAAGGCAACACCTAGTTCTCAACCTCATCAGTACTCACCTGACACCTCACAAATTGTCAAATGCCAGCTCAGGCACTGAAAACCAGAGGTCTCTGTGGAGTTTTAACCTAAACTGAAAATTAGCAGAAATGTGCCTACCTGTGGCTAATCAAAAGACATGAAAAATTAATGTTTTATTGAGTGCTAAGAAAGGTTGGCTTAAAGGTTTGCTAGTTCTTCATTCCCCAGTTAAGCTTGAACTTGTGAACTTTCTGATTTAGGGTACAGTTCCATGAACCTTTTCACTGGCAGCAAAGTTATACAGAGACTCTTCCCCTTCTTTCTTCTCATGTCTACCCTTCTACCCTTCCCCTTTTCCTCCTTTCCCTTTTTATTTTTTTTTTTTTTCTTTCCCAGACCCGTGTATCTGCATGGTCCCATAAGCATTTGTGCTGACACAGGCACAAGGAGAAGGTGAACATGGCATGAAATTGCAGCCAAGTAGGAAGGACTAGGAGAAAGCAGAAATTTCTAAAATGGGGTGCCAGACAGAAAGCATCCAGGACAATTTTGTCCAGGAATTTCAGATAGATTTACAGTGATATTTTGGGGGGATTTAAGCTTGTATGCCCCAATACAGAATGCAAGTTCCAGGCTCTCAGATAAAGGTTCAAACACCTTCAGACTTCTCACTGTTGAAGGCCTTTTGGGAAATAAAATTTAAAAGCCACTAAAACTATGAAAAAAAACCCACCCTGTGTGTAATAGTAGTCTTTTAAATTATTCATATTGAACAAGAAAATATACCTCTTAGCAATAAGTTTCTAGTCACATTTTTTTTCAAGCTGAAATATTGCAGTCTAAGTGTTGTTCTGCACTAGGCTGTGTAGGGAGGATACTTGAAAATGTGACAGCTCAGAAAAAGAGAGACATCTTCAGTCAACCTCTCAGTCTCTAGTGATATCCCACAAGAGATATGTCTAAAATAACATGCCCATGCAAGTTGTATACCTAAAAGCTCCCTAAAATCTGGAAACAAGGCTACTGAAAATCTTGTAGCTGCACTTGTTGCTGAGGCTGAGTTAAGGTGTTCTGACTGGGTTTCTGAGGGATTTTCTCTGGTGAGTCCCAGGGAAGTATGCAGGCTGATTCCAAGATCGCACTGAGATGATCTTCAAGGATTTCACTTTACCTTATCTATAATTCTGTATACATAGAGGACTACAATGATCTTCTAAAAGTGCTTGGAAAGCTAAGAAGAGACACTGTAATTTTCCTAATGACGGCTGTTATTCAGTAAAGTGCACGGTGTAGTATTTCAGCTGCATAGTCACTGGGCCTTGAACAAATTGATATACTCTTGTAAAAGAAAGTCTGGAATCTGTAATCGATCCATTTCTAACGAAAGGAAGTTTAAAACCAGCAGTTGCTGAATTTCCAAATTACATGGAAATTAATTTTATATTGATGATTAGAACTGATGGGCTGAAGAAAGACCTTCTTTCAGATGAACCTTATGCTGTTTGAACCATGATGGTTTTCTCATTCTTTGTTCCTATATGTTCCTCTAAACATTTTTGCACAGTTTTTTTTTTTTTTTCTCTTTTGACTAACAAAGGTTGTTATATGCTAAAAGGTAAGGTAATGACTGATGGAGCCAAATCAAATGATAAAAATATTTTCATACCATTTAATATCATCCTGTAACTAATATATGTTGCATAATATAACACTGGTTTTTGGCTCATTTTTCTTCATACTGGAACGTAAAGGTTCTCAAACCTAATGAAGATATGTGACTCCGAGGTATCATAAATCCTATTTTCATGTTGGAAAGATCTCAGTATTAAGCCACTTTTAAACTGTTGTGAGATAACATTCAAAGAACACAGAAATATATCCTGAATGGGATAACCATTTTATGTATCATTTTGTTGCTTCATAGGTCAGCTGGTTTTGATTTGCCAAACAGAACCTTAATACTTCAAAGGATCAGAATGTCTATGATGCGAATGACAAAATGGACTTTTGTATCCAATTTCTGCAGCAGGAACAACATTTCAGATTATGCATTTATTCACTAAGAAAAAAGGTCCCAAAGCATTTTGCAATTAGGAAAATTAATTTCAAATTGGCATTTCTCAGATTATAATTACTAAATTAGATTTGTCTATGCTCTTGTAAAACCTCTTAATAAAATTCGTGCTTCTGAAAACTTTATTCCACATAATTTTAAAATAAATGTTCCTTTTTTTTTTTTTTTTTTTTTTAAACTTAGCTCTTTTCTATTTCTTTCACATATTGGCTAATGTTACTGTTTGAACATCTTTCAGGAAGTTGCTAAGGATGGAGTGGCTAAGGAAGAATTAATTCAGAACTGTTCATGTTATCAGGGCAGACCACAGCTGTGTATACTCCAATTAGCACCTCATTTTACAATGGAGACAGTTTCCTGTAAGTCATGGTTAGTTAGTCTCATTCTATTTTTTAGTTAAGTTGTAAATTCACAAAACAAGGTCGCGTTTGTGAGCACCTAGACTAAAATAATAGATTATGAATAATTAAAGCAGGATTGCTATGTTTGTTCCATGACACTATTTTTCAGTTATTCCTCATTCTAACTCCTTTTAAGAGTGCAATGTAGACATAATTAAGACTGTCATTTATTCAGTTCATATGAAAGCTGAGAGAAGCTTTTAATCAACTAGCTAATGATGGAATGAATTATACCTATAATCTACACTGAAATGAAAAAGCAGTAATTTTATCAGATTTTGATTAACTGGCTGTTAAAATGCCTATTATCTTATCCATAGCATTAAATGCTGACCATTATGATTTATCAAATTGTCTATGTGTGTGTACATTCAGACTCTGAATTAGGTGAGAATAGATGTTTTTAATATATGTCTTATAAATTCAGTATATAATATGCAATATAACCTCATTAGGAATCTTCATCCTTCTTCCCCCTAATTTGATCTGTATGATTACTTTATTGGGTGAGCTCATTGTGGTAAAGTTTTAGAAAGGCTTCCCTTAGTTTTGGGATGCTCAATTGCCTAAACAAGCCAGCAAAAGCTCAACTAGATGTAAATATGACTGATCAGCATAATTGATCAAAGAGAACTTTCTTATATTACAGATATAAGATTTCCCTCCATCACACATACACATACAGTAATTATATTGCAGTGAAGTAAGCTCTGCAAAGGATGTCTTTGGTTATTTGCCAGACTTTTGGCAGAACATAGCTTTTATGAATGAAAAGGTTTCGTAACAGCATTCATTTGTTAGGCCTATCCATCAGGTACTCTTTTTGTAGTGGAAAGTAAAATTATTTATTTTGGTTTGTGATTACCATCAGTTATAAATTATCAATAATCATGGTGAAAAATGAGAAAAAAATTGTAATTTGCAAGCAAGCTGGAGCAAACCACATTATTCCAATACTCCTTGCTGCTTCTCCTTGCTCTCCATAAATCTCAAGGCTTTTTCAAGCTTCCCTCAAGATCCCACATCAGTCGCAGACACTCACATATGTATTCTGCCCAGACCTACAGATACTTCGACACCTGGCCTCCAGGCTGCTTGTTCTACTCAGTGGCTAGTCTGGATAGATTTTTACTAGGAATCACACGCTGACATACATGTCATGACACACTTCAGTTGCTGACAGCCTTGGACATACAGGACCCTGTGATCCATGACTGGAGCACTCAGACAGTCATACACACATATGCTTACAAAATAGAGATCGTCTCACCCAGGAAGATGGTTAGAAATGGATTTTAATGAAAAGATAGAACAGACTGCATTGATCAGGTATGGAACACGGCCAGACAAGCATACTGACCAGTAACCTGTTTAGACACCAGCAAGCCCTTTTATGACCTATCCCTCTATTTTCCAATTCTTTCTCCTCCCCAAACCACCTTGAGCTCTCCTTTTCCCCACCTTTGTTTTCTCCCCTAAACATCCTGTAATAACTCTTGTTTGATCCCAAAATTCTCTTCCTGACACCTCCTAATATGTCCCATGCACCCTGGGCAGTAACTCTCCTCGATCTGTAAAATGCTCCAGTTCCCTGTTCCTGTTTTCTTATGGTGCTGGGTATGACATCCAGCCATGGGGCTGATGACTCTCCTTCGGGAGCAACTGAGGCAAGGTGTTATTTCACTTACTGAGAAACTAGGGTTTCCCCTCCCCCCCCATGGTGTTTTGCCTCCTCTGGAATCCTTGCTGTCCATGGAGCAAGACTTTTATCAGATAATCTAACAATATGTGCAGGGTCAAGCAAAAACATAATATCACATTACAGTGAGTAGCTTTGCAAGAAATTTTCTTATCTCTGTGCCTTTTCAACTATGAAAATATAGGAAAAGTTGTCTAGACATGTCTATTCAAAACTGAAGATGGGCTGAATAGAGATTTAAAGAACTAAGACATACTTGAGCAGATTAAATAGCTCCTTTGTATGCCTAAATTTTTAATACTTTTCTCAGTTTGTGTGTATGCTTTTAGCAGTCCACACTAACATTCTCAAAGGCCTTCCAGCTAAGCAGGGTGGACACTGATTTCAAGCAAACCTTACTGATGCTGCAAGATCTTGGCCAAAGGTTGTCTTTTGACTTTCAGTACAAGTTGCTTCCTACCACTAGGGCTCAGCAGTGCTACAACAATAGTCTTACCCCAGGCATCCCATCTTGTTAAGATTGCAGATCTTCCTGTTAACATAACAGGGGGGTTTTTGTCTCTGAAAACATACACCGTAAAATTGTATTGAGAAATAGTTGTGATTGAAGCACTTGGTCTTTCCTATTAGATGATTCACTTTATCAGTATGTGAGCAATAAGATGTATTTCCATCTAGAAGCTCAGCAAGCAGCATATAAAACCATTAGTTCATCTAGGGTGCAAGTACAAATACCCCCTTGTGCATGTCAAGCAGCAGTTTGAAAACTCCCTATTCTCATAAGAAAAATAATTTCTTAATTATTTAAAAAAATAACTGGTGAGGAATGCTTACACATCTTAGAGAACATGTCTTGCAAATCATGAGCTTCTGATAAAATACAAAACACTTGACATCATTTACAAAAAAAGAAACACAGGAAAACACAGATTAAATGTGTATGGTTATATTTAGGTTACAGAATTCTGCATTGACCTTGCCCTGTTCCTTTACTAACCTAATTTTGATCTCTACCTGCTGTCTTTGTGCATCTGCCTCTCAATTAAACCTCTCACCTGCAGTGGCTCAGTTTACTGACCACAGCCATTAACCCTTTCCAATATAGCTGAGTTCATCAAGTTCTTGTATGATTTAGAAATGAAGAGAAAAAAAAAAAAAAAAAGGAAAAAGAAATGGGGTGATTCTTTTGTTACATATGTTCCTGGTAGACAACATGCTTTGTTGACAAAACAATTTCTGAAATACCTTTACTGTTTACAATTCCATAAGAAGATATAACATTATTTTGTGTGATGACACATACTTAAAATTATGACTGTTGTTATCCCACTTTACAGAGGCATAGAGAGATAAAGTGAGCATACATATCTACAGATTAAGATTGGAGGGTTGCTTTTCTTGAGAATTAGATCCTAAAATTTACTACTTTTGACTGAATAAATAGAGAGAGCCTCAAAGTTTTAATACAAGAAAGGTGGAAGGGGATATATTTTTACAGAGACACCGTCTTTTTTAGGGATTTTAATAAAATTGCACAGAGTACTGCCAGAACAGCTCTGGATTCTGTTGTAGGAGATGTGTAACTAGTTTAAACAAAAGGTTTAAAATATTTAGTGTCCCTTAAAATTTGAGTTAGACAGTTTGGCTTTCAACCTCACTGTAGGTACTCTAGACTGTAGTCAGACAAAAGAAACATCATGACGGCTAAAATACTGAGGCTGCTGAAGAGCATTGATATCAATGTCATTCTGGAGTTGTGTTTTTTTTCCAAAATTTGAAAAATTTCTGTTACACGTTGCAAGATTAGGACTTTGACCAGTGTTATTGCGAAAAATTTCCCACTGTGAAGTAGAACAACTTGACAGTTAGCTGCTGCCCTTTTTCAAAGGGCCTGCTGTGATTTAGCAGTGCTCTCTCAGCCTAATTGGTCAAACGCCAAATGTAAGGTGCTATATAAATGTAAAATATTATTGCAGTATACTCTACTTAATTGGGATAGGTTTTTTATTGAATGTGTCCCTGGTAACTAATTTAACCTAGTGATAGTAGATTGTAATAACTTATTTTTAATTGGTTGATATTAGCATATATTCTGCAGAACAGCTACATGTACATATGTAGCTAATGCCAAGTAGTTAAATAATACTTTGACAAAAATGAACTTCAAAGAAATAGGGTGAATCTTGTACCCTTTAAACAAATGATGAATCATGTTGTGGGGACCAAAATTGTATCCATAATTCCTGAGTACCTCCATCTTCTCAAATTAAAATGGAAAGACCTTTTATAGGGCATATGAGAGGCTGTTTTCTGGAGAAGTCCAACTAAAGATCATGGAATTTACATAATTTCAATTCCAGGTATACTCATTGGTATAAGGTAAATAAATTAAGTGTTCTTTTCTTTTTGAAATTCTCCAGGCACCCTAGGTTCATTCACTCCAATAATACTTCCACCCTTAACATGCCTGTTACAATGCCTCCTCACATAGGTCTTCAGATCTGTAGGGGGCCCTACAATTAAAGTCTTAAGCTGCTGAGCATTAATATAGTGTTCAAAAAGATGAGCCACAGCTGAGTTTCTCAGTGTGCTAGTTGGAGGTGTTAACTATCATGTCATATGTGAGACTTGCCTCTCTGATTGCATGACAAAACAGTAGTCTCAGTGACTAAAGCGTGAACTCAACCCTAGATTGCCAGTTGCAGTGTCCAAAATGATAGTAATTAACTGGTATAAGTATCTTCCACAGCCTGTCCTTTCCCCAGTTTCCATCTACTCTTGACACATGTCTGCTCTCGACACATGAACTACTGAGGGTAAAGACCATTCCTTTGTGTGGAAGAATGAGCACAGTGTGATTATTGCTATGAGCAAAGGAGAGTGGGTTTTTGAAAAAATCACAGCTCCTTAACAGATCTCACAAGGAACTTCTATCTGGGAGAGAGCAGAAGGAACTGTTGGAGATGATAGACTTATTTAAAAATATGGTCACATATTTAGCAGCTAAATGACAGCTAACAGACCTGAACTCTTAAAAAAAAACAGTCGGATCCATAAACTGACAATATTTATTTGGTCCTCTTGCTATTTTGTCAGCTTGGAAGGAAATGCATAATAGCATGAGGTTTTCTGTAATTAATACAGTAAATTATACATTACAAATAAGAACTTCTTCTCAATTTCTATTTACAAATACATGTAATTCAGTCATGTTCTGGTTTTCTTTTTTAAATGCTGATTGAGATTCATAATACAGATAAAGATAACTAAGAAAAATTCTCAAGTCAACAGTTTTGAAGTATTGAGCACTTTTCATTTGAGATTATCTCCACTGTAAAATGATTCTGCGGTTAAGATGAAGTTTAAACACTGACAGGACTGATAAGAATACTTTCTAAATGAGAGCGGTCTTATAAGAAATGTAAAATAGAATTGTATTCATTACTCTAGGGACAGATTTGCCACCACCTTATTTTTTACTGTGTGCTTATTTCTCTGGCATATTGAGCAAGCTCAGCACACGCAGCATACAAAACGTCTGTATTATTTAAAATACATGTATAGCCATAGCCTACTCTTGTTATTAATTGCATTTCCATTTTTCTGGTCAGGAAATTACTATTTCCTGGTCAGGAAATTATTTTACTCCCAATTCTATACAGAAATCATAACCCCAGACTTTCATATTGTGGTACAGTCAAAGTTGAAGCTGATCTATTGGTGCTTTTCCTTATCTTCTTTTTTAAGTAACTATCAATGGGTCTCAAGGTCTTAAGGAAGTCTAGGTGTTTGCGCATACAAATTTAGAAGACAGGTATTTAGTGAAATATCTCTTATAACCATTGCCGAAGTTGTGGATTTTTTGTGGGACCTTGATCAATGAGAAATCTGTAGATTTCATTTGAACATCATCTCTGTTCTATATAGTTTGAGACATTCTTTTCCAACAGTTGTCTGTTTTACTGGCAATAAATTATATTTTTGGTGGCAGCAATAATTTTGCTCAGTATAAAGGACATGACTGTCCTTCTTGTCAGTGAGTATTTCATATTCTCTGTAAGAATACATCTATCCATATCTGTGTCTTATAATTTTTCTGCTTTTTTTTTTTTTTTTTTTTTCCTTTCTAGCTTTTTATACATCTTTTTCTCCATGGGTAATTTTACCAGTCTCTCTGTGAGTGGCAGTGATCCCTAGAGAGGCATCAATAAAGTGATTCTTTGCATCTTCTTTCATGCTTTTGTAGCAACATTTGGGAAATGTAATAAAACAGTGTTTCTGATTATTTCAGACTGAGAGTTAGCAGCTGAGGAAATAATTATGATCAGTCTGTTTATTGGCAGAATAATTTTTCCTGCAGCTTCTTTTGTCCTTGATTTTAGAAATGATCAGAAGTGTATGAACTTCTCTACCTTCATGTACCCATACCAGAACTGAATAAAAAAGGTGCGTTAAGTGAAAAAAGCATAAGAACTGGAAACAGAAGCCAGATGAATTGTAATGAAAAATAAAATACTTTTTTTTTTCAACACTAAGAATGTTTGACAAAACACTATATCAAGGGAAAAAAATGCTTCTTCTCACTGCTTATACTTCCTATCCAAGCCTGGAGGCTTTTAATCCAGAGCAGTATTGTAATTTGATGTATTTTATTGGTCTCAGGAGTAACTGGATGGAATTAGAAGGCCTTGTTTACATAGGCAATCAACTGAGCAATGACAGTGGTGAATGATGAAAGAAAGCAACTGCAATGGTATTTTGTGTGGAATGGAGTCAAGTCATTGTGGTTTGAGGTTGTCTACTGGATTTAAATTTCTCAAGGTACATGAAAGGGAATGATAATTTTGTAGATATTGAAGGGGTCCAGGGCTGAAACTTGCATTTAATTGCACTGTGATGTTAAAACTAAAAAAAACCACTGTAGATGTCTGGAAGCATGAATTTAAAAACTAGTCTTAATGGATTTCTAGTAACCTCAGCCTCAAGTATGTAAGGGTTTTTGAGTATGTGTTTTGAAGTGAGGTGCTTTCATTTGCCTTGAATCCTCAGTAAGAGAGATGTGTGTCTTTTTTTTTATCAGCTTGTAGCTACACAGAAAAAGCAGAGTGGAATCTTTTTCTCTAAATTTTCTATTATCTAGATTACTATTTATGCAACTTTGTATCCCTAACTTCTCTGTAAGCGTACATGTAGCCAAGGTACTACTAAAGCAATTCTAATTTAGTTTAACTTCCTTGAGTTGTCCTGTAGGCAGCCATTTGAAATGTCAGGTGCTTTTTTTCCCTGTTTCATCTCAATGATGGTTGAAATCTAGAATGCAATGTATCATATCTCTCTTGCTTTGACAAAAATGTTCAAAGGACATTTTAGCATTTCCAGTACTTCACGTTTTTTTCTGTTCTTTTCTGAACTGATTTTTCTTTCAGCACCTCTTTCACCTTTGATACTCTGTTAGATCACCTTCTTATATTAATGACAGTGGAAGGAGTCCTCATACCTTCTTTTTAAAAAAAGAACCACTGGAATATGTAGCAGCAGACATGGAATTTCTGCCATATAAAAATCTAAAAGATTAGAATAAATTCCCCTAGTAACATTTTTATCATATAAATGTTCTAATTACAATAATAATTTTTTGTTGGTTTTATTCAACTATTAAAATACTATTAAGGTACTCAATAACTTTTTTTCTTCAGTCTTCAACAGAAAGGGCTCCAGCCACACAGTCCAAGACTCAGAAGGTAAAGGAGGGGGCTGGGCGAATGAAGAACAGCTCACTGTAGGAGATGATCATGTCTGAGATCATCTAAGGAAACTGAAGGTACACAAGTCCATAGGACCTGATGAGATGCATCCACAGGTCCTGGAGGAACTGGTGGATGAATTGGTTAAGTCACTATCCATCCTATTCAAGAAGTTGTGAAAGTCCAGCAAAGATCCAGCTGACTGGAAAAGGGATAACATAACCCCCATTTTAAAAAAGGGAAAATAAGAGGACCTGGGGAACTACAGGTCAGTTAGTCTCACCTCTGTGCCTGATAAGATCATGAAGTGCCTGATGAGCTCATGAAGCAGATCCTCCTAGAAATTATCTAGGGAACATGGAAAACAGGGCGGTGATTTGTGGCAGCCAACATAGGTTCACTAAGGGCAAATCATGCCTGACGAATTTGGTGGCTTTCTACAATGAGGTTATAGCACTAGTGAATAAAGTAAGAGGAACGGATGTCATCTACCTGGACTTGTGCAAAACATTAGACATTGTCCTGAATGACATCCTTGTCTGTAAACTGGCAAGACTTGGATTTGATGGATGGACCACTCTGGATAAGGAATTGGTTGGATGGTTGAACTCAAAGAGTTGTGGTTGACAGCTTGATGTCCAAGTGGAGAGCAGCAACGAGTGACGTTCCTCAGGGAGGTGATTGTCCCCATCTACTCAGCTCTTGTGTGACCCCATCTGCAGTGCTGTGTCCAGCTCTGGGGCCCCCAACATAAGAATGACATGGACCTGCTTGAGTGGGTCCAGAGAAGGGCCACAAAAATGACTGGGGGGTTGGAGCACCTCCATTATGAGGACGGGCTGAGAGAGTTGGGGTTATTCAGTCTGGAGAGGAGAAGCCTTCCAATACATAAAGGGGGCTACAGGAAAGATGCGGACAGATTCTTTATCAGAGAGTGTAGTGATAGGATGAAGAGTAACAGTTTTAAACCGAAAGAGGGTGGATTTAGATTAGGTATCAGGAAGAAATTCTTTACTGTGAAGGTGGTGAGAAACTGGAACAGGTTGCCCAGAGAAATTGAGGATGCCCTCTCCCTGGAAGTGTCCAAGGGCAGGTTAGACGGTGCTCTAAGCAACCTGATCTACTGAAAGGTGTCCTTGCCCATGGCAGGGGGACTGGAACTATATGATGTTTAATGTCCCTTCCAACTCAAACCATTATATGATTCTATGATTTTATATAGGAAGTATATGTACAATGGAACATACAGGTATTGGTATAAAAATTTGGATGGTCTTGATGCATCAGACAACTGCATAAATGTGACTATTCTGTTGACTTTGGTGTAGAGTTACAAATGGTTGCAAAATTTTAGTGTATTTTTTGACTGTTTTGTCTTCCTTAAAAATACATATGTAACATTGTTACAGGTTATATGGTATTTCTTTAGTAAATATTCTAAAGAGAATGGGCACGATGGACCATAGTATATGGTTTAGAGAATTTTAAACATCCTGGTCAGTTTAATGCTTCATATAGCTCTATTGTTTTCAGTCAGAAAAAATCTCACATGCTAAATCCACCTCGGTGTGATTAACTGGTAAAGAAGAATAGAAAAAAAAACTCTTCAGAGACCTGATCTTGAAAATTCACTATGTTTCTAAGTTTACCTGGAGCATCACTAGTTTCTATGAGACCATGTAGCACAACTGCCTGTGTATGTAGACACATTTATGGGAGCAAAAACCAGAGTGTTTGTTCTGTGAATAATGAAAAAAAAATCCTAAGGCATATGTGGTGATCTACATTTTGATAGAATATTTGTGGGTAAAAATTAACCATAGAAACCGCAACTATGAGTAATTTCGGTTTGAGAGCTACTTAAGGCTTTTGAGAAGGTTTGGCCTGACTTTCTATTTAAAACAATCTTAACATTTTCTTCTAGTATTCCAGCATCAAGGACAAGAACGAGTAGTTACACCAAACATACCTTTCTAGTAAAAAAATTTTAGTCTTCCTCTAAGGTGATGTCACTTATCTTACCCTTTGACAAGTTCGTTTCAGTCCTGGATTGGTCTTCCTATCTTAATTAAATTAAAAAATCACATATTTAATTTAATCTTCCTGTAGTTTCATTGCCTGGTAGATCCATACTCTAATAATTTCCATTGGTTTGAAAAAGAATGTTAGTGTAATTCTACTGGAGGTAGTGGAGAGTAGGAATATACTTGTAATAACATATCATGTTGTGGTTGCCAGAGAAATCAAACAAATGGCAACATAGATTTCAGCTGGTTGTCACAAAACTGAAAATGACCAATATCAGAATTTTGCATTCTCACTGTTCCAAGATGTAAAAATGTTCTGTCAGTAATGATGTAGTGCATTGCTGCTTTTTGTTAAGGACCTTATATATCTGATTAATGATGCTTCCATGAAATAACAAGCAAGCTTTAAAAACTCATTCTTATTCTTCTTCTTCTTCTTTTTTTTTTTTTTTTTTTTAATATATACTGACATTTGGTGTTGATCCAGACAAAATAATATTTCATCTTCTAAATACAATGAATTTTAGAAAACATTTATACACAACCAGTGATGATTTCTTTACTTATATTATACATAATGTATCTACTGCATTTATGGAATATTTACTATATTGGCTTTCAGATCGATTATTTTAATGTTTATTGAGAACTAAATATTTTTCAAATAAAAGCACTTTCATTTCTTCCCTGTGAAGGGGCTAGTGCTCACACTGTTAGTATTTTGTTGTTGTTCTCTTGTTATCTCTTCTTGCTAGAATGCTGCAAATGACCTGGAAACATCAGAGCCTTGTCCTGCTGTCTTTAGAAACAAGTTAATTTTCATGGCAGCCTTCAAATGGCACATATAAGAAAAGTACAAGCTTCCCCCTTACATCAACATGAAGTGTTCTAGCCTTAAAACTTTATATTTATATTTTTTTAAAGCTTCATTTCAATGGCTAAAAATCTATTGAATTTTTTTTTTTTTTTTTAAATGAACACTTGAGAATTGAGGTCCTAGTGCAAGGAACCTTTAATGATTCAGAAAAGTTCATGGACAAAACACATACTTGTTTACTGAAAGTACACTTAGTTCATCACATATAAGTAAACAAATTGTCTCACTGCCTAAGATCATATTTATAGAATAAATGAGACCACAGATCTTACTACTGATGAAAGTCTGCTGAAGATGGGTTCTCTTTTCTTGACAGGAAAAAATGGAGGTGCTGAGATTAACTGAACCAATATTAGGGTCACTGTCATCTTTCACAGGCACTATGCTTGTGAACTTCACCTTCATCAGTGCCTAGATGGAACTATTTATACAATTCATCAAATATATAGAATGGTTAATTAAGTCAGGAATGACTGAAAACTTTGTTCTCTTCTTACATTTATTTGGATCACTTTTTTGGTCATTGATGAAGCAGTGGATTTCTGTTTTCTGCCTTAGAAAAAATATTTAATACTTAGAACACCTTAACTCTCAGCAGAATTACACAGATCATGCTATACAGACTTAAAAAGAAGACCCTTTATAAAGACACAGCTGCTGGAGAAGGTGGCTTTCTGTGTATGTTCTTAATGTCATAGTTTACTGGCAGAACATGTCAAACATGGGGCACTCCCATATTTACTCCCTTCTTCTCCTCAGAACTGAAAATTAACTCTGTGAGGCCATGTAAGTATCTTAACCAACCAATCAGTTGGCTGTTTTGTGGGGTGGAGGTATGCAGTACTTCTCTTTAAATTATCCACTTTGGTTGGCATACTCGAATGCTCATTATAGTCTAGTAAGGTGTGAAGAGTAGGGGTGAAACCATAAACACACCGTGATGGTGTATTGGTTGTTGGTGCCCAGGTGCTGGCAGTGGGGGCTGCAGGGCCCCTGTGGGGAGCGGCCAGGGCTGCCCCATGCCCAACACATCTGGTTCCAGCCAGTCCCAGCTGTGACCCACAACAGCACACAGCTGAGCCCCTCAGCCAAGTGTGGGATGCCTATGGGAAAATATATCTAAGAAAGGGCAAAACGCTGTACAAGCAATGAGGAGTAAGGAAAAAAGTGAGAAACATCCCGGTGAGTACCAAGGAAAGAGAAAAATCAGGGGAAACAGGGAAAACAGGCACTGGAGCAAAGATTCCCCTGCAGTCCATGGAAACTCCGTGGTGGAGAAGAGTACACTGCAACCTGTTAAGGTAAGTACAGATAAGTACATACAGCCGATAAGTACACACAGACCCCACATTGGAACAGGTGGATATTTCTTGCAGGGACTGAGTCCCATGGAAAGCCCACGCTGGAGGAGATTTATCCTGAAGGACTGCAGCCCTTGCTATACCAGGGGAAAAGTGCGAGGAAGAAGGAACAGCAGAGACCTGTTATGGACTGACATTTCCCATTCCCCCTTCAGATAGAGTTAGTGGAGTTGGAAATGAAAGAATGAAGTTGAGCCTGGAAAGAAGGAGTGGGACAGGGGCTGGAGGAAAGATGTTTTAGTTTTTAGTTTTCATTATCAAAGTCTAATTTTAACTGACAATAAATTAAATTAATTTTTCCCCAAGTCAAGTCTGTTTTGCCTGTGACAGTAGTTGGTGGTAAATGATGTCCTTGTCTTTATCTCAATCCATGAGTTTTTCCACCTTAATTTCTTCCCCTGTCCTGTTGAGAACGTGGAGAGAATGTTGGTGAGGATCTGGCAATCAGCCAATGTCAATCCACCACAGATGGTTTTGTCATTTATGTCAAAAGGTTTCGTTTACTGCACTTATAAAAAGTTGTTGGTTGGTTCTCAGAAACTTTGGTGACAGTACATTTTGATTTTCCCTTTGGAATTTATTTCTTTTTTGGAATTTGTTTTGGCCTGAATGGAACAGACATAACCTTTTTTTTTTTTTTTTTTTTTTTTTAAATTAAATCTGGGGAGCTAGATATGCTGACTTTTTCTATGCTGTTAAAAGCTCTTGTAAAATATGAATTTCTCCAGACATTACTAGGCTGTGCTCTGCAGCAGATCTCATTTACCTGGATTTTTGTGAAATTTTCCTGAATGTAAATTATTTCAGACAGAATATTATGGCTTGGGTGAACTGGAATTTTCCAGTGAAAATTTGGCTTGATTTCCAGTGCTTATATAAATACCTTAATTCCGAACTTGTCACAGACTTGACATGTTTACCCATATTAAGTTCATTTAGATGGGTAGCGCTCACACACCACCTCTGAATGAGCAGACAGTAACTGGCTGCTGAGAGGCACAGAGGATAAGTGGCTTGAACAGTTTTTTGAACTGCTTCTCAGCTGTTTTCTGGCTCTGTGAGTACTTACAGTTCATTTCATGGCAAAATTGGACATTAGTTCAAACTGTCACTGGAGGTAGTTTGAGACAACATGCCTGACTTTGCTTGGAAACAGTCACTTACATCTAAGAGGGATCTTGCTGCCTCTCAGCTGCTGGCTGGCGCTGGGTATTTGAGACAGTTGCTAATTGTGTGGGTATCTTTCCTTCACTCTCTACCAGTATAAATCATCCCTTTCTTGTTCCAGACCAATCTGCTTCAGAGGAGGAGCACCCCTGTGACCAGGCACCTGTCCTCACCAGGATTCAGCAGGCACCAGAAGCTGCTGCTCCTCAGAGGTGTCTAGCACATGGTGATAGGGTTTGTGCAGTGCTGTACATTCCTTACTCACCTTTGTGGAACAAACCGAGGGCAGAGAAAGTCACAGGAGGCTCACATAGGAACTGGTCTCCACAGAGGGGTCACAGACTAATGGTGGTGGTTTCCTTTGGACTGGAGCTGATGGCAGATGGTTCAAACACTCCTCTCAGAGGCTCTGCAGTTTGTTTATACTGGAGATGCTTAGGGCAGTACCATTAACACAGCCTGTCACTGACTGATTCTTACTTAAGAGGTAGTTACTAACAGCTGAGAAAAAACCAGCTTCCTAAGATGTTTCTCAGATGAAGTCTCTGGTGTATAGACTTGTTCCGCTTCTTTTGTATTCATGGGTACACACAAAGAATAAGGATGGCAAACTCTCTCACAAGGTCTGAGTACTGATGTGATTTTCTTTGCTATTACATAACTCACAGTTACCCTGAACTAGTGCATTTTCTGCTTTGATATTTGGGATGTTGTGTCTCAAGTGTGGGTAGGTGTGTGGGTCTTATTCTAGACAATATTCCCAGTGAAGTCTTGAATTTTATGTCTAACTGCTGAATGCACACTGGACAGAGGCTGAAGATATGTGATTTAGACCTTAGAAAAAAATACTTTATCAAAGATAATTATCAGAGGAAAACCCACATCCAAAGACTTTCTCTTTTTCAGCAACACTCTTTTCTATTTTGAGGTGCCCCATGTATTATGAAAGCAGCTTTCAGGATCCTGAATGCGAGATAACTCTTCTTGAGATACACGTGTTTTCCATTCCACTGTTCCATAAGAATGTTCTTCCATGTTCATATGACCAGTGAGAGACCTAGCCGAACCATGAAATCTGGCCATTTTTTTGAGAATAATCTGGTGCATTTCCATGACAGTTGGAACTGCATGACCCTTGCAGAGTATGGTCTTCTCTAATAGACAAGTCTGAAGTTAAACTCATACAAAATGGCAGCAGGCATACTGATCCCAGACAGAATTACCATGAGCATCCACCTGTTGTCCCTGATGTTATCTACCTGAGGGTGTTAACAGAGCTGGCTGATGTCATTGTGAGGCCACTCTCTATAGTCTTTGAGAAGTCATGGAGACTGGGGAACGTCCCACAAGACTGAAATAAGGCTAATGTCGCCCCCATCTACAAGAAGGTCTTAAAGGAGGATCCAGGAAATTAAAGGCCCATCAGTCTTACTTCAGTCCCTGGGAAAGTTATGGAATGGATCCTCCTAGGAGTTGTCACAAGTCAAATGAAGCATGTGATTTGGAAAAGCCAGCATGGATTCACCAAGGGCAAATCATGCTTGACAGACCTGATTGCCTTCTATGACAAAGTAATCTGCTCGGTTCATGTAGGGTGAGCAGTGGACATTGTCTACCTGGATTAATTCAAGGCTTTTGATACAGTTCCCCACATCATTTTCCTAGAGAAACTGGTGTGTTACGTTCTAGACAAGTGGTCTGTGTGGTGGATGGGGAACTGGCTGACATTCTGCACCCAGAGAGTGGTGGGAAATTACTCTTTTTCAAACTGGCAACCTGTCACAAGTGGGGTCTCCCTGGGATTGATATTGGGTTCAGTGGTGTTTAATATCTTCATAAATGATTTGTATGATGGGATCAAGTGTACCCTTATGAAGTTTGCTGATGATACCAAACTGAGTGGAGAAGTGGACACTTCAAAAGGGAAAGCCACCCTGCAGAAAGACCTGGATAGGCTGGAAGAGTGGCTAAGAACCTTATGAAGTTCAACAAGGACAAGTGTCAGGGTTTGCACCTGGGAAAACACAATCCAGGAGTGCAGCACAGGCTGGGATCTACCTGGCTGGGGAGCTGTTATGGATGCTCTCAATTAAACAGCCACACACCAAAAATAATAAAAAATTATTATTAACACAGGTAACTAGCTCTCCATAAATTACAGGTTTGAATGTCTGTGAGAGGAGAACAGAACAGCTTTCTAGGGTTTAACGGCAACCCAGAATGCATAACAAAGACCTCTATAGGGTTTAAAGGCAACTCAAAATGCAGAAGAAAGCCCCGCTCCCTGGGGTTTAACGACAACCCAGAACACTCTATCACTCACCTGAAAAGTGAGGGCTCTCAACCTCGAGGACCTGCTCAGGGCAGTGTCCCAACCCAAGGCCCCTTGAAGAGTTTCCTTGGGCAGCGTCCTGACCCAAGGGGAGAGTCCTCGACCGCAGCTGCTGCTCCAGGGGACGAGCTCCCAGTAGTCCCCCCAGGGGACTCCATTTATACCCAGGCTGAATCTGACCTGCAGTCAATAGCGGCTCCCATTGGCCAAAAACCCCAACTGCCACGAGGCCCTGAGAACAAAGGCAGCCCAAAGCTGCTACACCTCAGCAGCCAAGAAGCTCTGCTTTCATTGGGTGGATGCACCGGCCACAGGAGCAGCTCTGTGGAAAGGGACCTGGGGCTCCTGGTGGACAACACAATACATATGAGTGAACAGTGTGCTGCAGGGGCAATGAAAGTCAATGGGATGCTGGGTTGCATCAACAAAGGCATCACCAGCAGAGATGAAGTCATTACCCCACTCTACTCAGTGCTTCTCAGGCCACACCTGGAATACTGTGTTCTGTTCTGGTCCCCACTATGCAAAACAGATGTGGACAGGCTGGAGAGGGTCCAGAGGAGGGCCACAAAGGTGTTCAAGGGACTTGGAAGTCTGACATATGGAGAAAGGCTGAGAGATCTGGGTTTCTTTAGCTGATAGAAAAGAGGCTTAGGAGAGAATTTATCACCACATTCCACTATTTAGAGTGGCTACAAAGAAGACTGAGAGTATTTTTTTAAAAGAAGATACATTGAAAAGATGAGGAGTAGTGGATACAAGTTACTCTTGGGGAGATTCTGATTGTACACAAGAGGAACATTCTTCACAATGAGGGTAATCAGATGTTGGAATAATCTCCCCAGGAAAGTGGTGGATTACCCAACATTAGACACTTTTAATATTCAGCTAGATGGAGTGCTGGGCCATCTTCTCTAGACTGTGCTTTTCCAAGAAGGTTGGACCAGATGATCCTTGAGGTTCCTTCCAACATGGTGCTCTATGAACCTTCTACATCTATGAAACTGTGACCACACAATTTAGAAAAATGTCAGGCAGCAAAATTATTTAGAGATGATGGATATGCAGGATTAGGCCATAGTTTATGTTTGCCTGTCTCTTCATGGTTAGGTTCAGCTGATTTTCTCTGGACAGAAGAGAAAGGTGAAAATCACTGTCACATGATAATTCCCTTTTAAGCACTGAGAGATGTATGCCATGTGCATTAAAATACCAAAAGAAAATTTGTGTAGCTCAGGAATTTCAAAATAAAATATTTATTCTTATTCTGGAAAATAATTAAATCTATGAGCACAGACATATAGAAGAAATTCTAGATGTGAGTGCTTGGATAGTGGCTGATAGGAACATTGAGTATATCTTTCTATGTGAATTTGTAGGTCTTGCAACATATTCCATTACTCTGGTTGCTTAATTTGACAAGATACTGCTGACCGTCTTCCTCTGATAGTAGGCCATGGAAACAGTGTCTACATTTTTTTTGGAGGATTTTATGACATGTTCCCTAACTAGCATTTATATCCGTTTCCTTACATCTCAGAATGTGTGTCTTTGCTTTAGAAAGTTAATTATCTGCTGTCCCTTAGAGAGAAGTTTGATTGTCGGATTAGGTGAGGTGCATGTTACACAATGAATGGAGCTGCAGCAGAAGAAATAAGACCAGTGAGTACCGGATTGGTGCCAATATCTCAGAAATAAAGGTGCTTGGTAGAAAGTAAGATTTGTCCTTTTGTTCTTATATCAAAAAGATACTGATGTTATATTTCTCACTTTAAACAGAGAGAAAAGTAGTTTTGTTTTAGCTGTGCTTGGCATTCATCTTGGATTTGTGTCACTGGGAACTCTGGAGCTTCTCATCAGAGCTGTAAGTTTTGATAAGTTTTTTGCTGAGTTTTTGATAACATATTGTGGTGGGTTGACCCTGGCTGTATGTCAAGTGCCCACCAAAGCCACTCTATGACTGCCCTCCTCAGCTGGACATGGCAGAGAATATATAACCAAAAGCTCATGGGCTGAGAAAAGGACAGGGAGTTCACTCAGAATTGCTGTCACAGGCTAAACAGACTTGATTTGGGAAATCAGTTTAATTTATTACCATTCACATCAGAGTAGGATAATGAGAAATAAAACCAAATCTTACAACAACACCTTCCCCTTGCCCCTTCCTTCTTCCTGGGCTTAACTTTACTCCAGAATTTTCTACCTCCTCCCCCTTCAGCAGCACAGGGGGTCAGGGAATGGGTGTTGTGGCCAGTTCATCACATGTCTCTGCCACTCCTTCTCCTCCTCAGGGGAAAGGCTCTTCACACCCTTCCCTTGCTTCAGCATGGGGTCCCGCCCACAGGACACAGTCCTCTACAAACTTCTCCAGTGTGAATCCTTCCCATAGGCTGCAGCTCTTCATGAGCTGCTCCAGCGTGGGTTCCTTCCATGGGTGCAGTCCTTCAGGAACAGACTGCTCCAGCGCGGGTCCCCCCCAGTGTCACAAATCCTGACAGAAAACCTGCTCCAGCACAGGCTCTCCACAGTTTCACAGCCTCCTTCAGACACATCCACCTGCTCTGCTGTGGGGTCCTCCCCGGGGTGCAGGTGGAGATCTGCTCCACCGTTCACCTCCCTGGTCTGCAGGGGCACAGCTGCCTCACCATGGCCTGCACCACGGGCTGCAGGGGAACCTCTGCTCTGGCACCTCCTGCCCCTCCTTCTTCACTGACCTTGGTGTCTGCAGAGCTGTTTCTCTCACGTATTCTCACTCCTCTCTTTGGTTGCAGTTGCACCGGTGTTTTTTTCCCCCTTCTTAAATATATTATCACAGAGGCACTACCACCGTTGCTGATGGGCTCGGCCTTGGCCAGCGGCGGATCGTCTTGGAGCTGGCCGGCCTTGGCTCTTCTGGACACAGGGGAAGCTGCGAGTAGCCTCTCACAGAAGCCACCCCTGTAGCCCACCTCTACCAAAACCTTGTCACACAAACCTAATACATGTAGTAGCCAAAAGGAAAAAAATATTTTTTTTACCAATTGATCTAGAAATTTAAAAATATATTAAAAACCTCATAATTTTCAAAATGTTCCTCTTAGGTTACATTTTTCAGACTTTTTATTTCAATGAAATGATTCTCATGTCACAATGAAAGTTTTCAGTTCTGGCTAGGTATAATATAAAATTTTAAAATAACCTCATGTAACATTGACTACTAAAGAAATGTAATATTTGCAATGAATTCACCTGTTTCTTTTTCTTTTCATTTTGATCCATAACAGGAAAACCCTTCTGAGGACTCAGAATTTCTCAGGATTGAGGCCTAATTTTCAGTGGGCTCTTCTTGGGATTTCTTAAATTGAGTTTTTAAATTTTTACATTTTCAAAACTTAAATATTAGTTTTATTTTTCCTTGTAACTTTCTGGGTGTGTCATTTAAAGCATCCTCTCCAACTCCTATTTAAGACCTAAGGGAACAGAAATGAGAACAGAGGTTGAATATATTGAAGATATGACACTTTTAGGGATAGTATTCACAAATAAGGAACTCAAAATCACTAGAAAGCTTAAGCTTATTCTATATATTGTGGACGGAAATAGGCTAAGTTAAGTCACTAAATAATACAGAGAAGTCTGCAATACATTTCTGAGGAATCAATCTGGTAATATTTTTTTCAGTATATAAAAAGACAAAATGCCTGATTTAACAAAATAGACCCATTGCATGATTCATTTGCTCATGAATCAAAATTAAATACATTCCACAAGGCTGCAGTGCCCTCCTAAGAAAACAGCAGCCAAATGAAATCACATTTTAAAAAATAATATTTTTGTTCAACATAGTTACCTGTTTGGTGCCTGTTCACTGTAGTTAATTACAATGGCCTCTATAAAGAAATAATACACAGGTAATTTTTTCCTTCTCAGACTCCTTCCTGTATCCCCAGTGGTACCTAGTCAGCCTCCTGCAGCAGAGCTCCCATTCATGCTGTTCTCTTGTCCTTGGGAACACCGAGCCACAGATGTGCAAGTGTTTATCTGGCAGCTACACAGAAGTTGCTGCTGAAGTGGTATTTTAGAAACTCACTATCCTATGGTGTATAGCAATTTACAGGAATTTGAAAAAATTCCCAGCATAACACAGCTTATATAAATACTTTGAAAACTTTCAGAACCAATTTCATTCTGAGGAAATGATTGTTTTCTCTTGCCTCTGCATATATTCTTTAATAGTCCTCTTCTAAAACTTCTGACAGAGCATAAGATTATTTTCTGAAGATGCTGGAAAATATTTACAGACTATTTGAAACCAGTGATTGAATCTGAAGGGCTTGGGAGGCTTGAAACAATTACATGCTGTGATAATAAAGGGATAAACTTTTAATATTACCAGTGAATGTGTAAATAAATAGTGAAGGAATTTAAAAGAAATATTCTTTTAAAACATCCCATAAGAGCAACAAAATACATTTTGGGGGAGAGGGAGGATGCTATGCTTTTGATCTTTCTCAGCTAAAGAGCTGATTTTAGAGGAAGAGTTTTTTGCCCTACAATGAATACAGAACACTACTTCAAAATACAGGTACCAGAATCCAGGACCTTCTGTATTCCAGTATCAAACTCTACCATGGGATCTAAAGGACCCTGTCTGTGTAAGTGTGAACTGAATCATATCCTAAATCTGCTGCCTGGGAAAAACAAACAGTAGCTGTCCTGACGGCCATCTCTTCTTAGAAGTTATATGTATTCCATGCAGTGTATTTTTTTTCCTTCTGACAAAGATGAGTTTGTGTTTCAGTTAGTAGTATTTCAAAGATTGTTGTTTGTCCAGATAATATCTGTTCTTGCATTTTAAGAACAAAAAAGTAATAATAATAACAACAATTTTAAAAGCATGAGTTAATTATTTTAATAAATATTCAGCTTATTCAAGTAAAGGTTTGTTCCCAACTGTTGTGGAAGCCCTCAGATAAACAAATGGCAACAAATATAAAAATTATTTTCAATACAATTAAATAGCATTCCACAAACATACAATAGGCAGATTCAAATGTCTATGAAAGGAGAACAAAACTATCACCACAACTTCTAGGGTTTAATGACAACACAAAATGCTCAGTCATTCACCTAAAAAATTAGGACTCTCAATCTCAGGGAACTTCTTAGGGCAGTATCCTGACCCATAGGGGCACCTCAAAGAGTTTTCTTGGGCAACATTCTGACCCAAAGGGGAGTGTCCTCAACTTCAGCACACTGCTCCAGGGGGGGTCTAGCTCAAAATGGCTCTCCCAGAGGACTCCATTTATACCCAACCAAATCTGATCTGTGGTCAGTATCAGCTCTTACTGCAAGGGCCCCAAATACCAGAAAGTCCTGAGAACAAGGTCACAGAAGAAGGAAATCAATGGCTGCTGCATTTCAGCAGCGAGGAAGACCCATTGTCATCAGGCGGGCGAACCTGCCACACCAACACAATATGCAGAATTCAAAGATGTGACAAACAAGGTTGTGATAACATTTTCACGATTGAAAACTTAATCTGTTGCAAAATTAATAACATATTTGAATACCACAAACAACAAACACATTCTGTTATGTATTCTAAAATAAATAAATAAATTAATTAATTAAGACAACCTCTCATGTAATGCTTACCTGGTCAATTTCTGACTATTCATCTGTGAAAGGCCATTATGCTGTTAGTGAAAATGTACCATGTAGTACAATGTAGCTATAGGCATCTTCATTAAATTTTTCAATACCTTACAATATTGGAATTCATGACACCTTTAAAGTAAATGAAAGCACAGACATCTAATCATTGTGTGGAGAAAAACTGATAAATAAAAATGAAGCTTGAAAATTGTCCAGGCCTTAAGATAGCAAAATAGTATAATAACACTGATGTTGATGGTCAGCTGAGAAGATCAGTAGGAAATATTTTTAATATCAGCCGCAGAAGAAAACAAAGCTTGGCCTTTTATTCATTCAAATCCCTGCATAGTTTTGACTAGACTTTCATTTACTTTGATTTGGATGTTTGCTCTAATCTTCAATGTCATTCAGAATTTCTTTTCCCTATTTGCCCTTTTACCCTTTTTCATTGCTCTAACTTCCCCTCATTTCCTTTTTCCTCCTCTTTCAGTCTAGCTTCAACTAGCTCTAAGTACCCTTCACCCTATTAAAAATGTGAATAAAAACATTGTTGTCAGCCATCCAAAAATTTACTATCTGTTTTTTTTTTTCTTCTGTTGTCCCACATTTGAATTGTTGTAGCTCACAGCCCTTTCAGACAAAACCCTGTCTATTTATCCAAGTGAAAAACCTAACATACTGGGACTGCATGCTGTGTTGATCCTTAGTTACAACCCTAAGAAGCATGATTAGCATCCACAATAATACTGGTTGTCAGCTTGAATTAAATGCACTGTAGTCTGTGTTTGAAATATGCTTACTTTGTATGTCCACAGTAATTAAATTGACCTTAAAGAGATGACTATCACATAGATACTAGAAAGTTGATACGTTAATAACCGAAAATGACTTATCTCAAGACTAGCATTTATGATCTCATACATATAGCACAGAGCAAGAATTTTTATGCCATGCTAAGAGCTTCCTGTGTATATCTGCATACATAAATGATACCTATATTTGAAAGTATAATTTCAGTATCAGTTAGATCACAAATTACATTCTCAAGACCTTTCAACTGAAGAAGGTGACAATATCTGCTATGTATTGTTCTGAACATGTATTTTGTGTTACAGAACACAGACAGGTAACTAACGAGGTTAGATAAAAACTAAATCCGTTAGAGTGCACCATCCGCCAGTACACTAAAGATGTGGACGCAATCCCACTGATATGCATAGGAATTTCACTATAGGCTTTCAGTTGATGTGATACTGTGAATAATGAGATGTTTCTGGGTTATACACATTTCATAAGCAAATTTATATTGTGCTGTCTTTTTATCAATATGAAGACAGTCTTTTACACATTATGATGTAGACTCAAAAAGCATGTAATTATTTGAGACATAATAACAACAACCAGAACAGTATGTCCATTTTGCATTTCTTTGTCATAAAGCGTGGGGTATAAAAGAACTTCCCATCTAATGTAGATGTTTCAATAGTTACCATCCCTGGAATGGCTGAGCACAGCATTCGTTTACAGATTTAGGCTGTGCATTATTATATGGCATAACAAGAACTGTGTTTGAGCAAATATGAGACATTGTCTGGGAATGACTGTAAGAAGACCAGAATACAGATATAACAAGTCTGGAAATTTGGGTTTCTTTATAGCTTCCTTGGAGAGGTTTCTCTTGGGTTCTAACACTAATGATATGCTGAATATGTTAATCCAAATTAGTATTAGAATAGAATCACAGAATCATTCAGGTTGGAAAAGACCCTTGGGATCATCGAGTCCAACCATCAGCCCTACTCTACAAAGTTCTCCCCTACACCATATCCCCCAACATCTCATCTAAACGACCCTTAAACACATCCAGGGATGGTGACTCCACCACCTCCCTGGGAAGCCTGTTCCACTGTCTGACCACTCTTTCTGTGAAAAATTTTTTCCTAATTTCCAGTCTAGGTCTGGTAGGAATTGGGGCACACACTCACAAAAAGGTGTTGCATTCTTTAGCTCATCTTAAGTGCATCTATACCAATGCACGCAGTATGAGCAACAAACGGGGAGTGTGAAGCCATGATGCAGCATATTATATCATTATTGGGGGAGGTAAAATAATGATGCATTAAATTCAGGCTGAACTATAATGGAAATCCTGTATTTATTATATGTGTATTAAAACCAAGTGAGTTCATTATACCACTAAAATAAATCCCAAAGGAATTCAGGAAACAATTGTTAAACTGCTATTTTAAAGTGTCATCAGTTGAGTCAGTCTGTCACTAGAGACTGTCCTTGATCTCTTTCCAAAAGCAACCAATACTTTAACCATCCCAGAGAATAAACAACATAAAGAAGTAAGCTTCCTCTCCTTTCAAAATAAAAGTGTATTTAATATATTAAATACATTTTATTAACATATTTTTTTTCTGTGAGGATGACTGAGCACTGGCACATGTTGCCTAGAGAAGTTGTAGAGTTTCTTTACTCAGAGATATTCAAGAGCTCTCTGGGCACTGCCCTGGGTGGTGTGGA
Organism: Athene noctua; assembly: GCF_965140245.1. Lineage (NCBI taxonomy): Eukaryota > Metazoa > Chordata > Aves > Strigiformes > Strigidae > Athene > Athene noctua. The sequence continues at coordinate 29,664,255 of NC_134038.1, read as the reverse complement.
CAAGATGATCTCCAGAGGTCCCTTCCAATCTCAACCATTTTGTGACTAAATTATGTCACATTTTGTTGTTGGAATCACCTTCCTATTTCCTATGAAAATTCTCAGACAATATAAATATATATTTTGCTCATTGTGCAATGGCAAGAAGTCCAAAGCTGTAGATGGTGAGAAGAAAGGATCTGTAGATATACCAGGTGATAGTGACATCAAAACTGGAGTCTGTATTTATGCTTCAAAAAATGCAGTCTTCTAATAGACACGGGGAAAATTACTATATTATTTGAAAGAAGATCTGTTGTTGGTATTTTAGGAAGATATCAGTAACTGTAAATGAGGATGTTTACTGTGGCTTCATTCACGTAAACATCCTCAACATAAGAAAATTTAATTTTTACCATAGGTTATTCTTGTAATATGTTAAGATCTTAAGATATTAATCAATGTTATCTTCTTTTATTTATATATGAGGATTAAGGAAAAAAAAAATGAAATAAGAGTGTGTGAGATTTAAGAAAGACCCTTTCTGTATATGGTTTCATACAACAGTTAGTCTGACACTCCTTATGTATAAGCTTCTGCCGCATCTGACATTTATTGGGTCAAGTCTTCACTTTGATATCCAAGAGAAGTAGTTTTTACACAGAATTCTTTTTTTAAAATCTATTTTGCATATGCCAGTTTCTATTTAAAAAGCTTTTTCTGGCTAAATCACAGCTTCTTTACTGGCATGCTGAAAAACACCCCTCTAAGAAGCAAGCCTCTGCCAGATTTCAGCTTCCTAGCACCAGCTACTTCTGTGCTAGATCTTTTTGCAAAAAATGGCAATGAAATATATGATGATGCAAGTGTTTTGTTCCATAAGTGTAATTTCATTCATTCTGAACTGTTTCAACTACCTCTTCTCATCCACAAAAAAATTTTCCTCAAACAGGTATCAGCTCTTGATATTTGGAGAGGAGACAGAGAAAACTAAGAAAAGATTAGTGGAGGAAATGTCAGGCAGCCTTTACTTTTCCAGAAATATTTTCACTGAAAATATCTGAGTATAAAGTAAATGCAATGTCCATGGTGCCTCCTCTTCCAAAATGAGGACTTGGTAATGTAGCCACTTTTTCCTCCAGATGGAAGGACAACACAGACTTCAGAAGCATCTCAACTCATTCATTAATACTCATAAAAAGTTTTTAGTGGCTCACCAGTGATCTACTTTCTTTCCCAATGCACAGTTCTTGGAGGTCTCTGCATTCCCAAGTGAATGAGATCTTGCTCTGCTTGGAAAACTGACAGGAGATAGCAGGGTCCTCATGTCTATGCCTAAACTAGTGGTGTAGGCTACGTTTCTGGATCTAGGTGAGTGCTGTGGTCTGTACTGGAGCTGATTTTATCTAGGTGTGCACTAGCCTCTTCCCACTCCTTGAGAGGGAAGGAAGCAAAGGCAGTGGTATGAGAAGTCAATGCGCTGCACTCCAGGCATGAGCCTCATGTGGAGAAACAGGGCACCGGGATCCTTGGAGAGCTGCACCAAGAGTGAACTCTGGTAGAGCATCTGTTTGACAGCCTGACAGCTTGAAAAGTTGCTGCCGTAAGCATAGGAGACTTTGTGTATGCGGAAGTGTTTTCCTGGCTCTTATTTCATCCTCCAAACCACACCCTATTTCAAGTTAGATTTATTGTTTTTGTTTTGTTTTCTTTTGTTTCAAGAACTATCTAGCAGGTCTAAAAGACTTGAAAAAGACTAGTCAGTGTGCTCCCTTCTTTGGATTTCAACACCTGGCCTGTTTTAGCCCAGAATGTGCTGTAATGTAAGAAAGACCAACTGATATCCAGACAATAATGAAAAAAACACTCTGACTCCTTAAATATCACTGGTTATGAAGCTTGGGGACTGTTGTATGCTGTTTCAGCTAGGTGGAAAACAGCTGCCAAGTCAGGATTCAATAAATTTTATAAAGCAAATTAATGTTTCATATGGTCACATTGCTGTTTATTTTGTCAAGTTGCTGGACTGAGTAAACTTCTGTCTTCTTTTTAATAGGTTCTTTATCATTTTCCCATTTCAGAGTGTTAGTTGTTATGGAAACGTTTGTCATTGGCATGAGTCAAGCTTAGTCATAAACACATGGGCAAAATAAAACTGGCTTATATATTGGTTGAACATTTATGTAAAGATTTGGGAGCTAATAAAGATTGTTAAAATGTTTGTGGCTGTGCATATGTGTGTATGTACATAAATACCTATACACAACCTATGAATCTGTGATAAGCAGTTTTTTATCCACATAGACTTGAGAGGCAGTTAAGTCCTATGAGGTGTTCTAAGAGAGACTCCAGTAATAACATGTGTCATATGACCATTTTTTATATTCTGTATGTCGTATGTTTTGAAGTGAGTTCTTTTTGGAGGTGTGCTAGATTTGTGTTAAAATCTACAGGATATGTAAGAATACATAGTAATAAATATTTATACTAATTTTTATACTATTGATACTAATATTTATAATAAATATTTTATATTTAAGAGTAGTAAATCCCTTAGTCACATTTCATCATGCTTCTCATTCCACACTAGAGCTACACATGCTAGGTTGAATGAAAATAAAATCTGTACTATGGGAAGATCTGTAGTATAGGAAGGCAGAAGACATTTTGCATTACATAAAGTCATTTCATATGAGCTGGACAGCTATGCAATAGATAAAGTAAAAATAATTATAGATTACACATATTTAATGTTAAATTTAATGTTAAATTTAATGTTAAATATGTGTAGTCCATGGGGTTTTTCTTAAATGTCCTTGATTATAACTGAAACACCAAATAGTTGCATGTATAATTAAACATAAAGAACTAGAAATTATAATATTTTTATTTTTGATTGCCTAGAAGATAAAACACATGTAAATACAATTAAAAAAATGCTTATTTGTAGATTAGATGTATTTACATGGAGATAGTGGCACAGTTCCTGCAAGCATGTAATAAAAATAAAATGTTAATTTTTTTCCCTTATGTAATAAAATTATTTTTTTTTCTCTTAATTTTTTTTTTTAAGGACTTTACATTTAGGATAACTAGTTACTTTTTGTTTTAGAAATCTTCACCAGAGATTCATCTCTGTTCCATTCTGAATTGGACAAAATCTAAGACAGGTTAAACTTGGATTTCTTGTATAAAGCATCTTTGCAAATTAAAAATAAGAGAGCTAGGAGCAATACCAGTATCTGCTTAATGCTCAGTTTAATTTAAAACACGTTTTTGCTCTGTCTTTGCTCTGTCCATGAAGTTCCATTCCCTCTTTCCTATTGACTAGTTGATTTCTAAAATGCCATATCTGGGAGTGCAGATCTGAATTTCTTGAAAATAACAAATTTAGATAGGAGTTAGACTCATTTCACCTGCTCCTAGGGAAGTAAAAGTACATTTTCAATACTAGCATAGTTGTCTAGACCATCTTTATCACTATGAGGCAGCAAAGTGGAGGGCTTCTTCCAAGAAAAAGAAAAAAAAAAACCCTCTTAGTTCCCTAGCTATGGATGGGATGAATTAATAACTTCCTTTCAGTGCTCAACTCTATACATTTGACTATAAGTGGAGCTTAAACAATGAACATAAACTAGCTGCATTAACTATTAGAACTGTACATTAAGTGAGATGAACCTTGCTTTTTTTAGAAATACAATTTTTTGTTTGAGATGCTTCCTTTGCAAGAGATCAAAACATAATCATTACCTTTCTCTGAAGGCATGAAGTCTATGACTGCTTTATCTAACATTTTCTACCTTATTTCAATGTATTTCTTGTCTTTTTCATTCAATACTGATGAAATGTAAGCTTAACTTAATTTCTTTAGGTCTCTGTCATATCAAACTTTTATTTAATTTTCGCATTTCATCATTTCATAGATGTGACACATTTCATTCTTTTGTGGTTTTTTTTTTTTTTTTTTTTTTTTCTGACAGTTTATATTTTCTTGACTGTCTCTTTTCATAAGTTTTATATCTTTCCCAGTGGCCTATACTCTCTTGATGGTTCCCCTGATGCTCAGGAGGGTTTTTTCTACTGATTACATGATTCTCAAGATGATTCCTCTTTATTGGTATCGCCACTTTTAGTTCAGCACTAGTTGTATCTCCCTGTACCAGCTGCAAAAATGTCATTTAGATCTTCAGTGGAGATTACAGGTAGTGTTTTCAGACTTGCTAAGCCTTGTCTTGTCTCTTCTCACATTGATGACAATGATAAACTCTCCCTAACTTTAGAGGAACAGAATTACAAGGAAGCTAAAGGCTCATTCTATGAAAAGCAATTATTTTTTTCTTTTTTTTTTTTTAACTCTTCCAGGATGCTTTAGAAAAGATGCTGTCCAAAATATCTCTGATCCTCTGAAACTTGTGGATTTAGATAAAATAAGAGTTTCTTATTTTCTATTTTGTGAGAGACAAAGAGGCAAAGCCATTTTGGCTGTAGAAAAATCATACTAAACTAGGATTAGCTGGCTATTTGAACTGGATTAACAGCTGCTTTACCTCACTGAATAACAAAACTATACAGTGATTCATTTTGATCTGTGTCAAATTTTGTTAGTTTTATTTGTTTCGTCTATGGGGAATTATGACTGTTTAATGAAATTTAGGACACAGCTAGTGTAGGTAGCATAACTTCACTGGAGTGCTGCCTGGTTTCATGACTTTAGAGTCTGAATTAGGGAGACTGGAATGACATAATATATTCCCAGCTCTTTATGTGGGTCTTCAACCGGTTTTATTAGTATGGCCTAATAAACATTGTGGTAGTGGTAGCTTTGTTTCAATAGCAAAGTAAGTAAGTAAACAAATAAAGTTACAAAGATTTTGAGAAGAATTATGAAAATATTCTTCTTCCAATGACATAAAGATAGGATGGAATAAAACAGAATTATATCAATAAGCAAATATTGATAAACAATGTTTATAAAAAGGGGGTTTAAAATGTCTTCTAAATTTTGGACTAAGTCTTTTTCTGTCACAGGTTTAAATTAACTTCAAATGAATTAAGCAAGTTTATGCCAAATTAAAGATCTGACTTGTCTGTGAGATTAGAATAGTTTTTCTTTGTCGTGAACAATAACAGTTGTGGTGAGAAGAAAGGAAAGAATGTGGAATACTTTACAATTCAAGATTTGTATATTCTTAATAAAATGGTCTTGTGTTCAAGAGAAAAATACTGGAAAACATTACTTTTTTTTTTTTTTTTTTTTTTTTAGGAACATCAGTTTGCGTTGCTTAAAGAGACTTAAACACATTATAATTTCACAGAAGCTAATTGATACTGTTATCATTGTTATAGCTTTACAGTAGCCACCTTAAGTATAATTATGATCCCAACCCAAAATTAACAATATCTGAATAGATCACCATAGATATCTTGAAGCTTCGTAGCAGTTGACAGTATGGCTGAATGGTGAATTAATGATTTAACTTAAATGTATCTACAAAATGTATTTTCATAATGCATTTTAAGCTTTCTTCTGTATTTTTTTTTATTTAAGATAACTTCTTACAATATGCTTTTTTGTGTGTTTTGTTTTTCTTGTTACAGAGCAAGTAGGACTAGGTGAAATAAATGAATTTGTATGATCTATTAGTTCTGGATTCTGTAATATTTACAGAGAAGTCAAAGTACTTGTGGAGCTACCACTGGGGGAAAAGGTAAGTTCAATAACATTTTGAAAAATCAGCATTTTACTTTTTTTTTTTTTTTACTATTCTTGTCAGAAATTTCCTGGTGAGTTTACCCAGGGATTTATTGCCTCTCAAAAAAAAAAATAATTCTATATTCTTGCTAAAATTTTGAGATTATGTATATTGAAGGAATAATTAAAAATGTAGGGGATAAATCAATACTATAAACCAGTCTGGATTGTGCACTGAGGTAAAATTATGTTTTATAAGTCCCACATGGAAGACAGCATGTCTGCTGTGAAGAGCATAGCTTTGTGGACATGAAATGGAAGAGTAAGTAACAATTGTGGAAATTATTTGAGAACGACAGACAATCAGTTAAATATCAGATCCCAGCATGACTAGCAGATGTCCTAATCAGGTCATTGAATGTATGAACAAAAGTATAGTCACAGAAATAGCTAAAATATATTACAATTATAAAAAAGATTGATGATTCCCATTGTGTTCATTTGGGGAATCAATAGTCACAAAAGATCATCAATAGATTATAAGGATTCTTCTCCACTCCCCCCCCCCAAAAAAAAACCCCAACCCCCAAAATAATTTAGGGGAGAACTTTGTAGAGTAGGGCTGATGGTTGGACTCAGTGATCCCTAGGGTCTTTTACAACCTGAATGATTCTGTGATTCTGTGAATTGTCACGTCCCACTCAGATGAGGGAAACAAGTGACTCAGATTCGCAAATCCCCAACAGAGTGCAGAAGCCTCAAAGTCCAAACATTTATTAACTACCCACTGTGACCTAGAAATGACCTGCTTGCATAGTCAACATGTGCAAACATTCATACCATTTTGAGCTGTATGTCTTATACTGGGAGTAAGGCATTTTGAACTGTTGAGTTTATCTGAATATCAGGCTATCTGACTAATTAAATACCTGCATAGGGAACATATTTCTGACTGAAGATAATTCCTTAACTTGTCAGAAAAAAACAGAACTCAAAGACTAGATTCAAAGATTGAAAGTTGAAACTGAAAAATGGGGACAAAATGAAACACGGGTTTTTAATGACAAAGGTAATTAAATTGGAGCAATTTGCTGAGAGATCTGGTGAATTTCATGCTATGTAAGACCTTAACATCAGAACTGTATAGTTTTGTGAAAGATGTGCTAGAGGCCAAACAGAAGTTGAGTGCTTGAGGTTCATTATCCTTTCGCATGCAAGATTTGCTGGTTTCTGTTTCCAGCATCTGAAATTCTATGCCTGACATTTATTAAGAATGTGCTATTTGCAAAAGAAATATGGCCCATACAAGTAGCCAGAGTGCTGTTTTGGCAGCACTTCTAAAACAAATAATGCCTGTAAAGACAGCAGCGACAATGGCAACAGAAGGAATTCCACCTACATAACAGAAAAAACTAAAAAAGACATATCTCCGAAGAGAGGGGCACAGTGCTGTAGCTGGACACAGTATGGATGTTGGAGGGTGAGCTGGGCAGGGAAGCTGAACGTTGTTTACTTCATAGGGGCTGGACCAGCCTACAGGATCTCCCTGTGGATATCAGAAATGCCACATGAACACAGCAAGTGATTTAAGAGCTCTGCTGAGCAGGAGGCAATCTGTGACTGCTGAATTCCTCCAATGTGTCAGCTCATCTGGAAACACCCAAGCATGAGTGATAAGGATGAGTAGGAGGAACAGGTTGCTTCTGAAGAGTGATGATATGTTTTTAGGGGCCATTATTGCAGCTAGCTAAATGTCATCATTTCTGTGAAAAAATGGTTCTGTTTTTGAACAAAATAATAGGGATTTAAAAAAAAACCAAAACACCCCAAACCCACTGAAGGAAAATAAAATGCATTTTAAATATTCAGAAAAAAAGAAAATAGTTAATTTAGGAACGCCTAAATTTCTTACTGTCCTTGTCTCAGTTTTTAAGAAGGACCCCAGGTTTTCTTGCCTCTTTATTTTTAGCCATGTGACCTTGTTACAAACAAATGGTACAGGGTATACAGCCCTTGAGGCAATACAGTCAGATGGAATTCTGGGTTTCCTGTATATTCTGGATAGATATATAACTGAGGGAATTCTGAAGTATGGGCCATACATGCCCCCTTTCCCTTCTTCTTACTGGGTCAATCAGTAGAAATTATCCAGAGTCAGCTTTTAGGATGCACTATTTGCTAAGCGAAGTTGACAGTTAGTAAATTTAGCTCAAAGCTAAGCCTATAGGCTACTTCTGCTCTATAATTCAGATGTGGAATTTCAATTTTATAATGGTCTATGCATTGCCCAGGTCAGGTTCAGTAACACTAATTACAGAGTAGGAATAGTACTCTGCTTGGAGGTAATGATACAGAATCTTTCTCAGCTGCTGTGCTGCCTTCCATGCAGTTGCAGGTAACCTTTTTCTTTTAAACTTTTCTTGCTTTTCGGTTCCATTCCTACAAAGTAGGTGTGGATCAGCGTGTGGAGGAAATTTTCAATGAATAGAGATGGGGACACAGGACTGCAATACACCACTTTGTTTAAAAAAAAAGGTAACTTTTCTAAAAATTGCACTTGGTTGCATTTTTATGAAGTGAGGGAGGAAATACATTTTTAATAAGTTGATTTCTGTCCTCTGAATTCATTGCACCAGGGGTGCATTCAAATATTGCTAGCCACTGTAAATGAAGTTAGGTTTACCGACCCCACCCCACCCCCCAACTGTAGCAACTTCCCACAGTTTTCAGAAGGCCTAATTATACAGTCTTTTCTCAGAGTAATTAGTTCTGTTACTTTAATAATTTCCATAGGACTTATCATCAAGAAAATTAATGCTTGAAGTCAAATGTGGAAATATATAAAAATCTGAATTAGAAGCAAGTCTGTCAAGATTTGATGCATGTCTGGTGCCCTTTTTTGAACACATCACATTATATTTTCAAGAAAAATAATAAGAAAATGGCTTACTTGTACTTATACTCAAAATTTAGAAGTGAATTAGCATTTGTGTTTTCTCAGGCAGTAAACCAGAAACTCATGACCCATTTTCTTATGGCAAAGTAACATTTGGAGACAGACAATCATCTCAAGTAAAATGTCTTAAGTCCCCAGAATATACATTTTGTTCATGAGTATGTGTGCACATGAATACATATATAAAACTTCTCTTTCAGAGTGGATTAATTTTGCACAGCTATATTGTTATGCTAAACATAGAAACCTTTGTTTCTCAACCAGGTTTAAAGAACAAGGAAGGTTGCTCTAGGTCAGCTTAACGGGATCATATCCTTTGGTGAAGCTGGTGCTCTCCTTCAAATTCTTTCCACATGCACAACTGTCACTGCAGCAGCTGTCAAAATGAGAATTATTGATGCCAATGACATGCTAAGTATGCAGTAAGGCTTTTGTTCTTGGCATGCCAATTCATTCACACAGATGGGAAAAGCTTAAGAGAGGTGACTTTTTTCAGTGCACATAGCTGACAACTTGTTTAACCCAGTTCTTCCTCTTCCCAAGGTTATGGGAGGTGGGAGGGAAAGAATGAAAAAAAAAAAAAAAAGTCTTCCTTTGCATGCTTTCTGTCATTAATATACACAGTCCTGGTTTCATATTTTTCTCAGATTTAGACTGCAACAGTGTTTTCCTCTGAAATGTGGGAATTTCAGATTTGTTTAGAGTTCTGGAATGAGATGTCAAAGCAGCAGTGGGTAAGAAATAGGCCAGCATTTCCAAAGATGGTTAGGCCTTCACCTTGCAAGCTTTTCTCATGTCTAATAATTTTATGTGGACTTTCACCATGTTACAGGACATTCACCTGTCACTGTGATGCAGGTTAGCTGAAAGCCTGTGTGACACTGATGCTTTACTTTTTGAACATTTTCAGATGAAGATATACTGGAGAGAAGAACTCAAGGTGGAAAGAGAACTTTCTGTCCACTCCCCCTTGTTACTGGCTGACATCATGCATGCACCATCTCATGTGAGATGGATTAAGCTGTACAGTCCCCTGATATTCCTGACTTCATTGAGGCTTTCATCTACTCCTGAATTTAAAAGAATATAAACAGTGTGTAACAGCTCTTGGCACATGGTTAATTGCAGTCACAGAAAATATACAAGACTAGCTTCTCTTAATACCGTGTTTCTGTTCACCATAAATAACAACCTTAATTTATTTTATGATTCATGACATTATTCATACCCCTGACATCATATTCTCATCATCGGACAACAATAATGAAGTTTAGTTATGAAAACATGATAAATCATCTAACAAAATTTTGTTGATATTGATTCACAGAAAGAGGAGAATGTTTGAATGTCACTGCAATTTTCAGATTATTGTCTTTTATTTACCATTTCATTGATAACTCTTTCTATCATACAGTTGTTTCTCCATGCTTAACTAAAGCAGGGCAAATACACATTGGGCTGTTTTATATGAAATTAACATTTCACACAAGAAGGTGCTTTTTCTAAACATATATTAAAATCTTCTACACCATCTAGCATGTTCATCCAGTTAATAGGCTCGATAAGGAATTTTAAACCTGTTCAGATATCAGATTTCAAGTTCTGTTAGGCTCACCCTTTTCTGTAAGTTTACTGTCACAGATTTCACACTTAATAAAAACAGATCCTGAAAAGGCAATAATTCTTGGACTTGATTTTGCATTTTATCACGATATAAATACAGTTTCTTTCAATTTAATTATGCCCTGTGAGCACCAGGGTCACAGAAGGAGGAGGAGGAGGAGGTGCTCCAAGTGCTGGAGCAGAGATTCCCCTGCAGCCCCTGGAAGAGATCACAGGGGAGCAGGTATTCCCCTGGAGCCTGTGGAGGGGACCATGCCAGAACAGGTGGGTATTACCTGAAAGAACTATGGCCTGTGAAGGATGTACACTGGAGCTGGTTTAACCTGAAGGACTGCTGCCTTTGGAGAGGACCCACACTGGAGCAGGAGAAAAGTAGAGGAGGAAGGAGTGGCAGAGAGGAACTGTTATGGACTGTCCAAACCCCATTCCCTCATCCCCCTGTGCTACTTGGGATGAGGGACAGTTGGGTAGAAGAATCAGGAATGAAGGAATGAAGTTGAGCCTGTTTTGCCAGTGATGGTAATAGGTAAGTGATCTTACCGTCCTTATCTCGGTCCATCTTATTTTCTCCTCGGTTCAGTTCTAGAGGGGGAGTGAGAGAATGGCTGGGTGGGCATCTGGCTGCTGACCAAGGTTAACCCATCACACACTAAAATGTTGATCAGACTCGCTTGTATAAGAACATTTTTTTCCCTGAAATGTTTTGGGTTTTTGATAGGTGGGTAGTTAGTATGCTATGGCTGCTGATCTTACATTAAGTTTTATCATCTCACTTCTATATTGTGTTTCCTACATTTGAAATGTGGCAGCTGACTTCATGAGCACTCCTACTTGTATATAATGAGAGCTAAAACAGGTTTACTTAAGGTAGTGAAATTCACTAATCGCAAAAAATCATCAAACCGTAACTTTATAGTTCACGTTTAGATTTAAGGGGCAAACTGTTCAGCAATAAATTTTAATTAGTATGATCCTCTTTGCTTTCAACCTAGTTTTGCATATTTACTTTCATATTTAACATATCTTATTATAAGCATAGTTTAGAAGCCACCCTTTAATGAAGTACTATATTGATGATTCACATATGAATCGTGCAAGTGCTTTGCCTTCATTGAATTCATCATACAAAACTGGCCATAATTTTTTGTTAACCCAATGAATGTAAATGAGTAAATACCTGTTTTTGGAAAGTCATAATTGCCCTCAGTATGAACAAGGATAACAATGTCTTTCTATGGTATGGAAATAAAGACTATAGTATGCTATGGTTGTAGAGACTGTAATTGAATATTTCATTAGCTTTTAATTTCAGACAGCATACTTTGGTGCCATGTTCTTTAATGCCATGAGAACATAGTGCTACACCTATGGTAATAAAGGCAAATTAAAATGGTTATAAAGCTACCATCTAATATAATAATATGAGGAGCCAAAGCTATATCTAGAAAGATAGTGACACTTTCCTCATGGAGCAGAAAAGATAAATCTGGGCACTCTTCATGGTGATGTACATACCCATAGCATTTGGAAACATATTAGAAATATGGTCCAGTTTCTGCCTCTGCACCTGACACAACATATCAGAGGACAAGGTGCACTGTTCTGAGTGCTACTTGGCAAACCCTTCTCTCTCTCAAAGCTGTTCCTGAGACAACCAAGTGGCCCATCCATCAAATCCATGTGTCTCCAGTTTAGAGAGTTGTATGGGACTGTGTCAAATGCTTTGCACAAGTTCAGGTAGATCACATCAGTTGCTCAGATCTGATCAGTGTCTTATGTCAATGAAGACCTAATTCCAGTATAACTAAATTTTGTTGTTTTGGTTTGAGAGGAATCGTAGACTGTCAAAGCATCTGAACATTATTCTGTATGTATTTAGTTCCTTGCTGTCCCTTGGACCCTGGCCAGTTCTGTAACACGTTTTGCTGAAAAGAGCATAAACATTTGCTCAGTGTCTGTATTTTTTACTACCTGCAAGTTCTTGCAGGCCTATCACCTGATGTAATTTCTTCTTTACACAGAAAACTTGACCAAATGTTCTGCTTGCTCTGTGTAAGGATTATCCTTATTTGCCAAATCTAAACTGCTGCAGCCCTTTCTACTATATTTTGAATGGCAGTCAGGTGGAGGAATCTTATCATCCCTGAAATCAGTATCTGTTAAGTAAGTTAGAACAGGAAAACATTTACGGTCATCCTCCTCCCCCAAGGAGTTCTAGTGCTTAAAACTAATCTTCATTCTCTTCATTCTCATAACTGACTGATAGAAAATGCTTTTTTTTTTTTTTTTTTTCTGTGACCCAGAAATTTTGCAGAGCTCAGTGTAAACGTCACCACAAAGGGGAATCTGAAAATGCAGTATTGAACTTCCTGAACTACCAGGTTGCTTCTGAATTTTGAAAAGCTGATACTCATCTCAAACTGAGGCTCTCATTGCTTCTGAAGTCCCCAGTTCCAAAGCAGTTGTCATGGAGGAGTTGTCTCAGAGTAATAGGTCCTAAAAATCCCTGCTCTCCTGCAATTCACTGGGCAGTTTGGCAAGAATACTAGGCAAAGTTTTATTGGATACTTTCTGTGTTTTGGCAAGCATTAGTTGAAACAGATGTTTATATACAATATTTTTATTTCTGAAACATGCTTTACCTTAAAATTAGTTTGTTTTATTGCCCTTGCTACTGCTATTGGAAAGTGTTACAGAATATTCTGGTGGCTCTGATGATTACAACTTCTGATTTCCAAATGTATCTATGGCCCATCTAGAAACATTTTTATTAGGCCAACATTTTAAATAACTTTTCTTCTTCTCTTGTGTTTACCCCTAACCACTCCATCTATTTATGTAGAGCAATCTTACTACATCTCAGTTCATTTTCCTAAATTAAACAAGACCAGACCTTTTTGTCTTACTTCATATGGCGTGGTACTCTGGGGACCTGATCATGTACATCTCTGAATTGTGTTTGATGTTTGATGCACATGTCATGTTAATGTGAACATTAACCCAGCCATGTCACTCTTTGTTTCTTCTCTTCCAACTGTTTAAAGCAGAACTTACTTTTGTTTCCTCCTTAATTGTAACAACTACATTTAGTGGTGTTCACCACCATATTCCTCCAGTTACTTCTGTATCAAGCTGTGGTCTGCTTCACACTGTTACTAAAAAGTGTTATCAGCTAACCTTTACTTTTTGTGTCTGCGTGAAATGTAATGAAAATATTAAACAAGATCTGTACCATGACTAATCCTTGACTAAGTCTATTAGTAGTTGATCCCATCTTGATTATCCCCTTCTCAGATCTGTCAGTTGCCAGCTGTTTTTCAGTCAGTTCACTATCCACCACACAATTCTTGCACGAGCTATCATGTTCTCCCACTTGTTAATTCCCATTGGTATTCTATCAGATGTTTCACCATATGTCTGATAGATTAACTATATTGTTATATCTCCACTTATGTTATAGGCTATAAATATGAGGCTAATTTGATTCAATGATTCTTGGATGACTTATTTTGAATTTTATCCCATTACCACTTACCATAGGTTCTGTATTACTTCCCTAAATAAATTAATTCTTTACTTTAAAATAATTTGGCTTTATCTGTAATTTAATGAAATAATTATATTCAGATAAAGAATGGATTTATGTAGAGTAGAGAATTCTATGGGGCCTGTGGGAGACATATACTGGATTTTTTTTTCTGTCAGGATAAAGACTTCAAGTGCGTTTGCTTAACTCTTAAATCTGTTAGATTCTCACATAAGATACGCTAATCAGTAAATCTCTCATTTCCTTCTTCTGAATCTCTGTCTTTCAGATAATGTACTTAGTCACTGGAATACAGAATGAGATAGTGAGAATGAGTCCAGTCTGATGCTCTTAGGAAAGAGGACTCACCTAGCCTTCATTCCTAACCGTAATGAATATTGAATTATTTATACAAGATAGAACAAACTAGACAGGAGAGATTAAGGACACTTCCTCTCCTGGTTTCCCAATGTATTTTTAATTTGTTTGACATCTTGGGAAGTGAGAACTGGAGTTTGAACACTCAGAGGAAAAGAATTGAATTTGAGTGCACTTACTAGTAAACAATTGATAAAAAGAAGTGTAATAACTTTTCATTCTCATCTGGCAGCTTTGTGAATATGGTCTTATTATTTTTGTCTAAACTTCTCAGAAAACCTGAAAAGAAACATACTGTTGTACATCTAAAAGGTTTGACTGTTCCACTTCATTTATATTTGTTTAATCGTGAGGGGAAGTGACAGTGAAGTGAAAGTTTGTTTCTTTTGGCAAAAGACTGATAAAGAGAAGTGGTTAATTTCCCACAATTTAGAGTAAAGGGGGATGTTTTTATTTTGGCGTGTTTGCCTGCTGAAATGAAAAATCAGTTCATACGCGGCTACAAACAACTGAGTTCTGTTTCTTTGTCCAGCTACTTGGTTTACATAGAAATGCTTAACATGTTGAATTGGATTAAATATTTTTAATCTAATAATATAGGAAAATACATAGAGGGCTTCAGGATTCTCACTGAGGCAGACACATTTGCCAGAGCTGTATGCACCTATGGATTTATATAGACTACTTACAATATTTGTTTACAATATTGTAATTACAATACTTAAAAGAGTTATATTTTCGTCATCATAATGTGTTTTTTTTAAGTCTAGGGTCACCAACAACCTTTTAAGGACAGAATCTGGTTGTATCCATGAATATAATTTAATGGACTAAGCTTTATATATGACTTTATATTCCTGAATTTAAAATGTTTTCAAAAATAGCTAGGGAAAAGTCTGCTCTTATATGTATATTACAGGTATATTAAAAGTTCAATTTGTCTATTTATTAACAATAATACTTGTGATGTAAAAAAATCATTACCTCATGTTAATTTACATGCTGAGACTGCTCCTGAATTGTACAGTTTTATTTCAATATTTAATTACTACTAGTTGGGCAAAAGATTAAATATTAACAAATTAATATAATAATAGGGGGTATAAGGAAATCATTACATTGTAACAGTGATACATTGTTTTAAAAGATGTCTCACCTTTTCCCAATTGTGGAAAATTAAAATAGCCATTTGATGTTGCCTTATAATGAACACAATTACCAACTTGTCAAAAAGAATCTGCATCTACCCTTCAGAGAGTAATGACTCATTGTATTCTTGTATTGACTTTCCATGTAAGATGGTGGGATCCACATATGAAGCTGTTATTTCCTTTATAATAAACTGAATGAACAATTATTAAATATAAGGTAATCTGTTTTTTCTTTAGGACGTAATAAACCAACCTTTCCTCAGCATGGGAAAAAAAGATCTCTTTTCAGCCTCTGCTCGTAGAAGAATTACCAGAAAGCTATGATTGGAGGCATGTGACAAAATTAAATCTTTTTTGTGTGTTTTATCACACAATATTGATAATTAATTACCAGCCACTAAAGGATGCTGCAATTAGGCCTGAGCACTTGCAGATCACCAAAATGTTGCTTATGGCCTTGGACCCCTTACAAATAAATGGCCTTATTTTTATTACTTCATTGAAAGCCCTGAATTAAAATTGGGTTTTACCATTTCCTTGCATAACCTTGGAAGAGACAAATTAGACTTTCACAAAACCTTTAATTAGTGTGCTGCATTTTAAGATGGCAGTTTAATTGTTTGAAAAGATATGCAGCATAATTTCTGATTTTTTTTTTATTCCACTACTTTCCTGTTCGTTTATTTCAAAGGCTATATTATAGAGTTAATAGCACTGAGAATATATTTATGTAACATTTAAAATTGCACAAGGGAGACAGCGTACAACAGGCAAAATTTTATGTAAGACCGATATTTCTGCACCTGCAAAAAAGGTTGATGAGTTACATTCTCTCCTGGTGGAGAATTTGCTGAGGAAAATATGATAGTTTGGTCAATGAAGAGCAAAGCACTGTAGCTTCCTATAGAATCAACTCCTATCTAGGAGCTGCAACAGCTGGAGCCCCACCTCAGAGATGAGTGTGAAATGGTGCCACCAAGTAAACATACATAAAACTCAATGGGAGTACTAGCCTTTGAAACCAGAGTGATCTGTTTTATCAAGAAAATGAAGCAACATCCTTTAACAAAGAGTAAGTCCTGAATAGTTACCCACTGAAATCAATGGGTGATGTAACGATTCTGCTGCATATAGATACAGAGCTTGCTTTTTTTCTGTTGCCATCACAGGTGCCAGCATTATTAAGCTGGAAATGATATTGACTGCATAATGCTGTTATAACATTATGTGGTTCTATTGTTCCCTAGCTGAGCAGTTACTCTCTAACTAGATGAAATACAAAGAGGAGGGAAAAAACCCTTTTTTTTCCTTGTAATTTCAGACATTTGAATGCCATTTTCAAAAGAGGTACTTAAAAGAAAAGATTGTTGTGTACCTTTCCATGAAGAACAGACTTTCTTTTCTCCGATTCTCAAGAGCTCTTTGAGAAAACAGATTCTGATTTAATATAACTGCCTTATCGAATGACAAATAGAGGAGCTTTACTTGTGATTGATAGAAAATTATGTGCCTGTAGGCAGTGCCTGGAAAATGAAGAAACATTTGCATCTTTCCTAAGGTTCCTGGATAGCCTTTTGCTACAGCAAATCCCACATGTCCCTCAGAATTTCAAGGAGTAGACAGCCAGGAGACAATGTGTTTTTGAAGAAAGCAATTTAAAATTGCCTTTAGTAGATTTTTCTTAACTTTCTGTGCTGCAAAAGTCAGAATTTGTCCTACACTTGTACATGGAATTGAGCATGCAAATAATGCCTGAAAATATATTTTAAAATTTTATTCAGTATAAAACTGACAGTTGTACGAATGACCCTTATTTTGTATAAGAAAAAGGAAATCGGTGTTGTGTTCTTTTAAGCTGTGTTTCAGTTTCTAAGCCTTTCCAGTTGCCTAGAGTTTTCACATATAATTTCAGGAAGGATTAAGTTACATTTACTATATATTTACTAGAAATTTCTATTTTCAGCAAAACAGTTGTTACACTTTGTCAGGCTCCTCCATAGAGCTGCTGAATGACTTTTACTGATGTTTTCCTGTAATTCCCCTGCTTTATAAATACCAGAGATTTGAGTCCTAATGGTCTAGTGATTTGTACCTAGCATATATGTTCCTAATTCAGTAAAACCATTAAGAATGATAGTACTCTGAGTCAGCAGGGTTTTGTTACAATTTGAACAAAGTAAATGACTGTGTAAATTATCAAACAGAAAACAAACAAATTACTTTTCACTTGCATCCTTCTAGCTGCCTATTTCAAAGATAGTCAAATGTGAGTAATAAATTAATGGTAATTTCACAATTCCTTTTTCTTAATTGCAAAGATACTTTCCATTTAAAGATGTTTTCTGCTTTGCTGTTTATAGTTTAGATTTCAAAGCTTCATAGTATTCAGCATTTCCCCAAAATTCCTTTGAGGATCCATATGATAGTTGAACTCCTCTGAAAAACTGCAGTTAAATATCAAACAAAATTTATATGTACACTTGAAATGCACTATTTCAGCAAACAGACCTAAGAAATCAGTTTAGGTGAACTGGTCTGGAATTAACCCCAGACAAATGAATGACTGCTGACCTTGGTTTCTTATTGCCAGTTCTTACAGTTAAACTGTGGTCAGCACTAGCTCAGCTAAATTGACTGTAAAAATAGATCAAGGATGGCTAAGACTATGGACATTACATTCTCTCCTTTACTCATTCTAACTCAGCTTTGCCATGATTGTCAAACCTACTGTATGTTTTATGGATGCTTATCTTAAGACACTTATTGACTGGTAATCTTTTCTCCCTTCCCCTTCACCTTCTCCCTCTCCTTCCCCTTCCTCTTTTTCCTTCCCCTTTCCTTTTCCTCCTTTATTTCTCTCTTGTTCTCTGTCTTTCCTTCTTTCTTTCTTTCTTTCTTTCTTTCTTTCTTTCTTTCTTTCTTTCTTTCTTTCTTTCTTTCTTTCTTTCTTTCTTTCTTTCTTTCTTTTTCACTCCCTCCTTTGCTCTTGTCCCAGCTAATCCTACCTTAATCTGTGAATTGCTAGCTGTCTAAGCTATTACTTGGTTTGATGTGAATTATTCCATTCTACATGATGCTTGAAATGAGAGGAAAAATCCTGCATAAAAGAATTTGCTTCATAAATGACTATGGTACAAATTCATAGCAAGAAATTTCACTTAGATTCTCAACTCCTGTTGGAGTAACAAACTTGGCCAGATATGTTATGCTTCATCCAAAGGTAGCAGACCATTAAGGGAGCAATTTCTTCCCTCCACCCCAAACAGCAATATACACTGTTTCTTAAAAATATATAAGGGCTAAGTGAATAAGGTCAGGAGTAGCAAAGACCTACTGCTTTCACATATAAGACAAAATCAGAAACATCCTGAGTTTCAACTTTCATTTTTTTCGAGAAGAGTTTGGGGTGGAAAGGAGGGAACTATGGCCTTGTGAATCTACAGAAGCGGATCCACGGAAATTCTGCCTTATACAAAGAGATCTGTAAAGGAAGCTTGACCCAAAAGCCATGAACATCAATAGAAAACATTCTGGGAACTAGTCTGAATCCCTATTTCATAAGCTGTCCAGTTGTAGTTTCACTTCTCTCAGTTAGCATTGCCCACACAGTTTTCAAAGTCCATTTTTAACATCTTTGGCTCATTTTCAAGCCTCTTTTTTTAAAACAGACAATTTTCTGTAACCACAAAGAGTGCCTTTTGATAATTTTTTTTTTTTTCACAGGAAATTTATAATCTAAACAGTCTCTTCAGTCAGCAATACCAAGAGGCAAACAGCTCTGCTTGAGGAGATTGTACAGGGATATGAATTAACAAGATGGAAAACACAAGCCAGTGTTTTGAAATGACAAGTTCTATTTCTTGTACTTAGCATCATGTTCAGTACTTAGCAAGTTTAATACCTACAAAAATATTGTCCGGGTAGGTAAAACTGGAATGAGTGGTCTAACACTGAATAAAGCATTCTATAAATATATCAGGTGAAGCAGGAATAAGTGGTCTGTTCTGCCATAAGTGTTTATAACTCATTTAACATCTGTAATTTGGTTATGTATGTAACTCAGATCTTTTCTAGAAGTAGCTCTTAATACTAAATATAGGAGATAAGCATGAAAACAGGTTTCTTTCTTCTCAGACAATGAGCTTCTGCTGTATTACAATTAACCTTTGACACAGATGGTATATTTCTGTAGATACAGTTAATTGAAAACTACTTTTGTTTACAGGCCATGGCCATTTAGCAAAACTTTCCTCTGTCAGCACTTTATTTGTATATTTTCTAGTTGATTTTTTTTTCTTTTTATGGGTAAAGAGAATAATTACAATAGAGAAAAATATTATCAAACATAATCAAAACATTCCAGAGCATTCTTATGAGAGACAAAACTTATTTTTCACTCAAGTTCACTGTAACGCCATTGATTTCAAACTACAACTTAAGGTTCAAATTCCTGTGCAGGAATACTTATTTGGAATAAGGTAAAGTGTCAATTTAAAGTGGCTTGACTCATCTCAGTTAATTTTGTCTGTGATTTCTCTGATTCCAGAAAATGCCTTATTCCAGTTATCTCTCTTATTCCAGAAACTGAGGGTTCCACACGTGGAGTTAATCAGGAAAAGCTGAAGAACTGCTGTTCCAGAGTAACCTCTCAGGTACAGAAGCCTTAACACAATGTTTGAAGGTAGTGAGATTGAGCTGGTGGTAATGGACTCAAACACTGAAATCCAACTCATTCCTTTCAAGATACACGACTCTGTAGGTCTAGCTAGAGAGCAAAGCACTATCAGCTATTTTTATGTTGTAAATTCGTAGGTTTTGCTCTGCGTACACAGTAAGATCTACTTTTTTATGTAAGCACTTCTTAGGGCTCCAGTGGATGAACCTGTTGCCCCAAGAAAACTTATTCCATATGCCTTCTGCTCTGTAATAACTGTATTTGTGCATAGTCCAGACAGGAGAAAAAGGAAAAGAAACACAAAATGTGTTATCCCCAAGTGATAATGAAGTTAAGGTAGACCAGTACTCTAAATCTCCACTTTTTCCATTTTACTTGAGATAATTTATAATGATTCCTGAAATGCACAGAGTGTTTTATGAAACAAACCTACAATTTTAGTTACCACAAGTTTCCAAACCCTGAAATATTGCAGTTTGAACAGAGGCAAAAATTTTAGATCTAGTACACAGGTGTCAACATTTCTGTTGTTCTGAAATTGTTCATTAAACTTGCCCTATATGGTAGCATTGTAATTGATTCCTGTATAATAAAAAACGAACTACAAAAACCCCATCATGAGAAAAAGGTAGAAACTTTTCCACAAACCTGTCTACAGCTGTAGGGGAAAAAAAAAAGAAGTAAAAATCCATGTATAATCTATAACTTGTTCATGTGTGTTCCTATTTCCCTTTAATTTGTATATAGAAGCTTATTAGCAATATTGAGGTACACTTATATGATCTGTTTATAAGCCCTCATGTTTTGCACTGAGGAAGTACTGGTTCTCTCTGGATCTCAAGAAGAAAGACATAGACACCCAAGGCTAATTAACTAATTTATTGAGCAAAGCACAGAAATAGTACAAGAATGAATAGCAATAAAGTGGTACAAAAAGTAATAATAATCTTATGTCCCTTCTTATGCTAATATAAGCAATAGAAAAGATAATAACAATCTGATGCTCTGATGATGCTGGGAACACTGGTTGTTGCAGCATCAGATGAGCCCTTTTGTGTTGATCATGGCACAGTTTGCAGACCCTGTCCATGGTGAGGTGCATCACCATTGTGGTGCTTACAGATTTACAGGATTTTCTTAGAGGGAAACAAATCTATTAATCATTTCTGCTGTCATGTAAAGGACTGTTACATGCAGGTATGCTCCTTAATCTCAGGGTAAAACAAGGTTTGTAGATGGTATCATCCACTTATACTGGCTGGGAACCATGTGCAGGCTTCTCCAGCAATCAGCCAAGGTCATCCAGCAGTCACTGAGGTTTGCTGAGAGTGGTATGCTCCTACGCACTACCATAGGAATGTGTCAAAGACAGTCACAGTACAGGTTATATAGTAGCTTTTCATGCTAACATACAGGTCTCTACAATCAAAGTCTGTGGTTATGCTCTGTCTAGATTCTGCTCAAAGACACTGTCCCCTTACAATGTCTTCTGCAGTGGCCCAGTACGCCCACCAGCACAACAAGGCACATTCTTCCAAGACATGCTCTCCTTATGATATTATCTTTCCTTTTTCTTGCAGTCATGGACATCATATCCTAAACCAACAGTAGATTCCTTGACTGATAGTCTTTGGCTGGATGCAGTTGAGAGTGCTTGTGTTACCAAATTAAAAAGTGCAGCCAGACCTTCCTGGTCATCCAGCTCTTTCCTTAGGCATTAGAGATGATTGGACAAATAGACCATCTGAGAGGATGCTGCAGTACATGAAAAAACACCGGGGAAAATCAAGTAGGTCATGAACAGTTATTACAGTGTAAAGAAAACAGCCATATATTTCAAGAGATAGTGAACTCTGGTAAATTAATTTTATGGAAAAAAGAAATTAAATTCCAAGGTAAGTACCAGATTCAGTGTGAATATTCTGGTTCCATAGAATACACTAGAAAATATCAAACAGATTGAGATTCAATCTCTAGGCTATCCTAGGTAGGAAATAAGGCTGAGCTTTCTTGATAAAAATAAATGAAATTTAGAGCTTGATAAACCAATGTTTTTGAATGTGGGAGATATCCTTTAAAAATAGTCATAGCCAGGAAAGGTGAGTTTTGAATGGACATATATAATTCCAAAGAAATTATTAAGGCACAATAGAAGAAGCCATTGAAAACTGAAATATTTGTTTTAGTTACCTGCTTATCAAAATTAGATTTCATTGTCTTTTGTAAGAATGAAAAAGGCATTCTATATGAAAATATAGCACATAGAAAATACTCCTATGTGTATTTTCTCCCAAATCTATAAAAATTCCTTTTCTTTGAATGATGACATCTATAAACAATGGAGTTGCACTGCATTGCATACCAAAGTGCACTAGTGCTTTATTGGGATACTTAAAATACTGAACTAGATTCAGAAAGCTTGTTTTGCAAGATTCTGATAAATATATGTGCTATACTGAAGCCTGTCATTTCCCACGGGTCACACTCCTGGCTATTCGGGATCCTTCATGAATGGAAGATGTTATTCTTGCTAACATAGAAGACCCTATTTCTGTTGGGATCTGTTAGAAACTAGGACAAAAAAAGCAGAGAGAGTATTTGTTTGCAGTCTCAACAAATATTGTTTTGATCTGGTAATAATAGGTGAATATGAAGAGCCCAGTTGATTTTGCAACTATTACCCACCTACCTTTAAAGCTGAAAAGCACTAAATGGAGGGCTTAGCCTGAGAACTGCATTATTTTTTCTGTCTAGCCCTTTACCTGTCTAAGTTGTTACTGCAAAACCCATATTTTCTTCCTAAAACCAGAAAAAACAGAGGAAAAGTCCAGACTGTAGGCAGCAGATAGCAAGGTATATCTTGATAATCAACGTGAATTTAAAACATCAACAATTTATGTAGACAATAATGAGAAATAAAATAGTAAGGATTCTCCTACTAAAATAACTGGAAATGAAAGCAAGCTCAGCCATACTGAAGAATCCTGTATACCGCTAATTCTGTTTTTGACTACTGCACATTTTACATTGATATCAGACATGCTATTACAATAGTAGTAAATAAATTGCACATGTACAGATAAAAGGAATTTAATGCATTACAAAAGATTAAAAACATCAGGGGAGATCAATAACAGGAATTTGCTGCAATGGACTGTGTCTGGTAAATGCTTACCAAGAGTTAATAGGAAGTGGCCTAAAAGCATTTAGAGACAAGGTTATCAGTGCATCAGCTAAGGATATTTGATAATGTGTAGCTTCACATGAAAATTATATCCTTTTTCTTATTTCATTGCATATATTGCCCTACGTTTTTGCATATTGTCCAGTTACTGGTCTTGCAATGTAAAAAGCAATACAAAGATCAGTGCTGGGTTAGAAATCAAGAAATCTTACTAGTTTGTGACTTCTATGCATTTTTAAAGAATTTTTTTTGCTAGCTTTGTGCAATATACTATAATACATGACATCTCTTAAATAAAAACCCAATAAAATGGCATTAGGAATGCTTTCACTCAGTGAATCTTTTTCAAATTTGCAACATAAGACAATACAATGTCAACTGATCTTGGATAACAAGTTGGAATTTCTGCTACAAAGGATAAATAGCTTTCTTTTTCTGTATGTTCAAATATTCATATTGCTTAAAAGAACTGGAATTATAAATAGACCATTGCAAAAAACAGTAATCAATCCCAAAAATGAATTTCAGTTTCTAAGACTGTATTAACAGTGATACGTGCATTGGGTGAAGATTAGTATACAATGGATGCCATTTCCAAAGGGTGGGGGACTTCAGAAGTAAAAGTCACAGTTGCCCTTTAGTCCCTGTGCTTACACATCCCTATAAGGCTAATGAAGTCATGGACCTTCTGAACTCATTGAGACTATTGTCACTGATTTCAGAAGACAATACTTTGCCATGAGACTTTTTATCCGAGGACAACCGATTGTCAGTGAATATATCTAATATATATCAAGTCAACATTTCTCAGTTTTCTAATTTTGAGATAAGCACTAAATATAATATTTTTTCTTCTTTTGCACATTTTCTGCTGAACATATCTACAGAGTGAGTGTCAGACCCTAATCTTATGAAATATTTTGTAGGTAAACCTGCAAAGAGGCCCTTTCGTTTCGGTTAAGTTACTTGTAACAGCTTTCATCTGCTAGACCTCTCGATCTTAAGGTGTAAGACTGCTGACAAATGCAAGCCACTACCTTTCCTAATAATATAATGCTCTCTCCATGGCTTTTCAGGGCTGCAGTGCAACTAGTTCAGAAATGGATAGAGTGGCTGTTCATAACTAGGATGACATCAGTGAACATTAGTAGATGCTTCCTGAAGAAGAGTAAATTGCATACTTCAGCGCAGAATATGGAAATATCCTTGTTGCCAGTTGTGTTTTAATGGTGATTAGAAGTAACCAGAATTTGGATTGTTTTAATAAGTCTTTCATGATACATTAGTGAGCAAGACAGATGTAAGAGTGGAGGATTAATTCCTTTTGCTTATAGTATTTTATCACCGCATGTCCATCCAGCACAAGCAGTGGTAATAGACAGAAAGTACCAATGAATACCATTTTGAAAGGCAGTTTTAAAGCCACTGAGTAAGACTGCAGGGCAAAACTATCAAGGAACTTGAAGATAACATAAAAACAAGCATGTAAGGGCATACTTTCAAAATCTCACTGTAGCAGTTCTTGTGTCTTTGAAACCAAAGAGTGTTTTTATATGCAAAAGTATGTTTCATTTAAGAACTATTCAAAACAATATGGGAGGTTCTAAAACCATGATGGATTTTTACATTTTTCCCTTTGCTTGTCTATACTAAATTGCTCTATTATTGCTATTACTTTTTATTTTCTCCCATATAAGATGCTGCAACATAAGAGATGTTTACTTTGCAAATATTTTCTGGCGGCCTGGATTATTATCTTTTTTCCCTTGTAACTACATTGATTATATCCTGAGTCCTGTAAACTACTGATGCTGTATTTTTTTTGTACTGGGTTGATTTCTAACATAATTTCAGGTTAAATGAAAGCAGCTGGCATCACCTTCACAGAATAATCTTTAGTCTTTAAGCTGCAATCTTTCCCTTCCACGGTTATGATATTTTTGTGGTTCACCCTACTTGATTTTCTGAATCGCTTGGTCTTGCACAATTTAAACAGTTGGAGTTTGTTAACTTGTAAAGACTAGAAGCAGAGTCGTTTTTCTGCAGTTTCATTAAAATTAGCATTGATGAGTAGGATCTCGTAGAGTGCTTTTGTTTTTTAACAGCTAAATATTTACTCAGTGAAAAAGGTCTTTTTAATGACATCAGGATTTCTTTTGGTTTTGAAGTGTTCATACACATTTTAGAGTAACTCTTGCCATTTGAGAAGCAGGGTTATTGCTTTTTTGAGGACTTTTTTTTTTTTTTCACATCTGGATGGATTCTTAAAAATAATTTAGTATTTTACAGTGGATTACTGGTGGGGTAGGATATATATGTGCCAGTTACTATTCTTCCTTGTTTAGGTTCTTTGCTAGTCTTAACAATTCATCTATGAACTTAACAATTTTGTGTGACATGTTTTGGGACCCTTCTTTTTACTGCCCTTTTATAGAAGGGAAACTATATTTACATTTTCTGAATTAAGTTTTCTTCTTTCTGTTGTGCTATTTAATTACTGAGAGCTAGTTAAGTGGAGTTTATTCTGCTGATTAACGAAAAGTTGTTGAAATAGGCAGTAGTTTCTAGATTTTGTTGAGGGTTTTTCTCCATGCTGCTAAATATTTGTCATTTGTACGAGTCAGCTTTACTTCAGAAATTATTAAAGGTTACTATGCTACTTGAATTAAGCTTTATTTGTCACAGTTTAGTAAAGCTTTTTTTTTTTTTTTTTTTTTTAATGGCATGTTATTTTTGCCAGTGAGGTAGAAATTTGCTTCATTAAATGTCATTCACTGTATAAGTGATAGGAAATGAAAAGGCGAATTCTTATTTGTTGTTCTATATGATTTATAGAGGAAAACAAGACATCTTGTCAAAAGTTAAAGGAAAGAGTACACTCAGACATCATTACAAACAGATAAGAAAATGGTTCAGTAGGAGCTAAAAAGAAGACTGAGATTAACCAGAACTCGGCATTTAGTCTGCTTCTCCAGGTACAGAATTTGTCATAGGCTTCTTAATGATGGGGTTAGAGCAACATTACAGCCTCAGAAGAGACAGTCAGCCCTTTTGATCTTAGCCTGGCACATGTAGGATGAGACAGTGAGTTACAGAGAAAAGCTGGTCTGTGCAAAAGAAAAGGTGAAAGCCTTTTTGGCCTGATCTGCCTTGAGATAAACATGTTCTAGAAGTCATTCCTTCTGAGAAATAAAGTGGTTCATGATGTGCGTCCTGGATGACAGTCCACCCCCACTAGGGTCTCTGGGTCAACATCACAAAGAAAGATATTGAAAAGGTGCTGGCTTTATCTCACTATTCATACTGTATAGCCTGCTCAACCTCTGCTCCATCCATTGAATACCTACCTGTCAGCAGTTCAAACTGGACCGAGCATTCCTGTTGCTAGAGGAAAGTAATGATTACCCAATAAACCCCATATAGCTTTGCCGAAAAGCATGACTCCTTGTAACCTACAGTTATGCAGTAGACTCATAGAACATCCTGTACATAAACATTTGTAAAGCTCCTTGCCAGGAGCAACTAATCTCTCTGTCACCAGGGAGATGACCTCTGCCAGTTCAATTGAAAGCCAGAAGCCGACTGCTCTGCTCAACAGACCTATATCCTATATTTCACTTCCTCTGTGGCAATCTTCTTAGCTACTCTCTCCTGCATTATAGGGCAAATCAGTCTATTTCAGTGTTTTTGGTTTTATTGCTTCATGACTTTAGAAGTTATAAAATGAAAGATCCAGTCTTGCAGACACGCACAGGAATAAATTCATTTTCCACATGTCATTTCATTTATCTCCATGGGAAAACTAGCTTTCATAAAGCTCTGCGTGCATGTTCATGTTTGCAGGATCAGGCCCTGAGAAACCTGACAGTTTTCTACAGTTGCTTTACTGCTAGCTGCCTACTTAATGCACCTAGAGCTGTAAGTTTGATTTAGCATTACGTGTTGTAAGGAACGGCTCTTGGGCAAGATTGCATTCTCAGTCACACTCCTTTAAAATGGTAGAAACTCTACAGTAACAGAGATTTTTATCAGCTTTTTCATTTTATCTACCTTTTACTCTATCTTGCCTGTCTATGTGCATATGTCAGAAGTTTTATTAAGAGTTTTATGGGAAGTATTTCAGAGTTGAAAAATGAGAGAGGCTTATGTCATTTCCAAACAGATTTAGGGGTAGATATATGCCCTGTACAAGGGAAAATGAAACTTTCCTTCACCTTTGAAGAAGCAGATGAAGTTGGCTCTGTACACTTTTCAGTACTGCTTTTCCCTGGCCCCTGAGAGGAATAGGTGGGGTGTGTCAAACACTTTATGTTAGCAAAATAACAGTGTAGGTCCATAATTTGTTGCTGTAATAGGCTAACAGCAAATGACTGAGAGTTCCCAGCCTAAGGAAGAGTCTTTTAGGCTGTACCTGAAGATACAACGTTATTATGCCATCATTACAATAAAGTGTGTCTTGTGAGCACAGTTTAGCCTTTATTATACTTAACATCTACTTTTAAAATAATTTTATTTTCATGCAGAAATAAAACAAACCAAAAAACTTTGTTTATGGAAAAGCAGATCAGTGAGACACAGTAAAATTCAACATTTGAACTTCAGAATGGTTAAAATAGGCATTAAGAAACACTAGTCATCTCGGTAACTATTTGTGTTTATTTTTAATCTTTTTCTATATTCTTCTTAGGTTTGGATCAGGTGACTCAGAGGGTTCTTCAAACAGCTAAGACAAAACTCAGTAATATCACACAGGTAAATGAATCTGGAGATTCAATATATTTAAGAATGAAAGGACATATGCTGAGCTCAGTGCAATTACAACAGTTACAGCAGCTAAGGATTTTCCTCAAACTCTTCAAGAAGAAACTAGACTTGAACAAGGTTATGATGAGAGAATTCATTTTCCTGCATGGCTCATTGCATACTAACATATTAACTAAGATTACAAAGTAGTATAATACTCTAAAAATGACTGTAGCAATCAATATTTTTACATTTGTCTGGGAAAAAATAATGCAAAGTGAAGCAGAAAGTGGGTGAGAGCTATTGTGTCAATTCATCCACCTACTAATGTATGTAAGTGGGGATTGCTTGCAGCTATGTTTTGTGACAGCACAAGAATTTACAATAGATTCTTAGAGCTGTCACATACTAGTTAAAAAAAATTACTCAATTTAATTTTTTATAACATGTAAACATTATCAGAAGAAGCTTGCTTAAAAAGCTACATTAAGTTCCTAAAAATATATATTCCTTTGAATAACTACATGTCAATGTAGGCTGTTTCCCACATACTCTAAATTCATGTGTAAATTGATTCTAATGGACGCAATTCTAGCTCATAGCTCTCAGAAATCATTGTACCAAATGCACTGATCAGGAAGATCAAGACAAAATTTTTCTTTATATTACCTTTGAACTTTCCAGTACTGTATTACACTAGATGTTACTGAAGTGCTAAAATATGGTCACTGGCCCAAGAGGACTACAAAATAATACAGAACAAAGAGCAGAGAAATTTAGATGGTAGAGAAGATAAGAAACAGGAAGACAGTAATGGTCAGTGGGATTGGTAGTGACCTTTTGAGAGCTTTTTCTGGTTGAAGTTCCTTGTAGACATCTGTATTGGATTTCTGTGGCAAGTTTTTGGTAGAAGGAGGCTACAGCGGTGGCTTCTGTCCAGTACAACCAATGCCAACTGATTCCAAGACAGACCCACAGCCGGCCAAGGCCGAGCCCATCAGTGATGGGGGAAGTTGTTCTGTGATATTTAAGAAGGGGGAAAAAAACACCTGTGCAACTGCAACCAAAGAGAGGAGTGAGAGTAACTGAGAGAAAACAGCTCTGCAGACACCAAGGTCAGAGAAGAAGGAGGGGCAGGAGGTGCTCCAGGCGCCGGAGCAGAGATTCCCCTGCAGCCCGTGGTGCAGGCCATGGTGAGGCAGCTGTGCCCCTGCAGCCCAGGGAGGTGAACGGTGGAGCAGATCTCCACCTGAAGCCCGAGGAGGACCCCATGGTGGACCAGGTGGATCTGTCCAAAGGAGGCTGTGACCCCGTGGGGAGCCTGCACTGGAGCAGGCTCCTGGCAGGACCTGTGAAGAGAGAGGACCCCATGCTGGAGCAGGTTTTCTGGCAGGACTTGTGACCCTGTGGGTGACCCATGCTGGAGCAGTCTGTTCCTGAAGGACTGTAGCTGTGGAAGGGACACATGCTGCAGTAGTTTGTGAAGAACTGTAGCCCTGAGGGAAGGATTGACTTTGGAGAAATTTGTGGAGGAGTGTGTCCTGTGGGAGCAGGGGAAGAGTTAGGAGTCCTCTCCCTGAGGAGGAAGGAGCAGAAGAGACAATGTGTGATGAACTGACAGAAACTCCCATTCCCCAACCCCCTGTGCTGCTGGAGGGGAGGAGTTAGAGAAATCAGGAATGAATCTGGATGCAGGAAGAAGGGAGGGGTGCGGGAAAGGTGTTTTAAGATTTGGTGTTTTTTTTCTCATTATCCTACTCTGGTGTGAATGGTAATAAATTAAACTAATATCCCTAAATTGAGTCTATTTTGCCTATGATGGTAGTTGCTGAGTGACCTCCCTGTTCTTATCTCAACCCATGAGCCTTTCATTGTATTTTCTCTCCCCTGTCCAGCTGAGGAGGGGAGTGATAGAGTGGCTTTGGTGGGAACAGGGCATCCAGCCAGGGTCAACCCACCATAGCATCATAAAAAGAAGTATTTTAAGGTGACTTTAAAGAAGGAGAGTACACTATCTTCTGAAATACTTCTGAAGAATACCTTCCACTGTATGATGGCTGTGTTTACATGGACTTTATTAAAGCTTTTGACACAGTTTCTCACAGCATTCTCCTGGAGAAACTGGATGCTCCTGGCTTGGATTGGTATACTCTTTGCTGGGTAAAAAAACTGGCTGGATGACTTGGCCCAAAGAGTGGTGTTCCCTAGGACTTAGTATTGGGGCCAGGTCTGTTTAATATTATTCTTTATCATGGACCGGGATAAGGGGATTGAGTGCATCCTCAGTAATTTTTCAGACAACACCAAGTTGGGTGGGAGTGTTGATCTGTTTGAGGGTAAGAAGGATCTACAGAGGGATCTGGACAAGCTGGGTCGGTGGGCCTAGTCAAATTGTTTGAGATTCAACAAAGCTAAGTATTGGGTCTTGCACTTGTGTCACAACACCACCATACAACGCTACAGACTTGGGGGAGGAGTGGCTGGAAAAATGTCTGATGGAAAAGGACCTGGGGGTGTTGGTCAACAGCTGGATGAACATGAGCCAGCAGTGTGTCCAGGTGGCCAAGAAGGCAAATAGTATCCTGGCTTGTATCAGAAGTAGCGTGGTCAGCAGGACTAGGAAGAGATTATCCCCCTGTAGTCAGCACTGATGAGGCCACACCTCAAATACTGTGTTCACTTTTGGGCCCAGTACAAGAAAGACACTGAGGTGCTAGAGAATGTCCACAGAAGGGCAATGAAGCTGGTGAAGGGTCTAGAGCACAAGTCTTATGAAGACCAGCTGAGGGAATGGGGATTGTTTAGCCTTGAGAAGAGAAGGCTCAGGGAAAACCATATTGCTCTCTACAACTACCTGAAAGGAGGTTATAGTGAGGTGAGTGTTGGACTCTTTTGCCAAGTAAGAAGTGATAAGATGAGAGGAAATAGCTTCAAGTGATGTCAGGGGAGGTTTAGATTGGATATTAGGAAAAAATTCTTCACTGAAAGGGCTGTCAAGCATTGGATAGACTGCCCAGGGAAGTGCTTGAGTTACTATCACTGGAGGTATTTAAAAGATGTGTAGATGTGGCATGGGGACATGTTTTAGTGGTGGATCTGGCAGTGTTAGGTTAATGGTTGGACCTGGTGATCTTAAAGGTCTTTTCCAACCTAATTGATTCAATGATCCTATTCTACATGAGTAAATACAAGAATATGAATTGGTGGTGGCTAACACTGAAAACCAAACAGTTTCTACTTGATACATTATGATTGAAGTCATATGATTAAAGCAATGGCTAGGAAATAATGTAGAATATTCTGCTAATGTATGAGAACAGATATCTTTGTATGTGTTGAGGTTGGAAAATCAGGTTATTGTAGTTAGCAAATCAAAACCCAACAACTATGTGGACAAAAAGTTGAGTTGAAGGAATGGTTAGAAGATAAAATCTTTAGGGTGTTACAGGAAGAAAAACGGTCTACACTATTTAGTAATAACATGAGGCTTAGCATAGATAGACAATTCCAGAAGATGAGTTCTAAGAAGTAGAGAGAAGAAAGCTGGAGAGAGATGAGGTGGGAGAGGAAGTACTCATAGAGATCAAGATAAGATGCAGTGCAAACAGCTTAGAGAAAAATATTGATATAGTTTTCTTCATGTTGATCCTGTATTAATGGCCAAAAATAAGAAGTGTTGAAGATTACTGCTTAAGATTTATTTAGTTCAGACAGAAGAAATATATTTGAAGGAGGGAAGTAGATTTTTTGGTTTTCAGCATATAAAACAGTGTCTGAATTTAAATTTGCCAGTAAAACTGCTCACGTGACAAGTTTGTAGGGAGACAAAAAAAAAAAAAAAAAGAGGACCAAGAATCAAACATCTGGATGAGAATGGACAAGGAAATGCTCTAAATGATGAATGATTAGAGAGTAAGAAGAAATGGAAAAGGACTGAATTTCACAAAATAATAAGGATACATTTTAGGAAGAAAGGCCTAATAGACTGTGTCAAAAGCAGTGGAGAAATTAAGAAAAGTCATTCTAATTTCTGTTTAGGAAGAGATTGTTAGAGATAACAGGGAATAGAATTTTATGAAAGCCTGCTTAGAGTAAGTATAAATTAGAGATCAGGAAAGTATTGCATTGGTATCTAGAACAAGCAAAGAAAAAGGTAAAAAGTTTTACATCAAGCAAAACCAAACCCATGTGTTAATTCATGATTATAAAAATAGAGAAAAAAAAAATTTTTAGTCTAGAATTAATTTTCCTTTGGTTTGTTACATTTATCCCAGTTTAATTTAAAAATAATATTAAAACACATGCAAGCAAATATTTATTAATTTTCTGTATTCTTATCTTCTTTCCAGGAAAAAAAACTATTAATAGATTCTGTCAATAATTTTAGTATTTAACTGGTTTTTTTTCTGTTTGTTTTGTTGTTGTTGTTGTTTAGTGGGTGTTTTTTCTTCTTTTTTTTCAAATTACAAGCTAGTTGTAGTTTAAAGTTAAAAAGCATTTTATCACTCTAGACAATGACTAAAAATAGTGCAGTTAATGAAAGAGGACATTAATGCATGGACATACAGATACAGTTAAGGCTGCATTCTTAAAAATGAAGAGATCATGATATGATTGTACTTTGATTGAAATGAGACAGAGTACAAAGAATAATTTTATAAAGATTAATAAGGAAGAGGATAAGTGGAAGTGCAAGGGAAATTTTGGGAAAAGTGATGGTGTACATGAAACAATTACAGGTATTACAGAAGAGCAGAGAAGAAACTTATGTAGCTCTAATGGATAGGGTTAAAAAAATACATCAGAAGAGATACTGTAAGAGAAACAGAGAAACAGGAAAGTCAGATTACTTTTTTTAACTGTCTCTTGAAATCACTAAGCTCTTGTGCAGGGACAGAAAGGCAAGAAAAAAGGCCCTTGACAGTCTGGCACATGAAAGGTGCTTAGAGTTGTGAATGTGTGAGGTGCTAGCTCAGAGCAAGGAAGAAATGACAGAGGAAGGGAAGTATTACTGTTACAGGATGTTACCCAAGAGTAGAGGAAGAAGTAGGAGATATTCAGATTTCGCCAATGACATGGAATAGAAGTATCTTCTGAGAAGGAAACTGAACGCAAAGGAGTGGGAAATATGGATAGGTTCATTAATCATACTGGCGGAAAAAGTAGGGGAGAGGTCAAGCAGAAGTGAAGAGTACACAGAAAATCAGCAATGATGGTTTATAAAACATGAGTGGAAAGATGTAAGTATTTGTTGGACAACACTGGAAGAAACTAAGTGATGGCTGGAGTGAAGAAAGTTAACAAAAGAAAAATGAGAGACCAACGGTTTAGGAGATGGTTTTGAATGAGTAATACTGTTGTATGAAGTTATTACTGGAAGGCAGTATTGTTAGCATACTGATAAACAGGACTAGTTAACCCAGGTGAAGAATATGCTGTGAATAACTCACTGGGCAGCAATTTAGAAATAATGGTTTCAGGTGGTCAAGAATATCCTTTGTTGCGTGAATGGATATTTTAGTAATCAGAAGACTTGAACCAAAGCCATAAGGCAAATAGAGCACTGCGAATGAGAAAATTTCTGGCTAAAAGTTTGGAAAAAATATTAGTGGGGAAAAAAAGAAGTTTTAATCATGACCAAACTTATCTAAAAGAAGAAGAAAAAAAATTTTAACTCTGAAGTACCTTTAGCCCACTACATTTTAAGACAATAAATACTCATAAACCTATAATGTAAAATATATCTAAGTAGTATCTAAGTACATGAAGGTACAAGAATTTGCTCTTCAAAACAGTTACTGCATTCATCTTGTTACCAAGTGAGATGCGATGACAGTTCTGTTGTAGGGTTGGGATTCAGCAAACAATTCAAACGTGTGTTTAGTGTTAAAAACTTGTGTAATTCCAAAACTGTAACAAAAGTTTACTCATCTCACTGGATCAGGAGTCATAAAAAATAAACTTAAGTCTTTGAAACATTCCTCCCCATGTCCTTCATTACTGTGATATTCCTATTTTTCAAAAATGTGATAAGAAACACTTAGGTATTGGAAGGAAAAGTATTTCAGAAAAAAAAAAAAATAGTGCCAAAGGAGCAAGTAAAGTTGTTCACAATTATCTGCATAATGGTTAAATATTATGTCACCAGACATTCACTCGAACAGTGATTAAATTTATATTAAATTATTAAATTTACATCCAGTTACTATTTAATAAAATATTGTTTGAACAAATATTAATTTCTTTTTTTACTTATATCACTATAAATTAATTCTGATTTAATAAGTTATTTCTTCAAGCTTTTTTTTTTCCTTGACTAGGAGAAGTAGCTGTGACCTCCATTAAATCAGTGTTCTCACCTCCTGGCATAAAGTGACTTCCCTTTTTTGGTTCATTCATTGGCATTGGTACTTAATGGAATCAGAGTGGCAAGAGAGGACAGGATTTGTATTGTCTATTGTGTAATAATACTGGCAGCTCATCTTTGACAAATCGGTTAAATCAGTTTTTGATATAATTTAGTAGAGATGATATTGGTAGATAACTGAGGTGTCACAAAATTTAATTACTTTAAAACTGTGGCTAGAATATCTCTAGCTGTAAACAATGGCACTAAGCTTAAGCACAAATAATGTTTTGCACTGTTGTTTTTTGCTGCTTGGAGGATGGCTTAGGGTGTTCTGAGGAATGAAGCTAAGTAAGGATAGTCAGGGTGCAAACATAATTTGATTGCTCCTTCCCCTTTGTTTCAGCTCTATTTAGGGATCTAGTTCATGAAACATTCTCACAGAAATCTATGCTATGATGTGGAGTCAAAAATATTCCAGAGAGAAGGCGACACCTTGAATCAATACTGTTGTTCCCATATCCTGAAACTATAGCCCTAGCTTTAGACATGCAACTTCTTTTTCGGAGCGCAGAGGTTCTAATTCTATCAAATGATAGATGCTACTTCACTTACCCTGTAAACCCTGAAGAAAAGTCTCCATAGAGGTTTAATTTAGGGGTTAGAAGATAGTTGAAGATTAACAGGTAAATGCATACCTGTTGTTTTCCAAAATCCACAAAGGTTGAAGACTTCAGCTGACTAAAATGTTTTTGAGCAATCTTCCCAGACTTCACCTCTCCTTAGCTACAGCTGACAGTGCATCAAAGGTGTGTGGACTTTCCCAGTTCACAGTGTCATAGCCCAGCGTTCTACACACAATGCAAGTAGTGGTTTTGGCAACCAGGTTGCCTTGCCCTCCCAGTAGAGACAATGGACATATAGCTGCACCTTTAGAGGTCTGTTCAGCCTGTTAAGATTTAGGTAGTAATTCAGCGTTTCATGTCTCCAGATCATCACTGCACATACTTGATATAGAGTCAACTTAGAGCAAGGAAGCTTTGCAGTTAGATATTTCAGTTAAGAACTTCAGATTAGATGAATCTGCTGGAAAAACCATTCAAGTTGTCATATAACAGTTAGCTGTGTATGGAAAGGCCTATTTTTGCAGCATCTAAATTTGAATAAAGTGCTAACAACAAAAATAGAAGTTTTACTACCTAGAACTGAATTTTCAATCTTTTCTCTGTATTCAGGCTAGGACAGTTTCTGGAACCATTCTCAGAGACAGGGAGGCATTTGCTGACTTCACTGAGGTGACTCATACTATACAGTACCAGTGTGGTACAATAATAAACATAAGTGGTGGACCATAGACATTTGTAAGCTCTGAGGAAGTCAGCTCTCAAAAAAAGGGAGTATTTTCCATTCTTTCATTCCCCAAGGCAGGGCCAAAGGTACTGAGGAGACTATTAAAGAAGAAATGTCACTCAGATGACACATGCAGCTGGACTGATGAGTGCTCAGGGGACCAATGTCAAGAACTCCTTGATAAAAGACAGTTGTTACTACAGTTCATCTGCATAACATAGGATTTTTCCCTTCATGTAATCTCTTTTTATATAACTCTTGCCTGCAACACTAGAGTATTTGTGTTGAATGTTGTGGCCGTTTGACCTTGGCTAAATGCCAGTTACCCACCATGTCGCTCTATCACTTCCCCCTTCCCCCTTTTTTCTCAACAGGGCAAAAAGGGGGAAAGAAAATAAGATAGGAAAAAAACAACCCTTGTGGGTAAAACAAAAACAGTTTTAAGGTAAGCAAAGCAAAGTAAAGGTCTGTGCATGGAAGCAAAACAGATTTATTCTCTCCGATACATGTAATGGTTGCCTCAGAGGACCAAGGATGACACCCCCACACACACCCCACCCCCTCCACCCCCTTCCTCCCTTTCTCCCAGCTTTATACTGCGCAGACGTCACATGGTCTGGAATATCCCTTTGGTCAGTTCGGGTCAGCTGTCCTGGCTGTGTCCCCTCCCAAGATCTCTCCCACCCCGTCCCACTGAGGGGGGAAAATGTTGGAAAGAGCCTCGGTGCTGTGTGAGCACTGCTCAGCAGTAGCCACAACACCAGGGTGCTGCCAACACCCTGCCAGCTCCCAGCATAAAACACAGCACCGTGAGGGCTGCTGTAGGGGAAAACCAATTCCGGTTCAGCCAGATCCAGTACAAATGCAGACTATCAAAATACTAAGAATCCATATTCTGTGTGTGATTCTGCCCTTTGACTTAAACTTACCCTGATGTTTCATATTATTATGTGTGATACTATGGTTATCAATGATGCAGAATCACTTTGGGAAAAGAATAACAAACCTTTGTTTTCAATTCAGGACCTTGGAATAATTACAGCAATGACAGCACTACACTGCCAAAGCTGAACTATGTAGCTGTTCTTAAGCCATACACTTTAGTTCTTTTCTGGTCTGAAACTTAAAGAACTGAATTTTTCAAAGTACTTTACAAAATACATTGAAAGTTGAAAAATAATAAAAAGGTTTATAAAATGTGTTGTCTGTCAGATACAGTCATCAGAAGTTGAGTGACATGGGGTTGTGGCTTAATTCCAGTAGGTAGCTAAGCCCCACACAGCCGCTCACTCACTCCCACAGTGTGCACAAAGAAAGCTAAACAAGGAATTAATTCATCACTTTCCATGGGCAGGCAGGTGTTCATCCATCTCCAGGAGAGCAGGGGTCGATCATGTGTAATAGTTACTTGGGAAGACAAATGCTATGACCCTGAAGTTCCCCCCCTTCCTCCCTCTTTTTCCTAGCTATTGTTGCTGAGCATCATGTCATATGGTATGAAATGTTCTTGGGTCAGCTGGGCTATCTGTGTCCCCTCCCAACTGCTCATGCACCTCCAGCCTGCTTGCTGGTAGGGTGGGGTGAGAAGCAGAAAAGGCCTTGTAAGCACTGCTCAGCCATAGCTAAACCATGAGTGTGTTACCAACACTGCTTTAGTCACAAATCCAAAACATAGCCCCATACAAGCTATTATAATGAAAATTAACTCTATCCCAGCCAAAACCAGTACACAAGGTCACCGTTCTCTTTTAATAATGGTCAGTGCTCTGCTGTCTCAGTTTTCCTATCTATAAAAAGAAGGTGATAATGTTTACTCCCCTTAATTATGATGAACTACTAAGTACGGTTTAAAACCACTTAGAACAAAGAAAATGTCATAAAAGTGTAATTTTTAAAATAAAGATTGATATTGTGTGCCTGCTTGTGTGTTAAAGAAATTTTCAGGTGGTGAACTAGGCATCGAGGTTTTGTATAA
Source organism: Athene noctua (assembly GCF_965140245.1). Taxonomy (NCBI): domain Eukaryota; kingdom Metazoa; phylum Chordata; class Aves; order Strigiformes; family Strigidae; genus Athene; species Athene noctua. The sequence continues at coordinate 29,626,677 of NC_134038.1, read as the reverse complement.
GCAAATTCTCCCATTTATTATATCTGGAAGAAATAAGAGCACCATCACCGCAGCTTCTACTGAAACATTACATGTCATCCAAAAGCACCCACATTTTCCAAGCTGATGAAAGAGAAATATATTCCAAATTCATTCTTACAATCTTACATTCTTACATTAGACTACAGTTATCGATGTTTTATTTTTTGTTTCGTTTTTCTTCGCAGCTTTGTAATATTAGCTTTCATAGTTAGTCATGATATTTATTGTGAGTTATTTAGAGAAAAAACAAAACTAGAAAATGTACTTGGATACATATAGCTTGAACAGGGTATGCCAAAGAAAAGGTTCATCTCAATTTTTTTTACCCAGTAGAAAAGGTTTCATTGCTGGTTTTGACTACTGCTCTTACCATAAGAATTACCTAGATTCATCAACCAAATGAATGTTGTGTCTATATATATGTAGTTTAAACATCCAATCCATTTTCAGCACAAAGCATGCCAATGAGATGAACAGGAACTATACAGTAGATTCAAGGAGTGTGAGAGAGACTTAATTTGAATATCCTGTTAGCCAGGATGTGTCACAATGGTACCTCAGCTTAAGATCATAATTCTGCGTCTTGTGAATTGTTTTGGTTAGATAAATTAAGTTATTATGGCTGAGGCAACAGTGTACTTAGATATGCCGAGTCACGACTGATCTGCAACTCTTAATATATTTGGGAACTGCTTTTACAGTGTTTTACTGAGTATGATGAGTGACATAATTCTATTATAGTTAATGAGACAGCTTTTTGTGAGGCAGTCGGAGGTACCCATTAAAATAGAATCTTGAAAATCTGAAAACAACTATATTTTTTCTTGTTCCACCCCATTTAGCTTTTAATTATTTTCTTTTCTATGCATGAATTTTTTGCTGTTTATGTCCAAAGGAGGCTGTTGAATTTGGAATCGCACTAATGGACAAATAACAAATGTCAGCAAAAAGGTTAAGTTAGTGTTAAGAAGTTAAGAAAGATATGTTTTCATTATTAAGATCACTTAATTGAGAAGTTTTTGTAAATGTCCTCCAATGAACAGATTTCACACAGCTTTTTGAAGATACTGTGTTGTTTAAAGATATTCTTAGAAGTATATTTCTCTATACAAAAATTATGGTTCAAGAATGGGCCCCAACTCAGGATACTTTTTGTAGCATATGCCAATGTTTATACAGAGTGTAGTACAAAATAGGTTACTATTACAGTCCTTCAAATAACAGGTCTTATGATAAGAGATATCAGAACTTTTCCATTCAACTGTTGTTAATAGATACTCACTCCTTTGAAATACCAAACCCGTGACAGGTATTAAAGTTAAAAGGACTGACAACCACATAAGTTTTTCAGTAGTGCATATTAATACTAACAATATCTTTTAAGAGCAATAGTGTTTACTGAGGACAAAAAGATATTAACTGTACCTGTTTGACATCTGAAAATCCTCTTAGTGTTAGTAAGCACCATTTGGCATCAGTTTTGTTTTAAGCTATAAATAATATACCTCGAGATTATTTTGTGATGCATAATACTATACCTGCTATAAGGCAGAGCACAGTATAGAGATTTAATTCCATTTTGAAATAGAAATTATTTAACACTAAAAGTAGCACAACACAGGAAAGTTACTAACAACTATAACTATGTAGTTGTTAAAGATTGTTGACATAGGCTTTTTGTCAGCAGAAAATTTTCTATGCGTGAGAATTCAGAGTTCATTAAAGATTCTTGACTGACATCCTTAAAGACTAAAATCTACAGTTGGGAGAGTTCACTTGACCATTACTGTTTTGTACACCACTCGTATGAAGCTGTTTAAAAAAAACAAAAGAGCAGAAATATGCAGATGTTTCTGATGAAACTTACCCTATATATTTAGGGGAAAAACAAACCTTTTTTCATTAAACTGAACTGGAGGTAAAAGTAAGTCATGAGACCACTGAAGGTAGGTGGGAGTGAGGTCTTAAATAGTGGTCTAGGCATGGTCGTCCTTCACCAGTGCCAGTTTCTGCTCACTATAACAATTATGTATGGGAAAAGTGGATAGGAAGTGGACAGGCTATGGCTGGAATGCGCTGCATGGAAATGCCTGACAAGACAGACTTCAGTCTGCTGAGATGTCAGTAGCTTAAGGATAATGATAAATTAAGTAGGTATAGTTTATTAAAAAAAGCAGGTGACTGCTAGTCTCAGAACAGGGTAGTGTTTATAGATGTCACTAGTGATCTAAATATATCAATATAGAAACTGGGTAAGTCATGACAATGCAATATCTATATGTGGATCAGCAGGAGAACAGGAAGATCTTGTAAGAGATAAATTCAATTTTAGAGAATTTTATTTCCGTCTACCAGAGAACCACTTTTGAGAAGATACTTCTGGGTATTTGAAAGGGCAAGAACTTTGTAAGTCTCTTTGTTAAGAGTATTTTTCTCATTCAAAAAGCTTGATTTTCTTTTTTTTTTTTTTTTGTCACTCAAATTGACTTTTACATTTTGTTTGCACAGTTCACAGTGGTGGTATGGGATGCCAGGATTTGCATGCTCTGTTTTTTGTTTTTGGTTTTGGTTTTGATTAAAATAACCTCTAGTTCCTGTATGAACTGAAAACTCAATCAGTAGTTACTTTCTGTATTAAATGTGAAAAGAGAAGATAAGCTGTTCATAACCATTCCCACTCCTATACATGTATTACAGAGATGATGAGTGGAAATAATGTTGTTATTTTGTATAAGTCTGTGTTAACTGAAAGCTATTGTTTTTCACACTGAACAATTGCAGCTGGAAATTACAACATATATTGGTTCATGAGGATGTGAAAACATCTTCTGTACTCTGTAATTCCCCTGAATGTCTTATGAAATCGTAGGGCTTGTATTTTTGGATCTGCTGCTTCACTCCAAAAATTGTTATAAAGCTAAGGAGTTTTATTTTAAATAACAATATATGAAATCATACTACTTCACATGTTATGGTCATTAAACATGGATAAAGTAAAATCTTCTGGTCATTGAATTTAACTACCTCATTAGATGTTTTTGCTTTCTACTAGACATTGGTAAAATGGCATATGGAAAATTACCACGAAGATCTCATGGACAAGGGAAGATGAAAATCCCATACATTGTTCTTTAATTGCTTTACGTAAATGTTGTTTCCTTGGGGATTTTGTTTTGTAAATCATCCAAGAGAAGACACATAAATTGAGATTGTTGGAAAGCTTTATTTAATTTACTTCCCAATCAGTGTATCTTTTGAAGATACTTATTGTGCGGTTTTTAACATGATTTTCCATATTCAAAATATAGCTGGAGGACATTTTATGACAATAATTAGGTTAGATCAATCTGTTTTTCTTTTCATTGTTGTACAGTAGTTACTCCGGAACACACCAAATATTGCTATTTGTTGTCTGCCATATGATGTATGCAGAAAGTAAGAAGCTAAGAAAATGAAACTCGGCTCCCCAAAAAGCCATATTAATATTTCATTCATTTTCATACTAGTAAAAAGGGTAGAAAACCCTCTATAAGTACCAATTACCAATGTAGCTGTCACAGTTTTGTCCATGTAAGCTCACCTGAAGGTTCAAGACACAAATATACAGCTGTCATTATATCTAGAAATAGACTTTGGAGATTAAAATAACTTCTGCTACTGATTCAAACTTCTTTTCTGTAGGTAATCAACAAAATGCAGCCTGTTAGAATATACCTCCATTGATTTGGTGTTTGACATGGAAATGTGAATAGCTGTGTACATTTATTAAAATAAAAAGAACACTCTTTTAATGGTTAAGTGTTATGTTGGTTCCTTTCCTAGGTGTTGATGCCATATTTTATAGTCTTGAAATGTTATTAAAAAAATATATGGTTTTTGAAAGACTAAGTGTTAGTGCTAGAGAATTCAACATTTTGGGTGGAAAAAACTTGAAAGCAAAATATTATACCATAGCTGGAAATTAGTAAACATTTACCGTTCCCATTTGACAGGGATTCAGACGGGATCTTTCCAGACTCTAGAGACAGCAATGAAGTCAAATGCTTTCAGTGTTTCCAAGGACTAGAGGCCTGAACTGTTTATCCTTATTTTTAAAGAATAATGTCAAATTCTGTGCTAGGTTCAAGTTAGAGTAACTAAGTTCCTGTCTGTTTCATGATACAAATGGTTATTATAATGTTATATTGAGCCAAGTTATTTTTTCCCCTCATCTGCAAAGCTGTGGAAAATGGATTCATTAATGCGTCTTTCTTTCAATGATTTGGTTTCTTGTTCTCTTCCACATTAAGAGTAATTACTTTCCCACAACCTGGCCTCTTTTGATGGGGACTACTGTTTCCAAATGTAAATGGTTATTGATTTGCCAAAAAGGGACTAATTTAGAAGTCTAAGAGTGTTGCACAGCTGGGAAGAAATTGAAAAACTGGCCAAGTCATTCATACTGCACTTGGCAGTCACAAACCCAAAGCAAAGACTGTTTTTTGAACTTGTTTTCGAGTAATTTTTATTTTAATGATCTTGCATGGTTTTAATACCAGGTATCAATTAAAAATCTATTTAAAATTTAGAGTACAGATTTGTATTACAGTAGGAACTACCCACAGTGTCTTTTCATTTTCAAAATCTCACAACAGCAAATTAACATCTGTGTTTGTTTCAGACTGGTGGACTTGCATATTATTTTATTTTGGGAGAGATTCCTATATTAGTGGCCTCACCAATACCATTATAGCTATTTCTGAAGTAAGATTAAAGTACTGCTTTGTAGAAGTAAATAAGGCAATTTCTTCACCTTTTTTTTAGATGTCTAAGTGTCATCACTGTGTGACGTTGTGCTCCCCCAGACTTTCTGCTTAAGCAATAGCCGCTGGTAGTAGACACTATGGCTGCATCTGGTTTAAGTTGGACTCAGGAGACAAATAACACAATAGATAAGGTCTGTAAGTCTTGCTCAAAGCTGAGGGCTAGATGAGCATGCACCAACCAAAATACAGTGGGTATGCAGATATGACTGTAAGTCAGTTATCTTACCCCATAAATAGTGGACAGCCTCAGTACCCATTGAGCTCTCCTGCATGGCAGTGGGCTGCATGCCAGAATATCCCTTGAGTAGGGATGCTTCTCAAGGTTGTGACACACTGTTATACTGAGTAAGAATGAACTCTTGGAATAGCATATTTAGCTCAGTGTAATTTAAGATATTTTCAAGTGACTGATAGCGTCAGAATATGGTTACCATGGAATTAGAAAAATTCTGATCTGTGATTTTATGATTCTGTTTTATTCTGATATATGGCTGATCTATGGAATTTTCTAATGCTAGTGTTATAGTACCTAGGTCTTTTAACAATTGTATAATGATCAAAACATGTAACAAGGTATAGAAATGTGGATAAAACTATGCTGTGGATAAAGTTGTGTTCCACACAACTGGTTGTCTATATTGGACACACAGGGATTTGCATCTGTGTGCTTCTATCTTTGACTCTAGCTAATGAAAATCAGCTGTTTTCACAAAGAACTGATATTTCAAACTATTTATGCTAATAAACCTGATTTTGAGAGTAACTAGCTGTAGAAAGCTCAGCCTCCTTTATTACCTGACCACAAGAACAAATTTGAAAAGCCATAGACCTGTAGGAAGCGAGTAATAACAAACAGATGGGGATTGTAAGTGTGGGTATCTGAATCTGTAAAATGACTGGCCAGATGCCAAGCCAGGTTTTGTACTTAGCTACCTATGTAGTTTTTCACTATCTTCTAATTTACCTCTTGGATAGGTGACTGCCCATCAGCTTGTTTCTGAAAACATCTCCAGTGCCAAAGTCTATCTATGCACAAGGCTGAATACTAATATAGATGGGAAGACCCACACAGTTTAGGTATTGCAGGAATCAACTTTCAGTATCTGTATATCTTCAAACTGGTGGCCTTGGATGTTAAGTTGTTCATGAAATATCATTTACTGATCCTTCCAGTTTTCTGTGATAACCTGGTGAACATGATGAATATTCCTGACATGGTTTGATAGGCTTAAAAACTACACTTCCAAAAGTACTATTGATGTGCGGAAACTATACTTTGTTAACGCTATTTAAAGACATCATTTAGTTATATCTCCTCCTTAATAACTAACTATTCCACTGTGATTTCAGTTATTAAAAAAAAAGCTTTTGGTCAAAGTACATACGGTATTACATTACCAGTGTGCTCAGATATCTGCTAACCAATATGTTGCTACATTATTTGAGGGTAAAGTGATAAATACAGTTTAATTATTCAGGCTCAGTTTGTCAAGAAAACAAGTGTGTTATGCATCCATAAATGATTGCATCCAACATCAGAAGTAACCTGACAGGAAGTTGTGCTTGTTGTGTACTGTATTGAGTCCTGGTATGTGAAAGGCTGAAATAATTGCTCTGGGGAGTATAGAACATGCTCAAACAGTTAATTCATTAGTGGTGCAATTACCAGACAAGAATGTCAGCAAAGGTATGAGTAAGTGGAATTAATTTCTTACCTCTTTTAAAATCCATATATTTCAGAACTGATCATAATATGTCAAGGGGAGAGGGAAGACTATGTTCCAAATTATTTTAGTTTAGATCTATGACTATACAGTAAACTATTTAGGAAACCCCATAATTTATGTCCAGTCCTGCTCTTAGTGTATTTAGTAGTAAGGTCTCATTCAGGCAGGATTAAATTTAAATTGATGTATTCTGCAAAAATCAGAAATATTGTCTTGAACATAGGTCACTGCAATTCACCTCAGCTTGTTAACATTAACTGTTTTGCTTTGTGTTATTTGTACCCATGGAGTAAAGACTCAATACACTACACCAAAGAAACAATTTCCCTAAGTCATTTTTGACCAAACATACTTACCTCCAGGTTTCAGTGTGAACAGCTTGTGTATTCTACAGTGAAGATAAGAAACAGTTCTTATGCCCAACTGCTTGATGACACTGAAAACAGGTAATATGTTTGTAAGGATCTAAATCACAGATGTTCCACCTCAGTTTTGGAGCAGTTGGGTTTTTTCTCTTTATTTTTTTTTAATTAGAATATGCAAATCATTATGTTTTTGTACACATTCACAGCAAGACAATAGGGCTTTCTTTTTTCTTTTTTTTCTTTTTTTTTTTTTTTTTTTTCCATTGTGACCAGCTGCATTGAAATACCAAGTAAGGTGAGAGGAGATGTTTCACCATGTTGGAGATGTGTGTGAATTCCCTGTTAGACACTAATAAGATTGCTTTGATGAGATCCAGCTGTTCAACCCTTGTGTGCCCTTAGCTTTCTAAGATATAAAAAACTGGGCAGTCTTTCTAGCTCTGGACCTGTAGGAACATGCTAGAAGAAACCCCTTGTGTCTTATACTCCTTTTATCTATGGGACTACTAATCCAGTTGTCTGATCATAAAACAAATGCTCTCTGAACTACATCCTCTTTTACTTCAGCAGCCATATATACTTCAGGTCTTCCATGTCCTCAAGGATCTCCCTATTCTGGTTTACCACTTCATTTTTTTCAAGGATATCCAATATATTTTATATTTATTTAATACCCAGACTTTGTGGAGGTTTTGATAACACCGTTCTTATCTGCTTATCTAAAAATATAGAGATAACAAAAATTAAAAAAAAGATCAAGTATATTTTCCTGCATCAGTTTCCATACCATTTCCTAAGGAATTATTAATTATATTTGAGTGTATGCTGCATCTTCTTCTGTCTATGGATTGTGAGTGGCACCATAGAGTTTTTTTAGAACATGGAGTGTTCCCAACATCTTCTCTTGACCCTGTTTAGTCCCATAGTGAAGCTTCCTTCCATATTGCTTTAAAATATTTCTAAAAGCCCCAAAACAACCCATATTTAAACCCATATTTTTCCTCGCTCAAAGCTTCCCTTGTTTTGGAAATGAAGAATTTACTTATGGTTTCGGTTTGCAGAGAATATTGAACAAAGATTTCTGTAATCCTCCAAGTTACATGATCATGGGTGTGTAGTGCAGATGTGTCTTTGATATTCAGGTATATCTTCTGTATTCATGCTTCTATACTTTGTTTTCATGCTGCTATATTAATGCTTCAAAGAGTGATGCTCAATGTACCGCAAGTCTCAAAGAAAATTGTATGATGCATTTAAATACTAACTTCATATCAATTTAGATTTCTTTTTTGGCTGCAACTTTGTTTTTCTGGACACTTTTCTCAGAAAACATCAATTTAAGTTACTTTGCTTTTGTCTTTAGCAGATGTTTTGGAACTTGTGTTTGAATACTGTAATTTATCCAGGCATGCTGATCTCAATAGACTTTGTGGTGTCTGTCACTCATGTTGCAGGAGATGTTACAGTAGTCAGGCAGACCCCATCTTTGCTTCCAGGACCTTCAGAAACAGGCTAGTATTGACCCTCCTGGCATCTTATGGGGTGATGGCCCTGCCATGATTCTCAGAAATGTTGCTTGCTTCTTCAAGGTTACATTGGAGCGGAGGGGCCAATTTGGTCTCTCATTTCATGTGTTAATAGAAATAAAATCTGAAATGAACACAGTTGGATTGGTGAAAATCTGGTGTCGTGGTTTAGGTACCCTATAAATGCTCCAAATAATGCTAACTTCTGAGGTTATTTTCAACATAATAATGAGATTCCTATTCAAAATATTCAGTAGTAAGAGGAATTTGGAGTACCTGCTCACTAGCAAGAGGTTCTTGGTTTTTTACATGTGCTCAAAGAATATTCTGAAGGAAAAGAATATTAAGTACAGATGTTCTTCCTTTTATTACCCACAGATCCTTGGGGAAATAAAAGATTTTAATTTAATGTGAAAGACTACAAACTGCTGACCTAAAAAAAAATAAAATGTAGAAATCATTTGTTAGACAGTTTCTTACAGATCTACTGAGTAAACTGTTATGTCATTTCAGTTACATACAGAAAATACAAGGAGGGTATGCAGATCTAACATTTGTATTCTCTCAAAAGGTACAAGAGAAAGTACAGTACGGAATTGAACACCAGAAGAAAAAAAATTTACACCGTAATCTCCTGTAATGCTAAGTACCAAACATTCCAGTCAATTCCTGATTTAAAAAAAAAAAAATAGAAAAGAATGACCGTTGAAGATACAGTTTAAGAACCAACAGGAAAAAAAAAAAAAAAAAAAAAGGAAAGAAGAATATTAGTCTTAGCTAAGTACAGAAAAGAAAGTTTCTTTGTCATACTAAAGTATTCCTCGGGTAACTGTTGTCACCCAAGGTACTATGAAATAAGGAGCACCATCTTTATACACTGGAAGTTCCTTTTTGTGACATGGGCTTGAAATTCCTTTATTATATTTTTGTTGCATTAACCAGAATATCAGATATTGCTCTTTTACATGGTTAATTGTTAGACTTATTATTTTCCACTTATAAATACTATAAGGGGTTAATAGAGCATTATTACTTTCTGCTAACACTGTGGAAATGTTCTCAAGGACAACCTCCTAAATGTGGAGAGGTTAGTTCCACTGAGAGTTAACTAGAGAGAGCAAAATCATATTTCAGTATTGCTGCTGTTATCTTTTAGTCTTATATGATAGCAACTGTACTGAACTGATTAGGCTTCATTTGAAAAGAGGAAAAGGGTCAGTTGATGTTGCCCTATCCTGATGACAGTAGATAACACTCAGTATGTTCTGATAAGAGGAGAAAACAAGGATAACCTTTCACATTTGTCCCTTGTGGAGTGCAATGACGATTATACCTGCTCTGTAATACCAAATTTATCTGCTAACGATACTTATTTATATATTTCCTCAGGAAGAATATTTTACCAACACTCTTGAGAGCAGAGATATCCTTTCACTGATATCACATAAATGGAGAAGAAAAATGTCAATTATTAACATTTGTATAACTAAATTGTCCAGAGATCAACACAGTATTTTTGAATTTCATGTAAAGAGATTAAATTGCCGGCAGCAGCCTCCCCATATTTCCCATGTCTCTTGATATTCAGTCTTCCTATGGAATCCAAGGATTTGTTGATTTGTATTCCACAGCTATGACTATGAATCTCTCTGTAGAGGTGAAGGGATTCACCAGAAACAGTGAATTCTTTGTATACTGTTCTCATTTAAAAAAAACCCAAAACTTGGCTCCTCTTCTGCATGCATATATTAACATTGACTTTGGAAGAAACAACATGCTGTTTGATTTTTTTTCAGATGTGGAGCCAACAGGGATCTCTTTGGCTATGGATCTGTAAAATGATTGGAAATTTTTTTCTGCATTTTACTCTGGAGATTTGGAAGTTGATTATCAGGAGTGTTGTGTGAGTAGATGTCATAAAATAGTTTATGACTGGATTATGTTTATTTTGGGCTCCGAACTGACACAATTAGTCTAAGAAAAATAGCACAAGTTTTCTAGCAGTTCAGATATTTCCTGGAAATACATGTGTTGAGCTGAGAAGTTTTCTAGGAAAATGTAGATCATCTTAGTTTTAAAGCATGAATATATCTAAAAAGAACCTGTCTGATTCTGATCTCAGAAGCAAAGTTGCAGTTTTTGGTTAAAGTAACAGGGATAGAAACTCATCTTCCAACCTGAGAGTTACATATTAAGCCTTCTGATCACCCTCTTGATGTTAATGCAGTAGGAAGTAAGTGCACATCAGGATTACAGACAGATTGTACTGTACACTGCATAAATATGCAGTAAGGCATAAATTTAATGTCATCTGTTAGATTCTAATCTAAGTAAAGGGTTAATATATAGAAAGATGGACTGTAGTGATAAGGTGTGCAGGAAATTGGTAGAATTCAGATTTGGTTAGTTAGCCATTAAAATATAAACAAACAAACAAACAACAGAAATGCCATTAACTGTCAATAACTATTGAAATATGAGCACTCATTTTAATTGAAGTTTGTAAACAAGTGGAAAACTTTTTCTCTACAGTGAATCATTTTAGTGCCTATGAATAGATAGGTATGTTACAGGAATACTGTCATATGGTTGGTTGGAGTACCATGTACTACTTTGCGACTGCTGTTAGAATAAATGTAAAAAAGCAAGAAAGTAAAGTGATTTTCTGATATAGAGAATTTAAAATCTAAAATTTTGGATCTTGATGTTTCAGCTTAGTAGTGAACCTTGAGCCATAGATAGACTTGGCAAAATGTCTTCCACAGTAGTTAGGCAAATAGTGTTTTATAACATTTAAAGTATGGAAATCGTCTTTCTGCCATTTCTGTTAAATTATTGTCACTTTGGTTTTTTTTTTATACATGGAATTCCAACAAAATATTAACTATATTATTCTGTTAGTAAGAGATGCAAGAAGCATAAGAAGGTGAAAAATCCATGAAAAAAATATGAGCTTTGTCTCACTTCTTTTTAAATTTTCTGCACATCTTATGTTATCTTCAGCGAACCTGACTGAATCACAGCCTTAAACTTTTGGGCTGAATATAATCTGGACATTTCATCTAGTAAATCATTTACACAGAGTTTACCTGTTCTCTATTCCCACAAGTATGCTTAATCTCACCTTCTCAGGGAAATCATTAGACTGCAACACTGCTCTAGGTAATTTATTCTATTAGTGGTGTTCACTGTTAAAAACCTCTTTCTGATGTCTAATCTAAATTTTTAATTCCAAGCCATTTATCTTTGGTTTATAGCTCTGAATCTCTTCAAGTAGGTCTCTTCCTTTTATTTGGCTAGAGTATTTTAAAAAAAATATGCGTATTCTTTATAAAAAAATTAATAGGTCTCACCAGAGATTAAAGTTCCAGGCAACCTTTCCTATTTCATTTGGACACGTCATGGTAAAACCTAAAACCTTCTCAGAAGACCTTGACACATTCTATGTCTTTTAGAGGAAAGAAAGAGATAACAGTGACTTATTAATAAATATTATGACAGTCCAAGCGTGTTCTCTGGCAAAGACATCTCAAGGAGGATGGGCTTTGAATGTTGACAAGGAGGTTTTGAAAGTGACTGGGAGTTACAATATGGTGGGAACAGGCTAAGGAGATAAGGAATAAAAGGTTTTAAGCTGGGAATATGGGAATGGAATGCAGAAGTTAAAAAGGTAAACACATAAACAAACAGAACATAGTGTGTTAGATCATTGTAAACTAAAAAAAAGTTAATACTTTTGTTTGTTTGTTTAACAACAACATTAATGTCACAAAACTAAGAATATATTAGATCTTTCGTCATTGTTTTCAAAACAATGTGACCTTCTCTGAAGCATTTCTGAGGGTATTCTTAGTACTTTTATCCATTCATATATGGAAATTTATTTTTAATTTTATTTCAATAATGAAACATCAATGCCTTTTCTTATTTCAGTATTCCACCTTGGATATAATCCATCTAAATTATATTCCTGAACTGTTTTGTCCTTTCCAGTGATTGACACAGTAACTTATATTCTTCCTAGCTGCTGACACTTCACCACTTTTTTTTTTTATGTGTGTAGAAATTGCTCAAAGTGACTGCTGGTAGCATTTTAATTTTATCTGGCAATTACCTTTAGAATTTCAGTGATTAACATGTCAGATACTTAATGGATCCAAGAACTCTTCCACTTTTCTTCCTAACAGCATCTCTACCTGAAATGAATATTTTTTTTACTTGAAATTAGTATTCATTTCTCTGCACTTTCATCATTTTTTTAATTAATGTCAGAAAAAAGGTAGTAGTGATTAATCATAGGCATTTCAGTTTAGGTAGCAACATATGTGGGAAAAGTAATTTTATCCACTTCTGGAGTCTACTGTTCTAATGCTTTTGAGAGGCAAGAATATGAATATTCTCTATTATGCACTTTATGACAAGGAGAAAATAATGTTATAATCAGGCTTGTTCTGCTATCCATCCTTGTAAAACTTACTGGTGGATTCTGAATGGTTTTAAATTATTCTAAAGTATATTTATAGTCTGGCACAAAGCCACCCTGTGCTTTCAGTGTGTTCTTATCAAACCTTTGGTGACTCAGATAGGACACAATTACCGAGCTGTGTGCCAAGGTTCTGTTGTCTTTTCTGAACTGTTCAGCTGTTCCTCTCAAGGGTAAAATCTCAGCAGAACTGCCAATAGAAATTACTTCCACACACAGACATACACTGCAAGAAGCTGTCATTTAGAGCAAGAGAAGGGGAACAGTAGGCTGGACCCAAAGCTTGTGGCTTCCATATTCTTAATTCCTATTTTACTCTGACTTTCCCATTACCTTTGGTAGGTTCACAAATACAAATTTTTGAACATAAAATCTGATTTTCCCTGCAGTGGAGCTAAATAAGTAATTCCTAGAACTCTTGGCAGAATTCACCTGTGCTGAAACCCCTCCCCTTGTTCTTTTACATTTCACTCACATCTTTTCTGCATTTCTCAGCCCTGGCTACTGCCCACTGTGGTTATCACTATGATAAAAAGGACAGTTATTGAACCCCAGAGAGGTCTTGCCTCTCTCTCCCCCTCTGCCATCAAGGGGCTGCCTAAAAACAATGCCAGCTATCTGATCTAATGAAATTAGTCAGTTGATGTGAACTTTATGGGAATCAGGTTTGCCACATTACCATCCTGGCTGTCCTGTCTTTCCCATGTAAGAAGCAAGGATTACTTAAACTGAAGATTTAGGTGCTGCAGAGGTCCTAATGGATTCTCCTTTATTTAATTATCTTACAATGATATCTGATTGATGATTTCAATTATTTTCTTTTATGTTCTTTTGGACATAGATTTCATCCTTTCTATATTGAAATTTACCCAAAGCCTGAAACAATTACGCCACCAGAACACCAAAATCAGAAGAGAGTTTTCAAGATGAATGTTTAGGGTAATATTAAATTAATGGGCTCATTTACTATCTATACTGGGACTTCTAAATTCTGTGTGCACTCAACTTATTGTAGAAATACAGCTGAGGCATTTTAAAGTGATTCTTTATCATTGCTAGCAGTTAAAAAAGACACTGAACAAAACAGAAAATAAAGTCTCAGGCTCTTGGAGGAAAATTTTTTTGGTTTTTATTGTGGCCTCGCTAGGTAACCAATTGAATTATTCATAGAGAATAGTTATTTAACACAATTTCGTTATCTGATAAAATTTGGCTTGTGGTGATATATTTTGTGTAGAAATATATAAATTAAATTACAGAGTCTTAAAGGGTTTATGAAATAATGTAGTAACTGAAATTAGACCATAAATGAGTAAATAAACAAAGAAAAGATTGAGTAATCAGAATTATTTTGTATTCATTCAGGAAGAGAGCAACAATGAATTCATAAAAGGAGAAAAGCAAAGAGAATGGTAGAGTAGCAAGGCACTAGAAAATGTTTTATAGCATCTTATCATTGGTCTGGAATATCTTAAAAAGGAATATTATGAAGTTTTTTAAATATAGACATTCAGTTATATCAAATTTTTATCTGAGTCCAAGGATTATCACTATACTCTATGTTTCTAAAGAAAAAAAATATCCTAATAAGCTATCAGTTTATTTAGCATTGATAATGTTAATTACAGTGTTGAATAAACCCAAAAATGAGGACAATCTACAGTGGTCAACACCAAGAATATTAACATTCATGTAATTAAAAATCAATGTGTGGATGTGGCTTAAGCACCTTTGATAATAGAAGTAAGACAAGCTTCATTTTGTTTATGCAGTAATTAGCTCAGTCACTGATATTTGCATATATACTTATATGATCCTATAAAGTATCATTGCCACATTGCAGTCCCGCACACATAATGTCAGTATCCTACTGTCATCTCCTTCTTGAATGTAAAACTCAAATCTCATTTGTGTTTACAACAGCAGAATGCTTTTGCCTTTCTCTGGAACTATCCTCAAATTTATTAAAGTTGTATTTGTATGATATAAAATGCAAAATTCTAGTGACAATTCACCATATATTGTGTTTAATCTGATAAGTGTCAGTGCTCAGTTTAGAAGTGATCAGATGCCCCTCTGTGATGAAGAGTTCTATTTTACCAAATTTCCTCCTGGACTATTGTTAGATTTATTTATTAATGTTCTTAAAAAATAGCCAAACCAATAACAAACACAAGAACAAGAAAAGCACTACCTCAAACCAATGTTTTATCAGTTCTTACCTTCATGTTATCAATCAACCCTAGAAAGCCTTCTCTGTGTATAATGGGAGGATTAAAGGCATTATAGAAGAAGAATTCAATTAATAGTAAAAAAAATGAACAAAGGGAGAAAGCATGCCCTAGAGATGAAGATAGGTGGATAGGAAAATAAATAGTTTAAAAAAAACCCCACCTCCCAAAAAAAAAAACCAACCCAAACAAAACCATAAGGACCCAAACATCAAAGTTCCAGTTCTGGTAATAATTAGCTTTCAGTGCCTAACACAAAAAATATTTAACTGGTTTGGTTGTATGCAAGTAGACAATGAATTTCAACTTGATTAACACAACTCATTATTGCTTCTGTCAAATGACATGTTTTGTGCTGAAACAAAAACTGGCATGAATACAAAGGTACTCCCAATTTGCAAGGTTTGGAACCAAAATGGTGGAGTGTTTGCTGCACTTGTGAATCATCATCCGTTTGAAAGCCCCACTATGAAATACTAAAAGCTGAGGTACCTCCTGGTCTCTGCTGGCACATTCAGTACAAAATGGTGAAGTCTGAGGGTGCTCTCAGCTGGACATGCTGAGATGTAGTCAGTCCTCAGCCCAAAGCAACCCTTTCTTTAGCAAAGCTGAGGATACTGAAAAGGACTGGGGAGAAAGGCTTTCATTTAACCTCAGTGTTAACCAAAATGACAGCAGTTTCATCAGCCTGTTTAAGTCACTAAATCATATTATGAAGGCAGTTAAATGGGCTAGAATCTGTCAGAGAAGGTGAATTGGGTTTCTCAGGCATTCATTTCTGAAAAAAGGGAAAAAAGAAACCCATCAGACCCTCTGTCATGTATTATTCAAACTAATATTGTGATTACAAACAGCTTGTTCTAAAGCTTCCTGCGAAGGAAAATCAACCAGTGGATCTCTCAATGTACAGGATCTGAAATATTAATAATTTCAGAATAAAAGTAACTTTGCTCCAAATAGTTTTAAAAAAATCAGGAGCTTACAGTATACATCTTCAATGGAATCATTACTTCTGAGGTCTGCTTCTCCACTCAAGTAAGCAAGTTATAAACCAGTGTATCATCACCATTTGCAATACACTTAATCCCAATACACTTCAGTGTTAGCAGTGGAAGAGTCGGGTTTCCATACCACTTAACTGGAATTTATCAAATTAAAAATACTGTGACACAGCACGGATTTTGCTCTGTGTTTAGACAAAGCTAAACATTCAATTCTGTATGATTACCTTCTCATTTTCTTTGACGCTTCTTAAAGGACAGGATAGTACAGGAGAGTGTTTTATGGAGAAATTACCCCTGGTTTGGTGAAACAGAGACATGAATGGAGTCCATCAGTGAGAGAAGGCAAATGCCAACAGAACAGACATCACGCTGCTGCTATCCAAGTTAAATCGTTCCATAAGAAGCTTGGGACTTCAGTGAAAACCACCAGTCATCGCATTGCACTGTTCTCTTTATTGTTGCAGCAGCCCTCCCAGATTAACCATCTCGCCCACTCTGTTTTTTCTGTAGACCAGAATGCAGCTGTTAATTATTTCTGCTTGGCAATCTTCTTTTTCTTCCTACTCCTTCTACTTCCTGCACTATGACCTATTTAGGTTTCTTTTTTTTTTTTTTTCCCCTGTGGAAAAATAATAGTCAATCTGTATATATGTTCTGAACATTAGTTATCCTGAGAACAATTTTAATACATTATTAAAATCAACAGGAATAATAATTTTCTGAATCCCTAACAAAGCACTAGAATTAGCCAAGTAATTCCTTTATTAAATACAACGGTAAAGAAAACAGTTTAAGTAAGTATGCTTTCAGTTGAAGCACAGTTCTGTGCACCGTCGAAGACACGTTCTTTAGAACCTGCAAGTCACTGCCTTGTCAGCCATTTCCTCAGAATAAAATAGTTTTATTTAGTTAGTTTTTAACTGCCTTTTAGTTCTGACTATTTAAGGATTTTTTTCCTCAGCATATTCCCTTACTCCCCACAGCCTTCCTAACCAGACCGCACCTCTTTTTAGCCATATACGCTGACAGCCAACTCTGAAAGGGCAACATAACATGTGGATTCACATTACACTCTATCCAATACAGCTGTCAATTGTTAATGAAAGGAGTGGTCTTACTTTTTCTTGTGTCTCATGTGTAAATCACCTAACCAATCTAAAGGAAAAGAAACAAAATATATATTTACTTACACACACACTGACTCATGCACTTACACTCTGATCAGTTTTATACAGCCAGAAGATCTGACATGAAGAAGAGGTTGGGAATAAATGTCATTAGTCCTGGTAAAATGAACAAGGGGAGCGTAAGATATGGTCCTCTGGTGTAGTCAGATAGATCAGACGATGTGAACATAATGTGAAATTGCATCCTTGTCCTGAGTATGGCTGGGATGGTGTTAACTTTCTACATAGTAGTCCATATGGTATCGTGTTTTGCATTTGTGACTAAAAACACTGTTGATAACACACCAGTGTTTTGGCTATTGCTGAACCGAGCGCACACAACATTGGAGATTTCTCTTTTTCCCACTCTGTCTTCCCACTAAGTAGGCTGAGAGTGGGCCAGAGACTGGAGTGGGACACAGCTGGAACAGTTGATCCAAACTGGCCAAAGGGATATTTCATGCCATATAATGTCATGATTAGCAATAAAACAGATAGAGGAAGAAGGTGGGTGAGGTGATGGGCTGGCTTCCAAGGCAGGAAGTGTTCAGAGAATGGCTGGGCATCTGTCTTCTTGTGGGAGCTGGTGAGTTATTTCCTTTCTTTTGTTTCCTTTTCCTTTTCTTCACCTATTAAACTGTCTTTATCTTGACCCATAAGTTTTCTTGCTTTTTTTTTTTTTCTTGTTTTCTCCCCTCATCCCCCTGGGTAGGGGGAGGGAGCAAGTAGCTATGTGGGTGCTTGGCCGCTGGCCAAGGTCAATACTCCATCGTCCTTAATGTACAGATTATTCTATATGTATGTCTGATGGTGCAGAGGAGATAATCTGCTTACCTCTGACTTTTCTAAAGGCACATGATGCCTTCCTTTCAAAGTCTTCCTGAGTTGGCAAATTGCAGAACAGCTCAGTGGAGGAGAAGGAAGAAACCTAATTTTGTCCTCTATAACAGTATAAGAAACCTCACAAAGAAGTTGTTCCACATTATCTTTTCATGACTGTGAAAAGAATGCAAATTTGTGTAATGATCTTATAACAAGCCAAAAAAAAAAAAAAAAATTGTCTTCATTTTTCAGAGGATCAAGACTATGATTGGTCCCACAGTATGAGCAAGAGTTTCTTGGTTATTGCATTATTCTTGTTACCAGCAAATGGACTTGGATATGTCTATGACTTCCTGGCTATCTCTACGAGCAGTTTGAAATTGTCACTCCTGCCTCAGAACAGATCTGTATGTTGAAAGTATTGGGTTACTAACTAGCACAGTTCCTGCTTTGCTGGCCTCTAAATCAACCAGCCAAATTGAAGTAAGGTCATACATGATAGGATAGTGCCACAGCTTCAAGAGGAGTAAAGGAGGGGAGTTTTGAGAAGGGAAGTCCATTTGGACAAGCTTCAGGATTCCTCCCAGTGTCATGAATCCAACATTTTCTGTGAGGAGACATTGCAAAAGGCAACATTATCACAATAATATGATGCCTGCTTAATGAAAGAGTATATTCTTGAGTAAGTACCACCACTGCCTTTTGCAGCTTTCCCAACAGTTGGCCTAAAAGAAATTAAACTACCATTTGAATGGGTTTTCGACCAGTTAATTGTTTGACACAAGAGTTATGACAATAAAAGTGCTTATGCCAGCTTTAAAATAAGCTTTTATTGAGAAGAGAAAAAAAAAACCAAACCACAAACCAAAACAAACAAAATCCTCCTGGATATACAGTTCCTGCCTTTGTATTTTGCACAATGCTCTGTCAAATTCACATTCAATTCAGTACGATTTTAACATTGATTTGGGATCATCATAAATTTTCAGTGTAAGGATAGGTTATTTGGTACTTGTTCCTAGGAGAAACTTTTACTTATTGTGCTTATGAAAAGCATCTCTACCTTCCATTTTGTATTATGCAGATGTCTATCAGGTTTCTTCTGGAAAACTGATAATTAGACTTTTGAATTCTCCAAATTGGGTTTGTAATTAAATGCAGCTGCAAAGCAATAGGTACAACTGGAAATAACTACTTCAAAATCAGGTCTTATGTCCAAACTAATTCTTTTGCAGCTGGTGAAACTTTTGCCTAAATAAAGACTCCATTTGGTACAAAATTATTTATTTTTGGCTAAAAATAGGTGGTTCTGTGCACATCCAGTCTTTCTTCAGGCCACTTATTAGATAACACCACCACATTTTGTACACTGTTGAACCTTACTGTTTTTCAACTACAAACACCAATTCATGACATCTTGTTCACATCCCACCCCACCCCTGCCCCTGGCCTGCCAAAAGGTATGTTACAGGCAGCTGAAATTTTAACTCTGCAGCTCCTAGTGTGAAAATAAAAGTACTTTTCTTTATTATGCCTTCAAACAGAGATCTCATAAGAAAGAACATACACAAAACCACAACAGAGCTATTTTATTACACCCCAAAAAGTCAAACAGTCATTAAAATATTATATAACACATTTTAACACTCATTCCTTGCAAAATGTAACAGGATATAATACCTGAACTGATGGTGCTAGACTGTCAATACAGTGGAACGAGTCATCAAATCTAAAAGTAGATCTATGTTAATAAACAGTGATATGAACGTAAATAACATGCCTAGAATCATGCAGATGGAAACTCCCTTGTTTTTTTATTCTGAAATAAAAAGGCAGGTCATTCTGTAAGTATCTGACAAAGATGCTAATCATACATATAATCACTGATATTGCATACTTTTTTTTGCAAAAAGATTCAGTTTTCTCTGGCAGGCCTCTGATTTTGAAGAAATTTAGTTATTCAAAATACAGCTTTTTAAAGTCATAATACTTACTGTCCCCTTAATTTTATAATTGAAATTGTTTATACTGAAATCAAAACCCAAATCCAGGAATTTATCTGCTTTAAAGCAGTTTACTCAGTCTAAGTGTCTGTGCACTTCATTTTGGAGCTGTCGCTTTGCTGCATCTCTGGGTATATGAATAAGAAACAGGATGTCTCTTTCTTTGTCAGATAATAAAAACAAGCACATAAACCAAGTGTAGAATCTCAGTGTGATTCTTGGCTTGCAGTATAGTTTTGAATGGTGTCATCTAACCGTAACAACAGGGTATAGAAACAGGCTTGTGAAGAAGCTTGCTTTTACCTTTTTGTTGTAGGTCATTCTCTGTTTGGGAAAATATATCTGCTAGTTCAATATATGGATATATAAAAGGCATGTTGAGAATGACTAATTGGGATCACAAAAGTTTTCAGCTTTTTATTTAAACTGTTTATCGGGGATATAACAATCCACACAAATGAAATACAGTCTAATTTATAATGCCAGATCAGAAAGTTTGTCTGACTTGATAACTCCTCAGAAGATAACTTAATTCCTTCCCAATACAATACAATTATGTGGTTTAAAGGTCATTATAAATGACTGAAATTATATGGAATAGATTCTCTGAGACAGATTATATTATATTTTATTCCCTCTCAATGAGCACAATATAATATTCAAGGTATATCCATAGTAATGAGATGCATTAAGAGTGCCATTTTATAATGGTTATGTCAATAGTTAGACCTAATGCCTAATTTTTACAGAGGGCTCCCAAGACATTTCTGTCAATTACATATGCACAGAGATATGAATGTACAATAGGAAATTTATATAAATATAATAAAATCCAAGTTCTCAAATACATTGAAATCCAGGTATTCTAGAGAATGTACAAGGAAGCTGTTTTCCAAATTAGTTCAATTAATCACATGTTTGTCTATATGAAATGCAAAGAAAATAATTTGAAGAGGAAAACAATCCTGTGAGATGGGCATTGTGTTCATGACAAGCCTACATTCCCCTTTCCACACACTAAAATATTAAGGGACACTGAATATAAGAGGAAAGAGGAAAAGAGAGTCCAGCGTTACTTGGCAAACACACATTTTAATGATTTCTTTTCAACATATAATACAGAGGAAGAAGAGAAAGAAGATACCCTAAGCTACAACACTGGTGAGAAACACCCCACAGACAGATGCAGGCTTGGAGTGACAAACTTAACTTCTACCCCTGCATTCTTCGAGCAAAGTGTTGGAGTTGTGAAACAAACTGCCACCTGCACTCCATTCACAGTGGGAGGGAAGAGGTAGGCAGGGGCTGGAGGCTAAAACCAGAAGCTTTGTATACCATTTAATGGTAGGTAACACATATTGCCTGGAACATAACCTAAAATTACATTCCCCAAAACTGATAGTCTATTAAGAGGGTGTGTTGTGTTTGTGTGTGTGGTAAAGTTTTTGGTACTGGGGGAGGGGGCTACAGCTGTGGCCCCTGCAAGAAACTTCTCAAAACTTCCCCGGCTGCAAGTCAGACCTGCCTCTAGCCAGGACTGAGACAATTAGCGACAGTGGCCGTACCTCTGTGATAAGATATTTAAGAAGGGGAACCTGGGAGGAGGAAGAGTTGTGAGGAGGATTTGTGAAGGATACACCTATGCAAACACCAAGGTCAGTGGAAGAAAGGAGGAGGAAGAGAGGAGGTGTGCCAGTGCAGAGACTCCCCTGCAGCCCATGGTGAGATGACAGGCTGCTCTCCTGTCACCCAGGGAGGTCACCAGTAGAGCAGATGCCAACCTGCAGCCCATGAAGGCCCCCATGCCAGGGCAGGTGGATTCACCTGAAGAAGTTTGGAACTCTGTGGGAAGAAGACCCCTCTTGTAATTTGGCTCTGGGAGGACTACAATGCATGAGTGACCCATGCTGGAGCAGCTCAGGAAGAGTTGCAGCCCATGAGACAGACCCGTGGTGGAGAAGTTTGGGAAGAGCTTCAGCCCATGGGAAGGACTCATGTTAGAGAAAGTTCATGGAAGACTGTCTCCTCTGAGAGGGACACCACGCTGAAGCAGGGGAAGAGTGTGAGTGCAAGGAGCGCTTTCCCCTGAGGAGGAAGGAACAGCAAGACTGACCACACCCTTCCATTCTCCGGAAAGCCTGGGAAGAAGGTGGGGGGGAGGTGTTTTTAGGGCAGTTATAGTTCTCACTGTCTTACTCTTTTTGTTAAGGGTTGTTGTTGGTGTTTGAATTAAACTGATGCTCTTTTTCTTCCCTTAATGAGTCTGTCTTTTGCCTGTGACCATAACGGGTGTATCATTGCTCCCTATCCTTATCTCGATTCCCGAGCTTTTTGTTTTTCCTTCCCATTCCTGAGAGGGGAGGGGTGAGCAAGCAGCTGTGTGGTGTTCAGTTGCCCTCTGGGCTCAAACCACGACAGAGGACTACTGCAACTCATGTGCCTAACCAGACTCCTTCCTCCAATTATTCCTTACAGAGACCAGTATCTCTGTCTTGCAAGTATTCACATAACAGTTAAAATAGATAACAACAAAGGTGAAAAAATAAACCATCCACTCTACCTCATATCCTTCATTATTCATACAATCTAAAAATGTTTCAATATAAATCCAGAAGTCCAGTTCTCACCTCAAGACTGACGGCAGCAAAAATAAATTTTATGTTGACCCTGAAGTCCGGTTTAGCTTTAGTTATAATGTAAAATATCTGCTCTCAGTTCACAGAGTGTAGGAGGGAAGGAACATAGTCATCTACTTATGGAGACAAGACAGCTGGTTGAAAGCATCCTTTCTGGCATCTGAGTTCATTTTGGATTTTAACAGTTTAAGAAAAGTTGCTGTTTTCTGGTACTTCTCATGCCTTGAAGGTCAATTGTGTCTTAGTACATAATGCATCAACCTGAGGAAAACACTGTGTCGTCTAATTGCCTATTTTAGAACCTATTGTGAAAAAACACAGGTTAAATGTTTTGTCAGGGAGAAAGAGATTGATGAGTTACTTGGAAAATAGGAATAGCTCCAGCCTGGATATAACGTCCTCCACAGGTGTGGGCACAGAATATCTGACAGTTCAAGGTTTGTTTATTGGCAGTTTTTATATTTCTAACTTGATAGCAAATGCTAGGTTGTGGCACCAGAAGACATCACTGAGTATGAGTTGTAATTTAGAGCAGCTATCCTTTTAGGACAAGACTCATTCACTTGAGGTATTAATTGGTGTCATAAAAAAAAAAAAGTAATACAGACTTTTCAACTTGCCATCATTTAGACTATCAGTTTTTTCAACTGAGACCAAAAATATGTAAATCTAGGAAGGGAACTTATCTTCTAAGCACATAGCTGACTATTAGTACCTTTCTAAGAGGAGAATCTGTATCGATTCAAGAGAGTTTGCCTTTTTGTTTCTTTTTGTTTGGTTGTTTGTTCCACCAAGAAGCTTTTAAAAGCATCCCCTAAAGGATATCTTTTGTCTTGTGATGATACTCTTCTTCCATTCAAAGATGACAGTCAGGGAGAGTGTTTTAAGGTGTCTTGAAACACCTCCTGCAAGACTCCTTTCCCCCTCTTCCCTTGTTACAGCAGAAGGCCCCACTGAACTAAAGTTAATCTTTCTAAATTGTCCCTACTGTCTGTCCTCCTGTTATACACAAGGGAC
Source organism: Athene noctua (assembly GCF_965140245.1). Lineage (NCBI taxonomy): Eukaryota > Metazoa > Chordata > Aves > Strigiformes > Strigidae > Athene > Athene noctua. Next base: position 29,602,871 of record NC_134038.1, on the reverse strand, counting down.
ATTTAACGTAAATGTTTAATTTTGATTTCTTGAAAATGGAGTGAGCGTGAATTATAGACTAAAATTTAGATTAAATTTGCTCACTATTTCTACTAGTATTTGGTATACACTTAATATATGTAAATTAATATAGAATATAGATAGATAGAATGTCCTTTTCAAACCAGCATCTACCAGACTGTCTGCAGGGAGACTGCTTCCCTTTATGATTATTAAACAAGTCATTAATAGTATTCTCACAGTGAAGCTGATGTCTCCACTGACTTGAACAGTTGAATACTGAAAAACAGTTACTGCAGAAGAGGATGGTGAGGACTCTGGCTTGTGAAACAGAGATTTATGTACCTTATTTCCTTGGCTTTTCTAATTAACCCTTATTTTGAAAAGCAAAAATTGGCAACAAATTGCAAAATTATCTGTATATGTGTATATGTATGTACATATAGCTTTAGCAAAGAATTTTAAGAAAGCACAAGCGTTAACACCCACTGTTGCTATTGTCAAATGGTAGAAGGGTGGCTCTTCTATCATAGCACTTTTTGCACTAGATAGAAAGAGAGGACAGGCTGCAGCTCTACCAGAGGAGAGGCAAGAGCTGAACAGTGGAAGACAGTCAGAGCTTTTACCTGAAACCTATGGTGCCCAAAGCCAGACCATGCAAACACCCATTTTTCCTTACTATGTCTATATTTGAATGTCCTTTAAGCTTACTCTCTTTCTGACATTATAATGGAGGCAAGTCTTAAGCGGTTTTCTGCACACATGAGACAGAGTTATATCAGGTGGGGAAAGTTGAGTCAGTATTAACACAACACAGTAAGATCTTCACTAACTTCAAGGAGAATGCTTGGCAAAATTCTTTTCTGCTGTGGGGGTTGATCCTGGTTGGATGCCAGGTGCCCACCAAAGCTACTCTATCACTCCCCTCCTCAGCTGGGCAGGGGAAAGAAAATATAACAAAAGGCTCGTGGGTTGAAATAAAGACAGGGAGATCACTTAGCAATTACCATCATGGGCAAAATAGACTTGACTTGGGGAAAATTAATTTATTACAAATCAAGGCAAAGTAGGATAATGAAAAATAAAACCAAATCTTAAAAACACATTACCTTCACCTATCCCTTTTTCGTAGGCTCGATTTCACTCCTAATTTCTCTAACTCCTCCCCCACAGTGGAGCAGGGAGTTGGGGAATGGGTTTGTGATCAGTTTATCACATGTTGTCTCTGCTGCTCCTTCCTCCTCAGGGGAGGGACTCCTCACACTCTCCCCCTGCTCTAGCATGGAGTCCCCCCATGGGAGACAGTCCTCCATCAACTTCTCCAAAATGAGTCCTTCCCACAGGCTGTAGCTCTTCACAAACTGCTCCAGAGTAAGTCTTTCCATGGGGTGCAGTCCTTCAGGAACAGACTGCTCCAGTGTGGGTCACCCACGGGGTCACCAGTCCTGCCAGGAAACCTGCTCCAGCGTGGGCTCCTCTCTCCATGGGGCCATGGGTCCTGCCAGGATCCTACTCCAGTGCAGGCTCTCCACAGTTTCACAGCCTCCTTCAGACACATGCACCTGCTCTGCTGTGGGGTCCTCCCCGGGGTGCAGGTGGAGATCTGCTCCACCGTTCACCTCCCTGGGCTGCAGGGGCACAGCTGCCTCACCATGGCCTGCACCACGGGCTGCAGGGGAATCTCTGCTCCGTGCCTGGAGCACTTCCTGCCCCTCCTTCTTCTCTGACCTTGGTGTCTGCAGAGCTGCTTCTATCACATATTCTCACTCCTTTCTTCTGGCTGCTGCTGTTGATATGCAGGGTTTTTCTTTTTTTTCCTCCTTCTTAAATACGTTATCACAGAGGTGCTGCTGCCATCACTGATGGGCTCAGCCTTGGCCAGTGGTGGGTTTGTCTTGGAGCTGGCATTGGCTGTACTGGACATTAGGGAAAGTTCTAGCAGCTTCTCACAGAAGCCACCCCTGTAGCCCCCCCGATACCAAAACGTTGTCACAAACACAATACGTATGATAACCCAAATGCTTCCAAGTGTGACTGCGCTTTAAGTCTGATTACTATATTTGTATAATGACTGCTTTGTAAGCATACCCTGTCTCACTTATGTGGAAATGTTCTCATCTATTTCTGCTTAGGTGTTGCAAAAATTGTGTAAGTATTTACAATCAGGTTTTGGTTCTCCATTGCACAATGGAAAATATATTTTCTCTGTAGCACAAAGTCCCTATTTGTACTGAAATCACTACTGCTACCACTTGTATTAGCACTCAGCTGCCCCATTTTTGCTTTCTTAAAGCACAAATATGCTTAGAAAGCTTCACAGGATCCTTGTAGCCACCTAGTGACAAGCTGTACTGATAAAATGGATGCTGCAGTGTGGATTAGTAAAACTAGTACCCTTTGCATAACCATCTGGTGCAAAGCCTGTGGGGTAGATTAACTGCATTGTGTGTTGTCAGCACTTTCACAGAAAAATTGACACAGCTTGAGGTCAGGTTCACACAGTTCCCTCTGTTACATGACATAACAGCAGATAATTAATTGCATCTTATAATCTACTCTTCCATTCACTGATTTTAAATGTCTATGTTTTTTGTTGGGTAGAAACTTGAATGCTGAGTGGATCACTTGGAGTCACCTGGGTTTATGATACCAGACATTTTTTGTCACAGATACTTCATTTATCAGATCAACAGTACACATATTAAACTGAGAATAATAGAAGTATGCAACCCAAAATTCTGTGACATATTCTGAACAAAAGTATAATTAAACATTTTAGAGTATGCTAGATCTAGATTTTCTTACATGTCAGCTCGACAAGTGTGCATCCTTTATCAGAAGAAAACATTTACCTTGGGAATTCTTTTTCTGGCAAAAATGAATTATTTAAATATGCTTTCAAAGTCCAAGTGGCATGTCTTAATATATAATCACTATAGCCCACCTGAATTAAAAGTATTATATTTATTGCAAAATCATTCTTCTCTAGTGTACAAACACACTTAAAAAAAAAAAAACAAAACAAAACACAAAACAAAAAACAAACAAAAAACACAAAACAAAAAAAAAAACACTTATAAGCTTTCTTTGCTAAATATTTATTGGAAAGATACAAGTTATAAAGTTTCTAATAATAGAAGAGACTACACCTATACACACACCCATATTCACCCACTTATTGAGGGAATTCATCTGTTCATAGATCTGTTCGGGAATTTCTTCCTTTCTACCTTAGCAATTACTCATATCAATTTTGGGTTTTTTAAAAATATTTTTCACCAAGCTTTTCTGTTGCAATGACAATTTCTTACTGCTTTTGTTATCTCAGTTCTTAGGGACTATTCCAACTTTCTCCTATACAAAAGATATTCTCTCCTACCTCAGAAGTAGTCAACTTTCCTGAACCTGCAAGCCACACATGGAAACACAAAGCATCTATAAAACACCTTGTCGAGTTAAGAAATGGGGTTCCTTAGCAATTCTGCCAGTGATGACAAAAGTTTCTCAAGGGTGCTGGAATGGTATGAGTATCCAGCTGGTCTCCAGAGAGATCTGCTCATAATATCCTCAGCACCTATTGTTATTTCATTTCCACTGTAGCTGAGGATTTGGATTGCCTACTGAAACAGCAGATCCCCTTTGACAGCCTTGCAGTACAGCCAGGCACTGGCATCACAGTTGAAATGCTTGTGGCTCATTAGCTGCAAGCCTGCCGCACTGACCTTTTTTTAACAGATGAAGAACCTTCAGTCTTTGCATTTCTCATTGACTGTCCTCTTCACTCTGCATCGATCTTGATATCTGACCACAGTATTTCAATCAATGAAGGAGTTCGTATTAGGTCAGAAATTTGTTCCTAGATTTGAATATCCTTTTTTTGAAGGAGAATACTAACTCTATAACAACAATGTCCTGAGACTTAACTGTGGCTATTAATACCACCTCAGAAGTGTTCCCAGGCAATGTTTAAAGGTTGGATGATGTGACATTTTGGACTGGCCAGGAAAAATACATCAAAACTTTTCTCCACAACGTTTATTGTTTAAACCTCCTTTAAGTAAATATTGTATATTCATAAAAACATTCAACAAAACTCCTTAACAATGACTTACACAGCAAGTATTCTGCTACTTGCCAACAAATAATTATTACTTAAAAACATGTCTTTGTTATATATTTACCAAGGAAGGCAACAGATTCTTGTGAGGTATATAGGCTTTGTAGAATCACGATATCCTGGTACACTTAGATTAAAAGAAACAAAGTATTTCCTTTGAAAAGTCAGTGTCAAGAAAAGGCACCTATTTTCATGTATTCATCATTCGAATTAAAAAAAAAAAAAAAAAAAAAAAAAGAAAGTACAGCATATACTGTACAAGAGTTTTGCCAGATAATTTTCTATGTAGAGCAATGGTCTTCATGCACTGTAGAATAATTTCACAGCAACAATAATAACACTTTGTTTACAATAATAATATTGATTTTGTTTATTTAGAAAAGAAAGCTATGAGATTATGTAGGTCAAGATTTTTTCAAATCACCTATTGCATATAAATTTAAAAGCTTGAGCTGTTCTCTTGAAGAGCTTGGCAATGGTCATATGCATATTCTCTTTCTTCAAGAAACCGTAAGAATTGTTAAGGAACGATGTACCAGTACAAATGAAAAAAAAAAACAACCTCAAAACAATCAGATGAACCTCCCTGTCAATAAATGCTCCTTTAATTCCTTCCTAGAAGCCATTACAAGAGCCACATACCTACAATCATCAACATTTTCTGTAGTTAATATATACTTCAGTGAAAGTCAGAACCTTGAGGTGATTCTTTCCAGTTTTTTCCCTAATATGAGAATATCAAAAGACTTTTGCAGTCAGCCATACTAGGCTTTACTGCAAAAAAATCCCTTCTGAATTACAGAAAGTTTAGGTCTTCTGACCATTAGACTTAAAACAAATATTCTGTGAACATTTTTGTGAAAAAGTCTTCCTTTAGCCTGGCAGTCAAGCCCAGCACCCTTCTGCAAAGCAGGCAATCTGTTCAAACTCTATAGGTTGTTCTGCCTTTCTATCATCTCAGAAGCTTGGCCGCTAGCCCCTTCAGACTTTTTCTTTGTTTCCCAAACTATATTTGGGAAATATCTTTCAGCTGTACATGCACATTCAGTTACAGTCAGGAAGTTCCCCTGATCCCTAGAGAGCAGCAAACAGCATAATCACGCTTATAAAGTGTATATAACAAATTGCAAGCAGAAAAATAAAGCAAATGTGGCCTCTCTGCCAGATAAGCTACCTTCAATTGAAACCATTTTCAGTGTGAGGGTCTTCAGAAGCTTCTCAGCTAACAGTATCAAGACATTTTTCTTCTTTCACAAAATAAATCCAGGAAACTTCCTCACCCCAGTCATGTTTCAACAAAACATCCCTAAGTGGTGCAGCCAGAGAAGGTATCTATGCTATCCACTCACCTGATCAAAACCAACTCTTCATGTACTCTCTCACAAATAAATAAGAAAACAGGTAATAACCAAAGAACTGTATTTCTCTGCTTTAGGGTCCTGGTTCACTCCTCTAGTTCTAAAAGCTGCAAGGAGTGAAGCTGTATTCACTATTAAGGGCTCCTACTGAAAGTAAGCTACTGGTGGCCTGTGCCTCTCTGGCTTAGTCATGGCTCAGTCTATTATATGCTTGAATAATAGGTGACTAAATTCACAGTTGCTGAACTTCTCTGTTACTATTGTCATAGAAAGTACATGAAACTGTGTAATAGGTTCTTAAACCACTCTAATGAATTCCACTGCATGATTATTTAAAGGCTTTTTTTTGTTTGTTTTGGGGTTTTTTGTTTGTTTGTTTGTTTGTTTGTTTTTTTGTTGTGGAGACAGTAAAAGAAAGATGGTTCTACTGTGATGAAAAAGTCTAAATCCCTTATGGGCACCTGTTTAGATATAGATAGTCAAGAAAGACTAAAATCAAGAGATTTTGGTCTTTCTTGACTTAACACAGAAACAGGAATAGAAAGAAATCAGCCCAAAGTAGTGCAAATTAACAATAAAACTATGGACAGACATTTTCTCTGCCTTTCCATAGATCAAGTTATAGGACATAAGGAGACTGTAACAGGGAAGAAAAAAATCCATAACAGCTGAATCATATTTATGTATCCAATATCAATCGAATACTGACAGTGACCTTCTCTCTAGTATATTTCCTCCGTCATATCTTTGTCCCCTCCATAAATACAGAAAATTCAATAAGGGCTAGCTTACTAGCTAAAGAGTCAAGCCTTTGCACAACATGGCTGTGTTGACTTCTTTCAGTGAAGATGAAAATGTACTGTGGAAGTATTATGTAGGTTTCAAATCATCACCTGATATTTCAGATGCCTAGATTTGAAAAAGCTATACTAAATCACTTAAAACACTTTTGTACCAGACTGCTAATAATTTGTTTTGAATGGAGAAAATTTTGTAATGAGGCAGGAATCATCAGCCTAAAAAGAACTGTCACATGTATGAGACTGTGACGCCAACACAAGACTTTATAAGGAGGGAGCTGATGAGTTCAGGGATGAAAATATGAATATTGCACAATTATTTGTTGAACTGCAAGAGGCAAAAGTGGACAAAATAATTGCTGTGTATACTATAAACTGGTTTTCATAGTGCTCATTTTTCAAAATGTTCTTGATTATCTTTGCAGCCTTAATTGTATGATATGCAGAGCTCTTCTAAGCAGGGCTAGAGTATGTGGATTCTAAGTTAAACATTTTTAGACTTTAGTAACTGAAAAACTAGCATAAACTGAACAGGTAATCATTTGACATAGTGCTGGCGTTTGAGAAAATGTGCTCAGTAAGGACTTTGCCATGATATTTTGGCTATATAGTAGAGGCATTCTGGCATCTACTTTGAGAAACATTCTTTATTTCATTCCTTACGCAGGTGGGAACTGTCACTGGAGCCAGGGCACACTCAATGAAGGCTTCTGTTCAGTGTCTGATTTCATCCTGGGCTCAAGCATGTGAGGCACTGAACACTCTGGTCTACTCCAGCAAGGCAGATGAACATATGCTTAACTTTCAGTTTATAAATGCTTCCTCGAACTCTGTCAGAGCACTCTGTGCAAGACCACAAATAAGTTTGAACCAAAATACTTGTGGTCTGTAGGCAGCGATCCTGCCACATAAACCATTGTGTTTTTTGGACAAGATTTTGGTAACTGTGCTGAACTGCTCTGGGCTGAAATCCACTGTTACTCCTATTGTTCCCCTGTATCTGTGCCTACTGCTTAAATTTTTCCAACACTGTGCTATTTTCCATGTAAGTAGCAGGAGTGGAAATGACTTAGTTTTCCGCTTCCATTAGATGTGTGTACTTCTGTGGAGCATGTAACTACATGGAGATGTTTGGTGCCTGTCTGCTTTTCTTGACTTTGGAAATAGACCACCACCCTTCTAAGTGCAGGGAACCTTCTGTCTAGCAGTGGGAAGTGGTATTGCTGTGAGGTTACTGAAGATGGAGGCAATTACAGAGAGGAGTTCAACGAATTATAGGTTTTCTGCTTCAGTTTTTTGTTTTCTCCCCTTGCACTCTAAAAGGAGTCACCTATAAAACAAGTATTGTCTTTCTGTGTATGAAGAAATACAACCATTCATAATTTCTTGGAACAGTGTACAGGACCTATTTAGTTAAGAGGAGCCCATCCATCTTTGCAATATTTCTCTTTTGTAAAACAACCATTATTTCCACTGGGAGGTGGATGTATTGAACTATTAGTAGGACAGCAAAGGCTATTTTGTCTTGACACAGTACTTAGTTTCCTAGATGAAAGATCAAAAAGAATTGTAATACCTTTATTTTATAACTGATTGTGTGGAATTATGCATAAATCTGTTGGAGGTCTTTTCAATATATATATATTTTTTAATATCAGTATGTCCATGTCAATCTTTCAGGGCCTTTTTTCTCTTTGCTTCTGTATCCCATTGCCTGTCCATTGATTTCATACAATTTCCTTACTAAACCAATATTTATATGAACTGATCACGACATCTTTTTTGACATTTCTTTTGCAATGTTTAATAAAGTTTAGGCTAATTTTAATGCCAAAGTTACTCTGTAAAAATTCATTGCAAAGTTTTGCAAAGTGTTACAATACAAAGCAATGGGAAAAAAGGGAGGGAAAATAATTCCCTTTTTGTAAAATTGTAATTCTGATTTAACTCACACATGGCTATTACATGTGGTTTTATTTTGGGAAATGTGCTACACCATTGTTTTCTGTAATGTCTGCCACATGCTGCCTGTTCCTTTTGCAAAGAACAGTATTTTGTACTCCAGACAAAATAAAACTAAGTTATTTTCATATTTCTAGACAAACCTGTGCTGTGATGGTTAAAACACTGGCAACACATATCATTTCTGGTTGAAAGGGTCAGTGAAGAGCCAGAAATGCCTTCTCTGTGGGATTCTGTGCTACCTAATATAAGTTGTTATGATTTTCTAACCCAATGCTATTTATTTCTGCTAAAGTGCTTGTATATAACTGAAAAATTATGGATGGATTTATCAGTTTGGTTTAAAATTGGCAGGGCTAAAGCTAAATTCCTAATCTCTCTTTCCCCTTGTCTCTATCACCTTGGATTACATCACCAAAGGCATGGAGTCTGGACATCTTTAACTTAATCTTTGCTTTCCTTTATGACCTATACATCCAGATTATATCTGCATTTACCATGTCTAGTTAGATAAAATTTCAGTTTATTCCAGAACCTAAGGATCTTCAGGTCCTCTCTCATTTCATACCTCATACACAGTAACTTACTTTTTCTGCTCTTAACATCATACAAATAGTTCCCCTTCAAAATGCCTCTGTTAGAATAATCTTGACTCTTTCTTCATCCCCTTCTTCTTAGCTGTTAGCTTCCTTTCTTCTGCTGCATTAAATTACTATCTTTACTAGTCTATCCCCTCAATATTTCTTTAAACATTATTTTAATAAGTTCTGGTTTTTTTCTTCTTCCTCATCTCTATAACCCATGCCTTTTTCTTTTTCTCTTCTTTTCTTTAGCCAAAAGAGCTGGACATTGAAGCAAAAAATGAAAATAAAAGGTTTTCTTTCCTGTATAATAGCACAGGAGGATCTAGGTTTTTTGCCTCTAGGAACTAGAGTAAAACAATAAATGGAGGTCAATCAATGCAAATTCTGATAGAAGAACAAAGAGGAGGGAGGATAGCCTAACTCCTATAGCAGTGGTCTGAAATGTATTTTTTCAGTGACCTCCTGTTAGATATATATTTATCCATTCATGTGTGAAATATCTGTTTCCTAAGACTTTGCCCTGAAAGAGCCGATAATACTGGATCTGCCACCTTAGTAGGGTTTGTACTGTTTGTACAAAACCAGAATTTTTTCACAACATCATACTTAGAATACATCAACAAACTGTATTAAAAAAAAAAAAAAAAACAAAAAAACAACAACCACACACACACAAAAAAACAAACACAACTTTGCCCCAAATCTAAGCATCTATATATTGCAAAGAGCAATACATTGATTTCACTGACTTAATACTGCAAAAATAGAAACATGGAATCACAGAATCTTAGAATGATTTGGCTTGGAAGGGACCTTTAAAATCATGTAGTCAAATCCCCCCTGCCATGGTCAAGGACACCTTCCACTAGACCAGGTTGCTCAAAGCCCCGTCCAACCTGGCCTTGAACACTGCCAGGGAGGGGGCAGCCACAGCTTCTCCATGCAACCTGTTCCAGTGTCTCACCACCCTCATTGTAAAAATTTTCTTACTTATGTCCAATCTAAACCTATCGTTTTCCAATTTAAAACTGTTTCTTCTTGTCCTGTCACTACAGGCTCTCTTAAAAAGTCTCTCTCCATCTTTCTTAGAAGCCCCTTTTATATATTGAAAGGCCACAGTAAGGTGTCCTCAGAGCCTTCTCTTTTCCAGGCTAAAAAACCTCAACTCCCTCAGTCTTTCCTCATATACAAGAGAAGTTCCATCTGTCTGACCACTTTTGTGTCCTCCTCTGAACCCACTCTGCCAAGTCCATGTCTTTCTTGTAATGGGGACACCAGAGCTGGATGCAGGTGAGGTCTTACCAGAATGGAGTAGAGGAGCAGAACCACCTCCCTTGACCTGTTGGCCATGCCTCTTTTTATGCAGCCCAGGTTACGATTTGCTTTCTGGGCTACAAGTGCCCATTGCTGGATCATATCCAATGTTTCATCCACTACTATCCCCAAGTCCTACTCTGCAGGGCTGCTTTCAATCCATTCATTCCCTAGTCTGTATTGATATTGGGGATTACCTCAGCTCCACTTGGCCTTGATGAACTTCATGAAGCTCATATGGGCCCACTTCTCAAACCTATCAAGGTCCATCTGGATGTACCCTTTCCCTCTAGCATATTAATACTTTGGACCAAGGAAAGGCAATAAACATGTGTAATCCAAGAAAAAAAATAATTTATCCATGCTATATTTTTCATGGATTGTCATAGTAATTTTGAAAATAGTCCTATAATGAGACTCATTAAAAACTGAGCTTTCTTTTTCTCCCTCTAGTCATGCTGTTGAAACACATTTAACACAGATGCTGCTACCATCACAGTACACTTTATGTGATTATGTTCTTTCTGACATTAAATTGTCAGAAAAAAATAATTCCATAGAAGTACCCCAGTAAAATTTATCAAACTGTATACACTTTGACTTGATTATCATTTCCTTTTTAATAAGTATTTTCACAGGTAGGCTCACTGGAGATGAATCATTGCTTGTGACTATTTGTCTTCTCATTTGGAAAAGGATATTTGTTTCCCCTGGTCTTCTTGGAAAAGACCTTTAGAATCTGAATAAGAGGAATGAAATGAGGAACTATTCTAAAAGGCTGCAAAATATTGCACAGAATTTAATAGTGGTTTTGACTGTGGTGGAGGACAGTAACTCTCTCATATTCTCACAGCTGTTAAAAAATTATTTTGTAACATCTTTTTTTTAATACATGAAGACAATAGGTATGAGACCAGAAATCAGCTGACTTATGAAACGCAAACTTCTTGGGGACAAAATAGTTTGTGATTTTGCACATGATTTGGGGGAGAATATGAAAATTATGCAAAATTTTGGCACTGCTTTCATCCTGGGACTTAAACATAAAATAGTGGTTCTCTAGTTCACAGTGCTGACATCATGGTACAATAATTGCAGGAAAGGCTGATATAATAAGGATGCTCTGATCATGCCATCTGTGCAAATCAGAAATGTCCTTATCTCTCAAAGCTTCTTTATACCTTTCTCAGAATGCCAGCTGAGATGCCAGAGTTGTTTGATTATCTAGTAGAAGGCATGATACACCATAGTGACTAGAAATCTGCCCATAGCAACTAGGAAACTGTCCAAAATCTTGACTAGTCTCTCTGATGGACTAGTACCTTATATTGAATACAGTCAAATAGCAAAAAGTTAACTAAATAGGAGATTGTAAATGGCAGAAGAAGCTTAATATTTTGAAGATAGATTATTTTACTCTTGGCTCTGCATAAAAATGTTGTGCCCAAATGTCTTTAACAGGTTGATTTCTTATCACAAAGCTGTTTTGTTTTCCTTTCTCATTGGCTCCATCTAGAATCTTCCTTCCAGTAAAACCTGTGAAACGTTTCATTCAGAAGAGTATGGGAAGCAGAAAAGAAAAATTACTGTTCAACTATAAATTATAGCTAATATCCTTTCATAGTTTCATATATATCCTCATGGTGTCTTGAACTCAAAGTTGTTTGTTTTTTTTGTTTTTTTTTTTTTAATAAAACAAAACTTGTAGGTTTACTATCAGCACTAGAGAAGATATTTTTTATGACACAAGAGGACCTTTATGATCGTCTAGCTGGTCTTCATAACACAAGGTATGGTATTTTATCTGAAAATTTGTGCATTGAATTCGGAACATTGTGTTTGAGTGAGAGCATACCTCTTAAAAAATGTCTGATCTTAAAGATTTAAGATTATAGATTATCAACTCCTCCATCAAAGGGCTGTTTCAGTGGTTAGTTTCCTAAATACCTGCCATATCCTAGCCAGATTCTTTTTCAAATGTTATTGGCTTACTGGTTTTAAATTACTTAGTTCTTGCTTTTTTTGTTGTTGTAGTTCATTATTATTTGTCTTCTAGATCAAAAAACCCTGTAATCAGAAATCTTGTCTCCCTGTATGCATTTAGAAAATGTGATCAAGTCTACCTTGTAATTTCTCTTTGAAAAGCTAAGTAAATTAAACTTATTTAATTAACATGAGGCTGGGTCTCAATACTGCGAGGCACTCTGTTGCTGGGTTTTGAATGATGTCCATGCTTAAGATGTAATAATTGGACAGTATTTTTTAAAGCTGGACTCAGTGCTCTATTCTATAGAAGGTATAACATCTCATACATTACTTTGTTGTAGTCTTCTAAAGGTCTAAAATACTGTCTTTTTTGGATATCACATTATAAGATGGATATGTTTTGTAATATGTCATCTCAGTCCTGAGACTCATATCTGTTTTACCTGTATTATTAGCACTTGAAACTTGCTGAGAAAAAGGCATATGACTTCAGGAAAGTACCCCTAAATTCAGCCAACCCTTCTTCCACTGGTAAGATGTCCAAACAGTACACTGGAAATTTAAAAAAAGGGACAAGTTACAACCTTGTATTTATAGAAGGAGTATGTGTATGTGTCCTTGGCCACTTGAGTGTGAAGTTAAAATGGATTAGTTTAAACAACCACTGATGAAATCCTGGTCCTGACTCAGTCTGTTGACTAGATGAGTTTGATGCCTCTCCTTTGACCTCAGCCAAGATTTTCAGGAAGATCTGATATACTATGCACATCTAACATTTCAAAGAAACAAAACATCCATAGCTATTCTGGAACTGCATTTTCCTGTATATTATACATTCAGAAACTGTTATGTCTAAAAAGTATCCAACTCACAATTGAATTGCCTAGTCTGTTATTGGGAAATGACTATACTGACTGAGTCTTTTTCCCTTTCATCTGGACATAGTCACTCACAGACTCACAGTAATTCCTGCTGGTCTGAAGCCCAAAAGCTGGTGTCATTAAAAAAAAAAAAAAAAAAAAATCTTCATTATAAACAATGCTGAATAATGATAAGAAATGTGAAAATGTGGAATAGGCAGGACTGTATAGCTAGGAGAGGTACAGTGACCCACAGCTGTGATAAAAGAGAGAAGAGAAACTTTGATTTTACAAAGCATTTAATCAGTTGTGTTTCATAGTGCATTTCACATGATTCGATCTAATTAGCCACATTCAGAAATTATTCTTTCAAAGAACCTGAAATTTCAGGAAGGTTTTTTTAATTTATGCCTGTAACTACTCTGCAGTAATGTGAACAATAAAGGAGAGACTTCAGTTTGGAAAAAAAATTAATTTTTCATGTGCTCTGCAGTGCCATCTGCAGTATTTCAGTCAAGACTTGAACCACTTAGGAAATAGTGCACACTGTTTTATAAAGGAAGAGTAAAATGGAAAGTGTGAATATATCAATATTAAACAAACGTTAGAGAACTGAACTATAAATTAACAAGAGGATTACTAGATTGTTGCTTTATTTCCAAAGGCTTTTCACTGATTATTTAAATATGATATTTTATTAGAAAGGGTATGAATTGTTCAACAACATCTGAACATAATCAGCAAAGTTAAACTCCCATGATACTGCAAAAAGTGAAAAGGTGCCATTTTATAGGAATATGGCATCATCATGGAAATTACAAATGTACTTGTTATTGCCTTTAAAACAAATCCATTCGGGTTGTTTTTCTTTGCCTCCTGCCTTCCATCCTTACCATACCTGTGTTACATTTTCACACTTTTCTCAATGTCTCTGAAACCTGGAAATGTAAAATAATATATAGAAATAAGTTTTGTCACATGTTTCCGTGAGCATTAAAAATATAAAGTCTCTTAAAAGACTAACATTAAAATTTTGGGAATTGGCAGCACTATTCCAAATGTTGAGAAAAGATATCTGTTTAGGTTATAAACTAAGATTTCCTTCCATTTAGATTGAAACACTGTGGTATCTTAACTCATATGAACTCCATGCAGTCTGGGGTTAACTTGTCATTTAGATGTAATTTTTTTTTTATGATTTGGTAACTATAGATGTTGTAGTCAGAACACTAATTCTTTTTTTTCTTTTTTTAAATGTCCTGATCTTTAAATACTATACAAACAGTGCTGCATACAGTGTATATATACAGATATATATATTTTTAAAATTATTATTATTTTTATTAATTAAAGCAGTTTTAATTAGGTCTCAGTTTATTACTGAACAAAGTAAAAAATGGTGAACATTATCAATTAGAAGCTGGTTTTAATCATTACAACTAAGGTAGTGTTTCCTTGACCACTGAGTTTAGAAGTCACTTTGAAAATATTGTTTTAATTCTTAAGCCAGTAATACATAGCCCTTATACACTCATTTACCTACTTACTACTGTGAAACTTTTGTTTCATAGGAACATGTATACAAGAACTATTTTTTCCAAGTAATTACTCAAAAAGTAAAATAGTTGTCCATGAAACATGAGGGCCTGCTTTTCCTGGGTTTTGTTGTTTACTGTCCTCCAAATGCTGTAGAACACTGAATTATTTTAAAGTTTGAGTGGGAAGAATTTTTTCTGTCTCTTGCTTGAATACTACCAAAACCACTGAGAACACTAGGTCCCAGTGGAAGGTCAGAACAATTATAATATTTTTCAATGATGTTAAATTAGAATTTAAAGTTGGAGTTTATCGCTATTGTGCAACATCAGCATAACAGATAAAATGAGTTTCCTGTGTTACATACCTCAGCAGCTAACTCAATTGTTAGACTTTGATTGTAAAATTCCTGGAGATCTTGTTTTCTCAGCAAGTTATCTGGATACCAAAGTCAGTGTCAAAATTAATTCACTTCATAAAAGGTATGATCTGCCTGTAAATCATTAAAGGGACATGTCAGCTTCTGGTATTCCCCCTGAGCAAATGGGATATACTGATGGGTTTATGTCTACTCTCATGATGTATGAGAGCCTGGATGCAGGACTGTCTGTAAGGGAGATTTTGAACAGATGTCCTTTGACCATGGTTGCTAGATATCACAGCTTAGGAGAGAGGCCAAGGCACAGATCTGCACAGGACTGAGATGAAGGGTTAACATCAGACTGACTGGACAAGTCGTGCTGGTTTTTATGTTAAACCACAAAGAATAATAATAAATTGTAATGATACATGTCATATATGTGTACATATATAAAAATAAATGTCCTGCTCAATTGGAATAAAGTGTTCAGACACAAATACCAGTAATTATTTAAAACTATGTATTAACAATTCCCTGTCACCTTTCTTTAATTGTATGTATTAATAATCCTCTGTCACCTTCTTTTAATTGTCCTGTCTGCAGTTTATGATTCAATGAATTAAAAGCGATTTTAATAAAGTTATAGTTCAACCTTTTAAACTTGTATTTGAGTCTGGGAAAAAAACAGTTACACTTTTTTGTTTTCTTGTATTTTAGCTGTCTCTTGAATTGGACCTAAAATTGCGAGAGAGGCACTTCTCTTTGCATAGTCTCTCTGAGCCAGCCAAAACCACATAATGATGGAAACCTCACAAGAAAGCCTATTCTTGCAAAAAAGAAAAAAAAAAAATTGCCTGGTTGTCTGCAATGTTTTTCCTTAGCCTGTTATTTCAGGGAAGGGGTGGGAACAGGGATGTTGTTTTTTGGGTAATGTGTGGGTAGTGATTAGTATTGCAAAAGCTCACAGCTGGACTGCTTAGCTGACAGAAACAGGGAGCAGACAACTGCAAGAGAACAAAAAGGCAGGGGACCAACCCAAAAAACTCTTCTTTTTTAAAGAGTCAGGAACAATAGCCAGTTAGTCTGTCAGCAAGTATACAGCCTGGGAAAAATTCTACATATCCACATCTTAAATGCTGGGATAGGCATAGCCTCTAGCTACGTGTGGATGTGGAGCAGTCAGCACAGCTATGACTGCCACATGACACAAATAATATTCAGGAGACCAGAACTGTTCTGTTCTCAGTGTGTGAATTATATTCAAGAGCAGAATGACCTCTGTTCAGAAATCAAAAAATGGTCCGTAAAAAGTGATCAAAGTCTCTTCATTGAATATCTTTTTTGAAATTTGTATGTGTATGAAAGTTGCTGTTCTTTTTCATAAGTCACTGGTCAACATCTTCTTAGTTCCTTCATGTGTGTAGCTGTCCAGTTGGAGCTGGTTCAGAAAATACTGCATTTCAGAAAAATGTACTGAAATGACTGTTTAATTCGAATGAGTAGACCTGTAAAAGAAACTTAGACCTTTGTTCAGGAACACACTTTTATACAGATGAAAGCTCCTCTAAGTATTGCTGGACTTATGTACAGTTCTGCTGTGCCTTTAAAAATGGAGACTGGAACTGCTGTTTTGGACAGCATTTAGAAGATAGATCATGAGGATAAATGTCAAAAAAACCAAACCAAAACAAAACAAAAAAAAGGCATGCAACATCAAGCATAATTCTATAAAACACTTTAATAAATACTAGACAGGCCCTCTGAAACTAGGGAATATTTAGGAAATTTGGGGTAATAATCAGGACAGTGTATGTAGGAAGATTTTGTTGCTTTGGTTAGTGCTGTCTGAATTGTCTTCTGACTGGAGGGACTGAGTGCTGTCCCTCAATGCTGTGGCAGCTAGGAAACAGGTGAGCCCTGAACCCTTCAAAGACTCCATCTTGTCAAGTGAGAGACCTGTCAGATTCCCATCAAGGAACTCTGGCTTTTATGTTATATTCCAGCTCTATCTATTTTGACCTTTTCAATAACCTGTTTCAGTTTATTGGCTTTCAGTGTCTGGTGCTGTACAACTGGTTAGTTTGTTCCATGTTTGAAATACTTCATTCCCTTTGTTTTCGTAATCCTTTTCTTTTAATTTACCCCTGATACTTCTTTGGGACAAAAGCCCACTAACACAAAACACTTCTAGGATTCTTATTCCTCACTGTTCAAGTCATGATATATCCTTAAAGAATCCACTAAGGACCTAGAGATGGCAGCACTAAGCACAGAGAATTGAAGAGTGCAAGTTAGTCTCGAAAACAGTGAAATAAGTTTTACCTGTACAAAAGACAAGTGTTATCCCTGGAGGTGGCTAGTTATGTGTTTTTTAGAACTGAGAAGGGAGAGAGGAAATAAGAGACAGGTGAAAGGACCAGAAAAGGCTGCAAGAAGAATGGAAAAAATTCTTACTAAACTTCTGAATTCCCCAAGATTTGTGTGTCCCCTGTAAGAAATTTGTTTCTGCTGATGCTGTTGACAGAGGAATAAATAAAAATTCAAAATACTGAACCAGCCTTGAGCAAGTTGGACTGTCTTGGAGGAGGAAAATTCATCCCCTTATTTCAGATCTGAATAAGTTTAAACTGGCAAAACTGGAACAAAGGAATCTCAAACAATAAATTACCAGTCCCAACTGTAATAACATAGAAACAACGAAAAAAATATGGCTGGAAGGGACTTCAGGATATTATCCAGTCCAATCTCCTGCCTTAAGGCAGGATCAAGAATACACATGTCGTTCTTGACAGAAGTTTGGATAACATCCTGAAAAAGGTTTCCAGTGAAGTTCAGTGCCTCCCCAACAAATCTGTCCCAGACCCCCACAGTCTTTACTCTTGCAAGGTTTTAGTTGTACCTAAACCACATTGCTTTCTTTAACAACTTAGTTTAAGACTGAGTTATTTAAATACTATGATCAGAGCAATACACTTGAGGCAATGTTAATACAGGTGATTTGGAAAAGAATGTGATGCTGGACCATTGAACAATGGGACCAGTTTTTCCATAAATTAAATTATAATTCTTAATTTTAAAGTTTTATAGTAATTCATCATTAATTGCCATAAGTCTTACATCATTACAGTGGTTTGTGCTAGTTGGAAAATGTAAATACAGGGTATGGAGGGGATTCTGGATGTCATCTGTGACATCAAGTCTGGGTTGGTGCAGGAGGTGAATCCTGACTGTAGGATCCAACAGTTACTAATACTAATTGAAAAACTGATGTATGAGAATCTTGCTTCAAATTATACAAAAATGATTGATTTCACAGACAACATTAGTGTGAATTAATTATTCAGGAATTTATACAAAGCATACTGATTTGTTTAGAATAACCTTGTAATTCACCTTTAAATACATCGTTCCTTTTTTTCATTATATTCATTATAATGTCAGATAGAAATTTAATCAGTACTATTATAATAAGAAATTTGTTTTGTAAAAATCTTAGAGATTTGCATGTTAACCCTTTAAGTAAATATACACCTATATTTTTAAAGTACTAATCAGAAAATTAAAGTAATTTTGACAGTCAACACAGAAATTGCATTTTGCAAAAGTTTCTCCATAGTACACCACAGCAGAAAATGTTAGCTTACTGTCTTGCCCTGCTACACTGGAAGCTTAAATAAAAAACTGATAAAGATATAATTAAAATCTGGCAATTAAAGTATATCTCATGAATTATTAAAATCTCGCTCCTTCATTTCTTACTGTAATTACTGTGCTGTACTCCTCCAGCTCTTGCAATTACTCTTCACAGGGCCAGACTGACACCTAAAGGGGCCATCTGCAAACCTCAGATAAGGGCCATGGCTCACCTGAGCAGCTGTAGGGTGGTGGGAGAGGGGAAGGTTGGAGCCTCAGGGCTCTGGGCATGTCTTGGCACTCCAGGGTGCCTCCTGGTAATATGTGAGAGAGGAGATGGATTTCTTTATTTGGCTTTAATATATGGACCTATATCTCGATTGAAGTGAGCAGAACAAATCCTTACAGAGAAACAGTTGATGCCAGTGTTGAAATGTGATCCTCTGCAACAAATATCTCAGTTCTGGACTGTCTAAAAGTCCTGGGCTTTTACTCATTTGTAAAAGTGCCTTGTTTGCTTTTAAGGATGAGTCAAAGGTTGTCTTCTGTAGAAATTTCTTGATTCTAGCTCTGAGACCTATGGAAACTGAAGACAGCTCCACAACCAGCAGGAAGGATGTGCTATTTTGTCTGTGTAACTGTGTAACAGTATAGTTACTACATGAAGAGTCTGCTTTGTAAATAAAATACATTATTTGCCAATTGTTCCAATTTTCCAATGTGCTTGAGCCATGTGCAGATGCACTGACCATATCTGATCTCAGGAGGCAGCAGTAGAGGATCACAAAGACTTCTTGGAAAGTTTCCAGTTTGATATTATTAAATTACCAACATTTTGATTGAGATGGTGGTATCAGGTCAAAATGTGGGCCTGTGACTGCCTAGAGGTCCAGGAGGACTGGAGGCTTCCTGAGCGAGTGGTGGGGAAGGGCCTGGTAGCCTGTCCCATCCTACCACCCCAGCCAGGAGCAGGACAGAATCACTGGGGCAGGGACTGAGGGTCCCAGAGGGCTGACATGGGGTCCTGGGCTGTGGACAGGGTGAGGGGAGTCCCAGCGGGGCTGAGCAGGGGCAGTCAGGGCTGGTGGTGCCCTCAGGGCTCTGGCAGCAAGTTCTAGCTTTGTTATTTTAAATCTTATACTGCAAAAATACTCACCCTAGTGTCAGTTTTGTAAACACTCCTTAGTTTGGTCTGAATTTAATGTAAACAAGAAAATGCTCAAAAATTATTGCAATGTAAAAACAGTGTGTAAAAACAAGAAATCAAGTGCTTTTCAGCATCATGTGTCACTTGGATTTCCTTAGAGCACACTTAGTCTTTCAAGGGAAACTGCCTTAAACATAGTGTTAGTTAATAATCCTACCAATTCACGTGCTGAATTTTAAGTGTGTTAAGTAACCTCAATGAGTTCAGTAAGGCTAACGGCTTGGTAAACATGCAACATTGAACATCAAAGTACTCATGGAGTCAAAGTCTGATGCTGAACTTCAGGGAAGCATTGACTCCATAGAGGAAGAATTGCCCCTTAATGTTAAGGCCCTGCCTTGTGTTAGTCATCTACAGGAGACCACAGCAGGACTATGACTCCTTTCCATCACAGGGGTTCAGCTTCACTTTAACAAGAAGAAACATTCATACCATCAGGTGTGGGCGTTTTTTTCACTTCACCTTCTTTTATCAGGAATGAAAAGAGGTTTTGAATGAAGGAGTGGTAATTCAAAGTTTCTTTTAAGTTTTGAATTGCTCTCTGGTAAATCTTTTATTCCTTTATTACTTAAATGAGAACATGAAGTTGGGACCTTGACTTGTGAGAAGGAATAGCTATCCCCTACCTACTCACCAAGATCAGGTCCGAGAGAAGGGAGTTTCTCTGGTAGAATACTGGGAGAGAGCAGAAGCGTTGTTACATTTATCTGCAGCAAATTGCTTTCCTGTCTTGGGAGCAAAGGAAAGCTGGAAGCAAAGCTGTGCTTTAAGTGGCTCTAGGCTAAATCCTGCTAGCAATGTCTTCTGTTTCCTTTGAGAAGAAGTGCTGGTGAGAGACAGTTGGTGTTTATTTCATAATTCATGAAGTTTGTTTACTGAGAATAATGACAACCTTTGTGCTATATTACAGCCTTTTTCTTTTTTTTTTTTTTTTTTTTTTTTTTAAGACCTTATTTGTGTGATTGGACTAACATATTTAGTTTGCCTGTGTAAACTGTACCTCTGCTAGGACATTATTACTGGTCTAGTTGTATAGCGAAATCTTTTGAACATTGCCTAATATAAGACATGAATCTTTTGCTGTGGTAAATTTTGCTGGTTAATTATAGTTCTTGCTTGTAGTTCTTCCCAAATGTGTGGAGACAGCCCGCTAGGTTGAATATTTTCTGTGATATAATTAGTAATGGGAGAGATACATGGAATATATTTGAGTGCACATGGATGTTTCTACATGCAAACAGCTGATGAAGGGGGGATATTTAACTGTGTGAAGTATCATGTGGAAGAGAAGACAGACTAAAAATTTTAGCCCTAAATAATTCCCTCTATTGAGTCATGGCCGATAGCTAGAACTCTCCCAAGATTACATAAGAAAAATAATAATGCTTCTACAAGGTGAAACAAACACTGTGAAGAAAACAAGCAATACAAAAAATTAATAAACAAGTACAGCAAACAGAATCACAAGTCTGGGCCCTGGATATTTTTAACTGTATGGAGCTGGTCTTTGAGTTATGTAAAACATTCCAGCGGACACATTCATTCCCTTAATTTGTTCTGACATTGTACATATAAAGTATTTCTTTAGTGTCTTATTTTACAGTTTACTGCAACTGACAATGTTACTATCTTAAGTTTTCTCTGATGTCTCTTTAGAACAACTTCTAAATTATTTAAAATAACAAAGATCTGGACTTTATAAACCAAAAATGTCTAGCAAACCTCTGTGCAGCTCTTGATAATCTTTGACTAAAATCTTGTCCTCTGAATTTTTTCAAGCCATAGTTCAAGAAAAAAAAAAAAAAAAAGCATCCCCTCTCTGGCTTATACTGAATACTCTGTTAAAACATTCACACTGTTCATATTAAGTCTTTCTGAAACAATGCATCAGCTATGCTTTAACCTTGCGTGTGATCATATATATGCAACCACGAAAGTTTAGATTTAACTTATTCGAACTGGAGTTTAAATTTAACTTGCTCAAACTTTCACCGGTTCTGGCTTCCAGGTTTCTGTCCCCCTAAAGATACTTTTCAAATTCCTCATAGCCTTTCTGGGTCTGTCAGAAAGCACTGCAAGGGTAAGTAAAATGAATCACCTTGTCTAAGCAGACACTTTTTCAGCTAAAGCTGAAAGTTGAAAGCTGGAAGCTAAAGCTTTTCACCTTGAACACATAAGGTCCAATTTTAATTTTTCACTCTGCCTAAAAGAATTTAATTCTTCTTGGAGAATATCCAAGTCATAAGGCATTTTCAGGTTAGATCTTTCCATTTTTTTCTAGTGAGCTTATTTCACTTGGCATGAAATTTTGAAGTTGGGACTGGACTATAGGCTTCACCCTCCCTGATACATGTCTCTTCCTTGTTTTCACTTCTCTCTGGCTTAATGAATATTTAATATTGTCTGTGTAGTGAGATAGTTTCAATAACAACAAGCAAGAGAACACTGTGTGAGACTGTCCTATGATCAGAGCTCTCACCTGGAAGCTGTGGGTGTAGGTCCTCTGTGTCATCCTCAGTCCTAGCAGGCCAGTAGAGATGACTTGCATGGGAAAACAAGTATTAGCCATAATAACACAGTCTCCTCTTACTGCAGCAGTTTACGAGGAGGGGATGGCTTAAAGTTGTCTTAAGTACCAGACTCCAGGAGTTTTTTTTTCCAGACAACCACAAGTAGAGACTAATGTCCTCTTCCAGATCATGGTAAGGGATTTCTCTTCTAGGCAAGGGGAGACGTGGGCCTTGTCTTTTGATTTGACTTTTCATACTAACAGGTTTGAGTATCTTGCCCATTAACAATCTGGTTTTTATGGATCCCTGTCTTAAGATTTAGCTTTGTGCATGCAAAAATAGCTGTGTTTAACTTGACTTATTGGGATGTTTCCCTTGAAACAGCAGGACATAAGAAACTGCGGTGCTATATCATATTATTTTAAAATCTTTTATGGCTGCAGTGCTCATACCTTTCATTCATATTTGTTCAGCCTGGGACAGACTCCAGCAGCTCAACACTCTAGTGTAATTTGGATGACAAAAATAAATTGCAGGAGCTATATTCCAAGGGACGCCTCCTGCCCAGAAAGCCATTGCCACAGTTACCTGACAGCTGCACTGCTGTATCCTTTACAGTTTCTGAGACAGCAATCTCCAGGGAGAGACATCTCACCATTACACACCTTAGGGGAATATCCTGTCAGTCTGCTATTCCCAGAGCAGCCCCAAGTGTGCTTCTCTATGTATATCAACCATGTACAGCCCTGCAGATTTCTGTGCATCTGTGCTTTGCTTTCAGGGACCTGAGAGGCTGTCCATCAGTACTTTCATTTAGCAGTTCGAATGAGACATTTCAGTTTGTGACAGGGTATGTGTGAGAGACTGAAATGTCAAATGGCTGTCTCAAAGCTTGCTTGTGTCTGTGCAAACCTCAAGGACAAGTTGCAGCCTTTGGGTTAGTCTAAGGAATGTCACCCAAGGAAGCAGGAGTGTATCAAAGGATGCCCCCCACTCCATTGCAGTTGCATTGTCAGACTCTTTAGATAAGCCTCAAAGGGGGAGACATGGACTGAGTGAAACCGAATGTTTATCACTGGCTTCATCGTGTAGCCATTTGTGACTCTATTGTGTACGCCAGACACCATGCATGCATTGCTAATATGATGAACTTAAAAGGCAACAGAAAACTTTGCTGTGTGTGCCTCCACCATCGAAGCCAGATCCCTGTACACCCACCACTGAAGAACTGAAGACTGAGGACCAACAGGATGCTGCTGGATCCATGGTGATGACTATTCATCAACTTCATCAACTTTTTTCTAGATGCTTGCTTTATTTCTGTCTTGTCCTTCCATTCTGTCCTATCACTACCCCTCTTCACTTTTAATAATAAAACCTGTTTTGGGTGTATGGCATTTGACCTAATTTGTGTCTTAATCTTGCTCTTGGGATCATATCAAAACCTCCCTCGACATTGGATTGGGACAAGATGTGGAAAGGATTTTTAAAACCTCCCTTATGTGCACATTTAGTCTCTCATAAACTCATTTTACTGCAAGCAAATGTGGGACCTCTTTGAGTTGTGCATGGATGGCAATTCTTCTGCCCATACTGATTCTTCTGGGACATGTCCATGTGGCCACATCAGCATGGTACTGATCCTGAGCTAACATATCTTGCCTCTGAAAAGGGTTTTTACCTTTAATCCAGCAATATCTTGACTTTAGCTATGTGGCTTTCACATGACTTAGGGCACAGCTGGTGTAGGCCCAAAAAATGCACTTTTAGGTAGGTTTCCTTCCTATCTGATATAAAACAACTTGTATTCTCCCAGTCAACCATGAGCCCCCCCCCCCCCCCCCGGACTCTTTGTCTGTCTCTTTTTGTACAATCTGCCCTGTTTAAACTGTCTTTGATCCTCCCCATGGGAGCTAGTTAGAACCATTAGGGTTCTTTGCTGTAGTAAGTGTTCTTAATGATGATAAAATGTGTAAACTCTTAGGCAATTATTAAGGTTTTCGCTTAATTTCTCTAAATAAATGAGAGCACTGAAACTGCTTGATCACCCAAGTAAATGGCATTTTGGGGTAAAGATTAAATACACAATTAATACAGAAATTTATGTTTATATTTTGTTACACATAACGAAGCAGTAGTTATGTTGCATTTATACATATTGCTATTAAGTGTTATGTGTATCATATTGCTCATGAATAGAAGTAAGTGAATGTTTTACAGTGACATCAATATATGTGGATCCAATAGTCTTGGACTGTCTGCAGGCACAGCTGTTAAGTGCTTTCTAACCAAATAGTTGTTCCAGTGGACCTCAAACCTTCTTTGAAATACTTTCTGCTATTTTATTCCTGGACAATTTTTTTGAGCAGCAAGTGCCAAATGAGCTGAAATATGCTAAAAGATACAAAAGCTTTTAGAGAAGCAAAATCCTAAATTCTATGTTGGTTTTATATTTTATATTCTTCTTTAAGTGAAACTACTTTTTAACAATTTTTGTCAACCTTTGTCTGACGTTAATTCATCATTCAATTTCTTCAGCAAATTTTCAGGTTCTTTTTCTGTTGCTTTTGTAAGTGCTCCATGCACTGCCTATCTGTGATCTAATCACGTTTCTTCTTTGCACTAATTTTTCCATATTTAAAAAGATGTTAATTTTTAATGGGCAACTACAGGTCAACCTCAAAATGTTGCTCAGCTTTCCTTCTCTCTCTGCCTATATAGTTGCATGAGAGAAAAGGTACACACACATTTCCATATTTCAAACTTCCCCTACTCTGAACTGACTGGAAGAACCTTTTGTCTTATTTCTCCCAATAGAGACTGCAAGTTGTCTAAATTGTCACTACATTGTTAGAAAGAGATGGTAAAACTACAAAGTTTTAAAGAATTTCCTGTTTTCATGTTATTTCAATAGATCCTTTTGAAATACATGCATACATAGAAAACTACATTCTAATATCATATATCTGTATCTATTTCTAGGTGTCTAATATTTAAATTGCATAGATCATTATAGAACATTACATAGTTTAACTGTTGGGCCAATATGATTTCCTTGGGGAATTTTGTGCTTAGAAGAAAGGGGTTTTTTAATTTGATAGCATAATTATTATAATAATCTAATGTCTTACAATTGTGTGTAACTAAAAAGCATATGGAAGATTTGTAATAGCCAGAATGAATACAAAACGTCAAACAAAATGAGTCATCCGAGAGCATCCTGACTAGTATGATTACATTTATCGATTTTTCCAGATGCTCTGAAGCTGACCAGACGTGCTGCTGCCTAACATATGAAATAAAATTTAATATAAACAAAAATACAGTAATATATAACTAAGTGGTTATAAATTTATTTTACTATTTGAATTATATAAAAGCAATTCAAATGAAATGCTGCAGTCCTGATTTTAAGTACTTCGGATAGAAAAGATACATAGTGTAATTGATGGAATTACCTCACTAAAAATAACATTCCCTTCACAAAATTGTGCTTTTAGACTATTCATGAAGAAATACACGCATTCAAAATATGGAATTTGGATTTATAGTGCCTTGCATGTTTTGAAGGTACTCATCATTGTAGCAAGTCATAGTAACGATACTATGTAGAGGGTGAATATTTTCCTTTGATGCTTCCCTGTAGTTTTGTACTTCCAAATTGAATGAGTCTCCTGTTCTGTGTTTTAGTGGTGAGACAGTAAAACTGATTTTAATCAGGAATATTCAGGGCCATTTATCAGCAGTTTTGAAAACCCATGTATGCTGTGTTAACCAAAATTTCTTAGTCATACGTCTATTCATTCCTCCAAATAACCCTTAGACGCATAAGGACTTCCCTCCCCCCCCCCTCCCCCCCCCCCCCCCCCCCCGTATATATAGTAATAATTCCTCTCTATCGGATTTGCCCATGTTTTTTCTAATACTATTGCTCTTTATTACAGCATGAATCAGTACTGAAGATGGGTATATCTATCAATACCACCATGTCCCTACTAGAATGCCTATGTATACAGTTTTATTATTTATACTATGAGAGACTTTATGAATATAGAACAGAAATAATACTTTTGACAATTTAGGGATTGGATAGGGTGTTCTATAAAATCCTAGCCTATATGCAATGTTTTCCTATGCAGGCTGCATTAATTGTTGTGACAGGCTTTAATCCCTTTTTATTTCCTTTAAATAATTATCTAGATAAATCAATTGGTTTCCCTAAGATATTTGAAAGTATGTCCCAGTAACACTGTCTTAGTAACAGACATAGCAAAATACGATAAAACCTTGATGCACTTTGATAGGTCATTATTATAGCTTGAAAATACTGCACTGGGATTTTTGACATGATATATTATGACATAAAGATATTATTATGGAGATTCTATGAATGATATATTGTAATAATCCCCAAAGCCATTGTAATATATTTGGCAGTCCACAGCATTATGAAGTTTCTGTTAAACAACATCAAGTTACAAGCCTGAATTTGGGTATCTTTCTTCGTACTTGTCAAACATATGCCACTTTTGATAAAGACTTCCAATGCATACTAAACACATACAGTGGCACATGATATATACCCACTCACGGCATTTATTTCAGTCAGTCTAATCATGGAGTAAGAAGCTATTAATTCTAAGGCAGGAAGAAGAGTCATGCTCTGAAATAAACCAACCTGAGAAGATATTCTGAAGATTAAACAGGCAGAAATTGCCTGTCTCGGTCCCATGAAATTGTACTTTATTCTGAATGACTCAACCACTGACTCCACCATTAGGTGAGAAAAGAAAGACAGAACAAGAATTATAACAAGTTTGTGAACTGCATCTACTGACAGCTTGAAGGCTATATTATTTTAAAGAGATAAAATTATTTTATTGTAGGTTGCACAGTTAGCAAGTTGTGGGTGACAGTGTTTCTTCAATTAAGGTAGTTCAGGAAGTTGATTCAACTGGAAACTAACTCTTGAAAAAAAAAGGATATATGTTAGTTTGGGGCCAAATCTGTTCGATGAACCCTGTGAGTACCATTACAAGCATAAGGGAGAGAATTGCTATAAAGCAATCTTAGAGTGACTTAAAATCCTGTAGATTCAAATCCTAAAAGTATCTCTTTGCAGAGTCTGAAATACTAGGATTATTTGCATGAACTCAGGACCCTTCAGCTATAGTAATTCAGCCTTTGGACCATAACCGAGTCATACTCTTCTCTGGACACTGATAGATGAAACACTAATTCTTGCAGTGGAATTATTAGACCACTGCCTGCACTTTTCTCTCACTATTTATCTGGTCTTGCCTTTATAGCTATAGGAAAATATTGGGGGAACTTTTGCCTTAATAAATTGAAGTGTGGGGTTTTTTACATAACAAGAGTGATTCAGTTGAAAACATCAATTCAGAGGTTAGTTTACAAAACCAAATGAAAATGAATGGCTCGATTATTTTAGTCTATGGAATTTATAGACTGTTCTTGATATGAACAGATAATATAAGCTCAGTCTTAGGTAAAAAAAATGTGCCTCGTGATATTTGTTTGAAATCCAGTCAGCTGCAAATTCATATATTTTCAATGTTCTCTAGAACGTGTAAACATAGTAAGTACAATTCATTCAGGTGTTTTTGCAGAAATGATGGCCACTGTAATACTTTGCAAAGCTATAAAGTGCTTAGGGTAAATGCAAAGCCTTCTTCCATTCCACTCAGGAGCTAAAGCTGAAAAAAATACGCATCAGCCTCAGTCACAAAAAATTAGTTAAAAAAATGCCTTTTAAACATCATCCTGAAATGTATAGGCAGTTTGCTCGGGAAGCTGGCACCTGGGTGTGATAGATATATAAATATTGTAATTTGCAAAAGCTCAAGTTAGACATTAAGCACATTAGTATTCAAAGTGAAATGATTTAGCTGAGCTCTTTAATACTTGCTCCAATAGTGGATAAAAGTAACCTAGAGTTTCTCTGCTAGTTCACTTTCTAATATCTAAAACCATAATTTGTGAAAGAATCTCTCAATGCATTTAAATTTGAAATATTGATCTAAGCACTGTCAGTTTACAAATGTGATCCCTGAATTGGGAGACAGATATTTTATATGTTAGTGTTTTTTAAAAAGTATTTATTTTTGTTTTTACATTAGATGCATCAGTTCAAGCTAAGTACAAATTAAATTCAGAACAAGGCCTTAGTTTTAGTGGGCTGGTTCTCATGCTAGTTTTACCCTGGAGTAATTCCTTTGATTTAGTCCAATGTGAGATCAGTATGGAATTGTTTTCTGCAGTATGGTGCTATTTTACTCTTTTAATATTCATGACAAGTGAAATCTGGAGTGTAATTTACCTGAGTGAATTACTGCTTTATAACAAATAAACATGCTGAAATGACTTAAAGAGATCTTGAACCAGCATTTCTGCGGGTAGGGGGTCCTCCTAATTTCAAAAACCAAAATCCTTGGGATCAATTAAAAATGAATTACCACTTCATTTTCACTACTGGAATATTAATATATGTGCACACATTTTCTTTTTTACTTTAGAAGCATAAAGAAAAATATCACATTACAAGGAAATAATTATGTTTATTGTCTATGTACAGTTAAAGCAAAGTTTTAATTTGTGAATAAGAGGGATTCAGAAGCATGCACTCTTAAAAAATCAGGAAAGGGATAAACAAGACTAAGAATTTATGAAAAAAGAACTTCAAGGTAAAGACAAATGAATATGTTGAATTTTTATGTTGGAGAAATAGAGGCCTTAGAACGGGGTGCACATTGTTTAGATCTTCCAAAAATCTTATTTCCATACCTGTGGCTTCTGTGTTCTAGGAGGTCTTGGAGAGAATGCAGGTCAAGATAATGAGCTAGAAGGAACTGACAGTAATCAAAATGATGGAAATATAAAATGCAACATGATTTGGCTGTGCATTCCAGATATCAGTAACCCCTTCATCTTCTATATGAGCTTAAATCACAGAAAAAGATAGGATTTATACAAAGAATGAGAAAGAATAACAAGTTTGCTGATTTTCATGTGATTTATCTTTCACCTTTTGTGTATGTCTGAATAGCTATATTGAAGTTAGGAGAGTTATATGACTTTAATTTCAAGTAGACTTAGGTATAAACAATTAAGTTTTTCCTTATATGTTTGGGACCTCAAGGGAAACATTGAAAGGACATGTCATACACAGGTTGATGTCCACGAAGGAAAAAAAAGAGTTAGCAAAAATTATTGGGGAAAGATCAGATCAGCAAAAGGGAGTATTTTAAGAAAGCGTGTCCAAGACTAGAAAGGTATTTAACTTAAAAAATAAGTTATTTCTGCCCTAGATGGGCAGAAAAAACAGTGTTGTTACATGCAATTTTGGAATAATTTAAGTAGTTCCAGAAATATTTTTCTTCTTCCCAAGGGGAATGTCTTAGCCATACAAATTAGACATCTGGCACAGTTCTTAAATTTACCATATTACACTAAATGGTTATGACACACATGCTCATGTGTGTCTAAAAAGTGTGGGCTACTGTCTATCTTTCCAGCTGTAACCTATAGCTAGAGTTCTCTCTGTTCACTTAAAGAAACAAAAAAAATATATGATGATATGACAAGAATTTGTTTTCTTTCAGTTTTACCTTGCACTATGTGTTTTATCTGCCTCAGAGTAGCTGCCTTCCCCTGTAATTTCTTCTGGAGCCAGCTGGGTCTTCCTCCCAGGCCTCATATTCTTTTCAGAGTATAGTGCCTTGTCTGACAATTCAACTTCAGGTTTCTCACTGGTGGTGAGGAAATGTAGCTTGAACCAATTGTATACCTGCTGTGATGTATGCCTTGGACTATGCTGAAAACCTGTGGGAGATCGGAATGAAATAAATTCTTTACTGATTTTTTTCTCCTCTTCGTTCAAAAGCAGACATTGGGCAATTTGTCTTAACACTTCTTACTGCTCTGTATGAACATTCGGGATATGTTATGATATGCTTAATTCATTCACACGACAAGAAGTCTTGTGACACTGATTACTACGTTCCCTTTACTAGTGAAGTCTTAGCAATATTCAGCTAACACTTCGGTATTCCTTTTTTTCAGCAGTTTGCAGCAAACAGAAGGCATTATTATGCAGTAAAGATGTATGTAGACATTGTCTGAGCTTTTGGCAATGGAAATGGACAGTCTTTTTCTTGTTTTTTTTTCCTCTTTAACAGAGGTTCTGAAGCTAATCAGGCTGAACTGAAGCTACAAGGAAAGAATTTGTTGAGAGGAAAACTGTCAGGACAAAAAGGGTGATTTAAATAGGAAGTACGCACAATAATTAGATGCACGGATGCCTGCCTACAGACTAGTTAATCACAAGATGTGTGGTTTCATGAGGAAAAAATATCTTCCCTTTATTTCTCAAACTGTCCTAACCTCCAAATGTCACCCAAAAGCCATCTGTACAGTTGTTTTATGAGTAATGTCAGATGAATGTGACAAAAACCTAATAAGCCTTTGTTCACTCTAATGCTTCTTCCTCAGTAAAATGTACAATCAGGTTTTATGAGCCTTGTTTATAGGCTAGCAGGTAGAACTTTTTTCTTACAATCAGAAGGTCAGCAGTATAAATCGAACAGATGTTATTATGTTTTGCACTATGAGATATAAACATTTTAAAGTACTATTTAGATATAAGAAATTGAAGAGTAAACACTGATTTTAAGAATTGTTTTGCAGACAGTAGCAGTAGGCAGTATACTATACAGAGCTTTATGGGTTTTTTTTAACAATTATTGGGTACAATAATCAGTCCCAGTTGTTGCATCTAAAACAACACAGAAATGAAAACCGTGACATAAATAAAAAGCAAATAATACAAGCATTTTTGCTCGAAGTTATTCAAGGCAATATGAGGAATTCAAAACTGGCACTCAGAATCTTCAACTAACAATGCTAGCGTAATAATAGCACTTCCAAGCCTTGACTATCCTACGCCTCATTTGTTAGTTTTTGTACTAAAGCAATATATATGCTGGTAACCAAGAAAATATTGATACAGATATCTAACAACTCATCCATTTTATCATTTTGCATTCATGGAAGATGACAATCTGATAGTGAAAGTGGCAAGCTGGTAAGACATTTTTTTTTTTTTTAAAGAAAAGTTCAAAGCTAGAGTTAAAAAATATTGTTAACCTAAAAGGGGACTGGTGCTGCATTTCAGCCACAACTACCCCCAGCAGTGCTACAGGCTTGGGGAGGAGTGGCTGGAGAGCTGCCAGTCAGAGAGGGACCTGGGGGGGTTGATTGACAGCCGGCTGAACAGGAGCCAGCAGTGTGCCCAGGGGGCCAAGAAGGCCAATGGCATCCTGGCTTGTGTCAGCAATAGCGTGTCCAGCAGGGACAGGGAAGGGAACTTACCCCTGTACTCAGCACTGGTGGGGCCGCACCTCGATGCCTGTGTTCAGTTTTGGGCCCCTCACTACAAAAAGGACATTGAATGACTCGAGCGTGTCCAGAGAAGGGCAACGAAGCTGGTGCAGGGTCTGGAGCACAGGTTGTACGGGGAGCGGCTGAGGGAACTGGGGGTGTTTAGTCTGGAGAAGAGGAGGCTGAGGGGAGACCTCATCGCCCTCTACAGCTCCCTGAAAGGAGGTTGCAGAGAGCTGGGGATGAGTCTCTTTAATGGATTATAAACTGATAGGACAAGAGGGAATGGCCTCAAGTTGTGCCAGGGAAGGTGTAGTCTGGGTATTGGGAAGCATTTCTTTCCAGAACGGGTTGTTAGGGCTTGGAATGGGCTGCCCAGGGAGGTGGTGGAGTCCCCATCCCTGGAGGTGTTCAAGAGTCAGGTTGACATAGCGCTGAGAGATATGGTGTAGTTGGGAACTGTCAATGTTAAGTTAATGGTTGGACTAGGTGATCTTCAAGGTGTTTTCCAAGCTAGACAATTCTGTGATTCTGTGATTCTGTGGATGCAACCAGTATTTTCCTTCTTTGTTCTGTCATTTCCATTATGTGGCCACATTTTTCAGCTTTTTTAGGATCCTTTTTCAATAAGACACAAAATACCCTCAGAATAACCACAAAGGATGATATTTAGGAATCTTTGCCTTAGTCTTCAATTCTAGGACTATACTTTAGAGTATGTTGCTTCCCTTCTTTGTCACTCTTTGTATAATCCTAGCAGTACTGTTTACTGATTGAAAGTCACTTAATTTGGCCAATTAAACTGTAAACATCTATTTGTATTAGAAATTGCAAGTCTGTAGTGATTGAAAACTACCAAGGTATAACTGAAAAATATTTAATCTATATGAAACTGTATTTTAATCAGGTCCTAGGGTAATGGTAAAAACAATGAGGGTGACTATCTAATCAGAGCCCACAGTCATAAAGTATAGCTGTACTAATCCAGTCTGTGTTGGTTATAAATTCTGAAGCAGTCTTCTTCATGCATCTCTGGGATTTCTGGGATTTCTGTCTAAGTAAATATGGCTATAAGCCTGTGTCATTAGTAGGTACATTGACAGCTACAGTAAAATTAGGCTGCAAGCTTGGTGTTTTATGTCTTATATAGGAGTATCCCTCAGCCTTATAATTATCTCTCTATGAAAATATGTCTGTTATGTTGACAAAGATGTCAAAGCTAAGAAGAAGGAAATGCAGGGAGAAGACGCAAAGAGAAGGAATGATGGTGTATTTCACCACAGTAGCATCTGTAATTTGGAAATACTTTGAAGCAAATTTTTAATGAAATCATTACAAGTAGTAATTGATTAAAGATTCAGTAAAAATGAAGACATTCTTGACATGTTAACTCTTTTCAGTTATGTAGGGGTTCTGCAGCCTGCAGATTCCCAGTCTTTAAATAGTTAATTTAGATCTGAGTCCATGTGTCATCAAAAATTTATTAGGAGCTAGTTTACATGTACATATATCCAAAGCACAGTATATGCTATTCTGCATAACTCTGAAAAGGTGTTTTTTCATTTGTCCATCTACATTTCTTTTACTGGGTTTTATAAAACAAAAATTTTCCAGCCTCGCTTTTCCCATTAACAAGTTGCATATTAGAAAACTTATTAATATTCCATTATCTTATTATTAGCTTTTCAGCTGATTTCATCTCTGATTTCTTTCTGGTAGCTCAAACATCACATTAATTTGTTCCCTAAACCAACCAGAGAGCAGAAAGGCAATAATGCCTTTAAGTCTGTAATTTCCATGTGGCACCATGTATCCAATCTGACAATCCCACCAATGTCAGTCATAGTGTGCAACACAAAATAATTGTTGTAATGAGGTCTTGTAACAGGATCAACACCTAGACTTCACCTCAATATTTATGTTTTATATCTTGCTATTAATCTAACAGCTGAATACTATACGCTGTGACAATAAAAGTGATGTCACTGGTGTCATTTCTGAAGATGCATCATTTCCAGAATTTCACATCAATTAATCTCACAGAAGATAACATACAAGAGGAAAATAAATTTATCAGAAAAACTCAAAAGCCTAATCAAGATGAGACAGGAAGAACTACTAGCTCTGATATGTTGTATAGAGTAAACACTAGTTGAATATCCCATGAGACTAAGAACATAAGTTAGATTCACATAAATGTTCCTGATATTTATCTTACTCCAATAACACTGGAAGTCTTATCAAACATTAAAAAGAGACGACTTAGTTGGACTTGTCACACTTGTTATATAACAGGGGAAAAATCAGTATGCATATCAAACATACATGTTTCAAGGGCAGAACTCTGCTGCCGTATTTAAAAATGCTCCAAAATATTTAATTGAATTGTTTTTGGAAATAGATGCTTCTAGACTGGTATAGGTGCTTTCATTCAGAAGCTAATAGATGAAACTCTTCTGGCCTTTAAAATCACCAGGGATTTGCACCAGGGAAAGACTGAAGCAAAAGCACTGCAAAGCTTTTGCAACTCAAGTAGATTCTGAAAAATTAAAAAATAATAAAACTCCAAATCAAGTGAATGGAAGGATTATTACGGGCTTTAGTTTATTTGTGCAGCATATGAACTTCCATTTTGTTTCGTCCTTTGAGGGTTTTTACTTTTATTTTCTGCACCACCATGGATATAACAGATAACAGTTTTCTTTATCTGTTGTACTTGTCTTTCTATTGCCTTTTATAGTGTTCTAATAACTGTTCACTTGAAGAAATTATCATGAATAAGCCATTGTTTTTATTAACATTTATAACATAATAGAAAATGTTGGTTTCAGTCTACTTCAAATTTTTATTATTTAATAAATCTATTGAAATAAATCAGTTAAACATTAACAAATTGTTCTTCATCTGTGGGAGTAAAACAGACAATTTACATCATATATCTTTTTTCTTGTCAATCATGGAAATGTACCATAATATATCACTTCTGGATGAATTAGGTTATCCCTTATTAATCTATAGCCCCAGGAAGCTACTCTGCAATATGTTGGAGTACTTGATATCTTTTGTCATGTTTTACTGCCATGCTGTGAAGCTTATAGAATGGAAAATCTTCTATCAATTTCTTAGATCAAAGAGATCCAGACACAGATATTTTAATATTGGCTTTTATTTAGAAAAAGCATTCAAGTCTACATAAGCATACTTAATTTAAAAAGAAAGCATTAATTTTCGGGCACAATCACAATATTGTCATTTATCAATGTAAGTTATGATCAGCAAACTAGGCCATTCAGAACTGGAATTATACTTCTATTTCAGGAAAAACCTTACTGTTTTGTTCTCATCTTCCAGGGAAACTGATGTTTCCCTGGAGCTTGTAAACAATTATTTTATGTGTGTGTGTATATATATATATATATACACAGAGATATATGTACATATCTATATGCACATATATGAAAATTATGTCCATATATTTTATATATATATAATATACATTAATGTTTTGATATAGAATATACATCTATGGTTATATATATAAGGGAAGTATGTATACTTTTTGCTTTCTTATTAGCATAAAAACCTTGTTTGATATGAATCTTCTTTGCTGCTTTCTGTTTTCAAAGCTGAAAATTTTTGTTTCCAAGAGCAGGACTTTGCCTTACTAATTGTTTTTGGATAGACTTAGCTACTGATCTCAGAACATGGGAGACACAAGAAAGAAAGGAGGCAGAGAGGGAAGGTGGGAAGGAGTTTGCCTTTTTTTAAATCAGAAAATCAAAATCTGGCAGCAATATTTTCTTGCTTCTACCTATCCAAAGGTAAAAATCAGAAGTAATCCTTGCTGGTTTAGAGTTAATTTTGGCTGAGGAGGGCATGCATTACAGGTTCTTCTAGAGTTCCTCTGTTGATTTCAGTTGTGATATGCCTGGTTGAGGAAATGGGAAAATCAGATGGATTATTCTAAAACTTGTAGGGTTTTACAAACAACAGCAACATTTTCAACCTCCCCTAGGCACCTATCTACTAGTTCAAATCTTCAAATCAAATATGTTGCTACATATTTTCCCCAGCAAGTCTTCTTTTTTTTTTTACTGTATTCACATTAAAAGCTGCAAAGTTCTGGACAAAATGCTCTGAGAGGTAGCCTTGCACTGAAAATACCTTTCATTTTCTCTTTTCTGGAGAAAAAAGCAGGTTTTAAGAGACAAGCTGTTCAGTTCTGGGAGCTTCATTGAAAGCAAATTTTCACTTTAACAAAAACATATTTAGGTAAAATTACAAATGTACTTGACTATGAAACATATTTCAAAACCTCAGACATCGAATTTTAAATGCAACAATGATCTATTTACAAACACGGCTATGCTATTTTTACATTCTCCTCATGTGGAATAGGATTTGTGTAATACAATTCACATTTGAGTACATGACAAAAGAAACAGTCAAAGCTGGTTTAGGGTTTGCTGCATTAGCATAATTATGTTTTTTCAATCATATTAAAAATGTTAACATCTTCAAAACAATAAATCCAGCTTTCTACCAATCTTCCATTTATATCCAATTAGCCACAAGCAGTGTTTTTCACTGCAATACTTATTTAAATAGTTCATGAAAACACAATATTTTTTTTTTAACTGGATAACTTAGAATTTCAATATCTTGTTTTCAACACGGCAGCCTTTATTCTAACTTCTGAAACTCCTGTGACTACCCATTAATTATTTTCATAGTAGTGTACAAAATAAGTTGGGTTTGTATTATTTTCAGTACATTTCCCTTCCAAAACCTGAGTATTCTAAGATAATGTTCCCACTAGGTCCTAGAGAAATTATCAGTCTTGAAAGGAAAGATGGAGTATATAAAATAAGGCAGTTTGTTTTGCTTTGCTTTAAAAAAATTGAAGTTGCACATAGCAGCTAGGAACAAGTAAGATATGTGTTGTTCACTCAGTATTTTATACTATTTATTACATTATTATTCAATCGTTTGTTTTCAAGGCATGACGGATTTTCCCACAGGTTTCTTTATGACCACATTTCCTCAATTTACCAATGTCCTTCTGAGAGTTTTTAGTAATGACTGAATTATTAATATTTGGACTGGTTTGAAATATGCATCCATTCAAAGACAGTTTAATCTCTAGAGGCAGATCAGTACCACATCCCAAGAAAACTTTGTATAACTGAATCACAAATATATATATTGCACTGTTCTTTAATTCAGCCATATATTGCTGTGTACACAGCCCACATTCACAGTAAATACCTTTTCTAATATTAAATGAAAATGTTGCATATTTGTAATTCAGTTGTGGTATCATATTTATAGGCCAGTTGTGGTACAGTGATAAGAGAGGCACTTTTCTGGAGAGCTGATACAGAAACTACCATTGAAAACATCATATTTTAAGAGAATGGAAAGAAGTATTCTTGGTAATATGTTCATTTTGATTCAGTGTTTGCCTTCCAAACTCATATGGTATCACACCAAAAATAATGTGTTACAATAAGAAGACTTCAATACTTATTGACCTTTCAAAACTTATTTTAGACAAAGAAATATAACTGAGATTGATTCATTAATGACAACTACTTTGGAGAAGATGTTATTAAAGAATGTTATTCTTTAACATAATTGCAGTGTTTCAAAAGAGCATTTTATTAGAGGGAAATAGAAGCATTTTGTGCATTATTCACATAAGAACTTATAATGAAATCTTTGTGGAAAGAGTTAACCATGGAAATGCTCACCCAGAGGACACTGGAGGCTTGGTTACAGATGGCTTTTAACAGATGGTTATTAAAAATATTGTTTCGATTAATTACTCTATATTTTCTGCATGGAGAATGCCAAAGGAGACTACAATGGTCCATAGTTATAGCAGTACCTGTTTGAAGAATTTTTTTATGTTGCAAAACACCTGAACAAAAGCTCCTTATCCTACTTGACGTGCCTAGTAAATTTTGAGAGTTGGGACGTCTTTACAATTCTAGGGTTCAGGGTTTCTCAAACAAGATGCCAGAGGAACACATGGTTGCTGAGGGAAAGGGAAAGGCAAAGCTCAAAAGTGACTGATAAACTCTTCACCGCCTGTGTGCCTGGGCTCTCTAGTGTAGTAATTACTACAGAACTTTCTGTTGGTTTGGGTTTTGTTTCACCTTTTGTCAAAATAAAAAGAGAAATAAGCCTGTTTATACTGATTAACAATTTTAAAAAAGCTATGGAGAAAAAAACATCAAACACCATTAATATCTCTTTCAACAGGAAACTCTCTGCCCAGTTCCAGAAAGGCAGAACAATCGCACCTTGCCATATTACCAATTACTATGTGATGCTATCTTCTTTTTACCATTTTTAATGTCATATTCCCACAGAATGATGCAGATTACAAGACCTTTTTTTTTTTTTTTTTTCTTTTTTGGTCTTTTTACCTCCTTGTGTCTTGAGAAGAGCTTGCTTTGGTACCATTCTTTTCAAAACCTGCAGACAGTTAGTAAATTGGTCTGTCCTGGCTTTGTACGGACAAGCTGTATTCCGCCCATTAGATTCTGTCTCATTCTGAACAGTTGTGTCCAATATCCTCTTTATCCCAGTTAGTGTATAGTCATGTGACTGATAGTTGAAATTAAAAACCACAAGATGTTAATACAAAAGTGCTGTTTAGTTTTAAAACATTCAATAGTAATTTTTTTAATACATGTATCTCAAAAAGGCAGTGTGAATTCTGTTGAAAAATCCTTCTAAAATAATGACCTTTAAATAATCTACCAGGCCACAATTGATCTCCTGTGTTGACAAGGCCTCGAGGGCTTTTCTTGATAGGATTCCACTTCAAAGCAGGCAGTCTGACTTTCACACAAAGAGAGCTTACACTCTTTTAGCTTACGGTGCAACCTGGCTTTAAATTGCTTGATGCTGTATTGAACTTTTACTAAATTTCTGCTCTAGTTACTTCAGGCATAGCAGTCATCACATCAGAGGTCTGAAGAGCAGTAACCAATGTGCTGTATAAAAATACATTGTAGGCAGTTATCACAGAACAGCAGTTAATTAGATACTGTGCCAATCAAAGAGGTGTCAATGTTGCAATATTGCAAAATGGCAGTATAAATTAGCCAAGACAAGTAGTCTAAAATTTGTTTTCTTATGAAAAGGAATTGATATCTAATAAGATGTCAATGTCTGTCTGTTAACTGAATAGTTTTATTGTTTAAAATATTTTACCATAATGTTTTCTATTCAGGAACAATGTTAAAATGGAGAAAGATGATACAGTATTAATTACAAAGAACATTATGCAACATAGGATAAATTCAGTAAAGCATAAAATTATAATCTCATGTTGGTTGTTTAAGTTTACTCAAATCATTGTTCATTTCTAGTCATGTTGAAATCAGTGAAAGGTCCTAATTTTCTATACCTCAAATCAACTGAAAAATTATACATTGGGAAGAAGACTTTCACAGTTCCTAATTATTATAATTTTACTTGCATTCACCATAAAACTGCAGTCTGAAACAACACTTTCTTAACAATCAAGTGTCTATGACAGTTTTTGGGGAAAAAAATTAAAACCAGATCAGCATGGACATCCAAAGGAAAGATGAAGTGAATATATAACTATCATGAACATAATATATGAAAGTCATTAATTTGGGCAATCTCAAACATTTGTAAAAAAACCCAGTAAGAGTCAAAATAGTATTTTCAGCACTGATCCATCTAATGATAAAACTTTTTCATGTAAGCATTTGCTAGCATTACAATACATGCTTGCAGTACAGAAAATCATTATAATAATATGTTAACAGAAGATTTAATATTAAATAAAATTATATCAAAAGACAGACAAAAATGACTATTTATAAAAATGGACAATCTATAGATAACATTTGTTTCTACCTGATTTATTCCTGCTTAAATGTAGAAAACTTGAGTATGCTCTTGCAACTGGAACTGTCTGAAGTTCTGCAAATATTTTGGAAACATCATATTATTCAGAGAGATGAAACTATTTTATGTCAGTCTCCAGTAAGCTTTTGTGGCTCTAGTAAATATCAGTTCTGCTTGAATGAACTTCATTGCTCTCAGTAAATGTTCTTTCATGTATGGCACTGTAGGGAAGGCTCAGTATTTTTCTAGAAATTCATCACTGGATATTTTAATTTCAGTCTACATTCAATACTTGAATGAAGCAAGGTATTAAAAGTGAAACATTGGTTTGTATTTAAATTCTCCAAATAGCTGAGTCCCTCTTTCTACAAAGTGTCATGAAACTGACTTGATAAATCTGGCCAGAAAATGGTTGAATATGAAGTTGTAGTTCTGGGGTTTACAAATCCTTAATCTGAAATACTTCAAATTTAAATAGTACTGTGAATTCATTGACAAGGATTGACCTCATACACTGTTTATTTCAACATGTTTTATTCTTACGCATTTGTTTGTTAACATTGCAGTTTTTTTGAAGAGAAGATTTAGAGCTGTTCCATTGAGTTTGAGTCTCTGCTGGTGAACTCAAAACACCATAATCTGTATGAGCAATGTATGGTTTAAAAAAATTTGCGTTAATTTTTGTTTCTGTATTTCCTTATTTTAGCGGCTGGTTTAACCATTAAAACACTACACCCCATTAGGTATTGCCAATCTCTATTTTATCTATCTGCTTGTTACAATGAGATTTAAGTACAGATTTTAAATATTCATTTTGAATTAAGAAAACTTTTTTTTTCTTTTTCCAAAAAGCTTTTAATTAGTTGTGTAAATTTAAGAAAATTAACTGAGTATTTGTGTAAACCTGAAGTCTTTCATCCGGTTATTATAATGAAATCCACCCACTTCAAATGCGCCAGCCCAAATCTGCTGAATGTCCACAGGTAGCAAGAACCAGCACTGCCTTCTGCTCCTTTTGTCTAGCTTTTCCCCACACAACAATAAATGTTTACAATGAAGAGGAAAGGTTAAAACATCAGAAACAAGCACTGCACAGCACATCTTTCTGTGGAAGACCCAGCAACACTCACAAAGCTTACTGTGCTCTCATAGTTGTCTCACACACTTCAGTGAGAGTGCAGGGCAAGCACCATACTCTAGAGTCCAAACTGGGGGTCTTCCTTCATCAGGTGAGCATCTGTGACTGTTATATGCCCCACTGCCTTTTTTAATCTACCTGTTGCACCTTTGTGGTTGAACAAGCCATTTGGAAATGTGGATCTACACACTACCCAGATTCAGCCTTTGGAAACAGGAGTGGTACAAAAAGATAATTTCTCATTAGTAGAGAACAAAATCAACACCTCATTTCAGGATTGATTCCAAAGTATATGATTATGTCTATCAAGTTTGATAAATCAAATTTTGTATACTTGTTTAAATATGAAAAAACTGTTGAGTGGATGCTCTAGTATCACCCCAAATAACTTGTAAATAATTTGGATATTCACCAGTTTTTTTTAAACTGACTCTTTACAGACTTCTATTTAAGAACTTGACAATGTAATAAAAAATCAGGAACCTTGAGGAGAGTGATTGATGATGAGAAAAAGATATGGTTATTTTAGTCAGGTGACTAACCTGGTAACTGAGATTATTTGAAGAGAGAGTCTTTGTTATTATGAGAGAAGAAAGCACTGATGAAATAAAAATTTGGATGGAAAAAAAGAGTTGCATAAGAAAAAAAAAGGCAAGAGGGAGAAAGAACAATGCTTAACAGAACATTTCAGAGAAAACTCTTTGTTTTTTTTTTGTTTTTTTTTTTTTGTTTTTAATAAACTATGTTTTTTCTAATATTCTAGTGCGTTATTTAAATGATGCTCATTGTTGGATTTAATAAATTCCAGAGTCTTTGTTTTATAGAAATAAACTCAGAAAAGCTTTTTTAAAAAAAGTAATTAAATTTTAATTTGAAACTCACCTTTAGCATAATCATCTTTCCAGGTCTTCATAGTATACATCAGACTACTTATATAAGGAAAATATTATCTCCACCTTTGCACTTATGGTATATATACACATAATGAATCCCACATATTTTGAGAAATTGAAAAAGTTCCCATTTGAAGGTAGAACATTAGACCATTTCCTAATATGAAACTTCTGGAGCATGCATACTGACTCTATTGAATATCTCAATATCTAATATTCTTCATAAAACAATCTATATTAATCTTTTCATTCAGTTTTAACCATTCAATATTCAACACTTTGATAATGGTTTCCAAATGATTCCCAAAAAGTCAACATACTTTCTAAGAGAAAGTCTTATATTGAGTTAAGATAACTTTATCCACTGAAATAAATAAAGTATGTAAGTCATTGTTGAATACATGTTCTGATAATAAAATACAACATTTACTTCCTATTTTCCCATTTTGTCATGATGTGTTTTTAGCTGTTACATTACACACATAGTCATTATAAACAAGACTTAAAAAGCTGTCTAGCAGATTCCGATAGAAATATATATTTCTTCTCTATTGTCCTAAGGTGTACATCTCTTCATCTTTCCTGCCTTTATCAACGTAAAGATTTTTTTTAAGGGGGCTGGGGAATGATGACCTAAACTATGAAATGAACCTGGTGTTTGCAGTGGAAGGGATTATTAAAAATTTTTCAGTGTAAACCCCAGTGCTCTGGGTAGATGTACCTTACCATTTCCATGAGTCCAAGACTGGCAAAGTGAAATAGCTTCTGTAATTTTAAAACTATTTAGGCAAACAAAGAACTCCAGTTAACAGCTTCTGTTTCATAACCTTCATGAACAAATGACAAATTGCTGACCAGTAACCTTACTGTAGTATGTACTGTATGAATGGGAAAATAGCTATAAGCATATATTCATTCTCTGTAGGGAAAGAAAAAGACAGGGAATATTGCCTTCTGCTGTTAATATATGGATTGTCTACTGCACCCAGCAATGTGAATAAAGGCGCAGTATATGTGGCCAGTTCTGGGATTGGCTTCTTTAAAAAGTGCATCTCAAAAATATTAATGTGGGGGCATTTTTGAGGTAGTCACAATTATTTGTCTCATCATGGCCAGATTCGTCATTTGTTCATGTAATACTTTTCATTTAGGATCTCAGAGAGTCACCATCACTGTTTTCTACTGAATTTATTATCTAGAAAAAAAGAAGCTCCAAGGGCTCCTATTTGTCGTTCCAGTATCATCATAGAGCTTTGAAGCCTTTCTTCCGCCATATTCCATGCAGTTCAGAGTTTGCCATCAGCACTGTACTACACACTAATTCACTTTGCCACGTGACAAATGAATTCAATAAACAAATTTTTTAAGGGATGGTCTCTGCTCCCAAGCTGAGTGTTTGCAGTAGTCTGTGCTGCGTCCATGCCAAGGTAGCTTGTTTCTGACTTAAACTTCCTCCAAATAATGCAGTTCAGTTGCTTTTTTTCTGTGATAGGAAAACTTTGTAAATTACTGTTCAACCAACCTTAGGTTAGCTGGAGAAAAAGCTGTGACTTGCCTTCCTGGCAAAAATTCAATTATAGTTATAAAGGTCAAATCTAATCTGTTACTCAGGCACTCCACATTTGTCTTTAGTCAAAGCATTTACGAAAACACATTAAAACTGAGAGCACAGCCTAGACATGCCTACTGTTGCACCTCTTTTTCACTCGGGAGTGAAACTTGACTGCTGAAATTTTTGAACTCCAATCTTCTGGGTAATATGATGACATAATATGATATCTATTTGATAATAAAACAACAAAACCTGCATTAATCTTGAAGTATGAACCTGTTTATTTAGATTGAAAATATTTTTCAACTTCTATTTTAATCAGGGATATCTGAAACCTGTAACAGACTTTGCCTTTTTTTTTTTTTTTTTTCCTCTACCCCAGTTAAATATATTGGAATTCCTTCCTATTCAGTAAGGATTTAGTTTCAAACATTAAAAAATATATCCATGGATAATACCTTGAACCGAAAACATTTATTACTTAGTATGACATCATAAGCAGTGAATGGGATTTCTCCTTTCACAATATGAAGCACTACTGGAGTAAAATTAAAAAATTAAGTTAAGGCAGTGGTTGAGAATGAGGCAATACCATCTATGTGACAGAATTTCAAGAATTTCTGTAAAATAATCTTTTAAGTGGCTGATTATTTACCTAAGTCATTTATTCATTAGGTTCTCAGTTGCCTCTATTCTCTTGCTTTCTTGGGGAAAAGAAATTACATCCCTCTTGGCCTTCTTATATTCTCTGATGCTTTGTTTCCTTGGAAACAATATTCGTTGACTTTCTCCATTTTCTCCTTGTTGCCATTTTCTGGATACAGTGAGTATCCCAAACATTTCTGCAGTGGAATCTACCAGTAAACTAAGAAAAGGCTGCAAAATAAATAATAATAATAAAAACAAACAAACAAACAAACAAACAAACAAACCAGAACCTCTGTTAATGATAGAAGGCACAGTTTGAAATGAAGCACAACAGAAAACGCTGCTGTATGTAATGTTTCATATAAGCTACACAGTCAGGAAAGTGTTCAGGGGAGAAAAAGTGTGTATGTGGGGAGAGGGGCAGACAATGTCCGTTCAAATATCTGTATTTAATAGGTCACTAGATTTCAGATGACATTGCTGTTCCACATTGACACAGCTGAAATAGCTTTTCTGTTACTGTTGGCAGTAAAACAAAATTGCATCCCACGAAGAACAATATGCATGTAATTGAAACGACAGATGTGTGAACTATTTGAAACTAAGTTCTGCTGGCTAAGTTTTTCTGAACTGGTTTGGGACCATCCTGAAAATTTTTTTAGCAATTAATAAAAGTCTTGGGGGGGGGGGGGGGGGATTTTGCTCGTTTGCCTTCATCAGGTTGACAAATTGGGTTAGATTATTCTGCCCAGATTGAGATGTTTAACTTTAAATT
The DNA here is from genome assembly GCF_965140245.1 of Athene noctua. NCBI lineage: Eukaryota > Metazoa > Chordata > Aves > Strigiformes > Strigidae > Athene > Athene noctua. Next base: position 29,558,342 of record NC_134038.1, on the reverse strand, counting down.
GCTTAATTCCGAACAGGTAACACACTTGAAATCACAGACAAGAAAAAGACACTTGCAGAGGGTGATTCAGTTTATCCTAAAATACATATCTAGAGTGAGCCAGGATATGCCTTCTAGATGCCTTAATTGTTCTCTATTAACTACAGAGGAAATCAGGATAAATTCAAGTTTAGTCATGTGATTTCAGATATGTAAAGGTAGGTGAGATGAAACATATTTGTACCCTCTAGAGTACACATATATCTTATTTTATGGTATTTATACCTTCTACTTATATCACATACACCCTTTTCCATGTTTTTTCAATAAATGTAATGTATTGAAAATTGCCACATCATGTTTCAGTCTGGTACATGGCACTGCAAGATATACAGTGATAGTTTTTCCATGGCATTCTAGAAAACACACCTGCTGAAAGCCTACACTTAGGGCTGGGACAAATAAAGGATCACATGCAGTACTGAGAGACCTAAACCAAAAATTATTATTATGAAATTCTCTGCTCAACTGTATTCAGAACTAGAAGGGACTGCATTTAGTTATCTTAGTATATAATTTGCCATGTGTCTAGATTTTGCTTTTGACCATACATACACTCACTACTTGTGTGCCATCAGAATCTAATTTGGATTCCATAATTAGGTGGAGACTACAGGCTCTCAGTTTAATAGGTACTCTCTGAACAAATACACGTAACAGCTATGGGTGCTACATGTCTTGCAATTCCGTCATTATTTTTACTTAAGATCACAGAAGAAAGTTGTGGCATCAATGGTACTTTTCATATAAAAGCACTCGCTCACAACGTGAGAAACCCAGGTTCAATATTTTCTAAGCCTGAAAGTGTTCCAGTCCATATCTTTTCAACTCTCATCAGTTCAGCAGAGATATTTATTTGTCTTCTGACTGCAGCTATGTCAGTGCATAGGCAATGCAGGACTCATGGATCCAGAAAAAGGGAGAATGATTAAAGGGCTATTTCCAAGGCATCTTTCTGTATTTTTACTGTTCACTTTAATGCGGAATGAATAAGCATTCCTTGTTTTCCCACATGTAGTGTGCTACATAGTGGGAAATGCATTTCATCTGTGCATTTGGATGGTGATGCTGATCAGGCAGTCACCAGCTATCTGCATGAAGGATCCTTGCAGCGTGTGTTTCAGTGTTCTTCAAGTTCATAAGACATCCACTCTATCTACCTGTGCATTTCTGGGCAACACTGACTCAGTTAGACTGTTCAGTTTTTCTGCTCTACACACAGTTGACGCCAATTTTGTTTTCCTAGAAGACCTCTCCATAGTTTTGGAATGTTTTAATCCAGTGTTTTAGGTATGTCTAATCTCTGAAGAGATTTGACAGCAGCTGCAGAGACTGAGGGAGCAATGCTTCTAGTCCTTTGTGGAATAATCACAGAAAAACTGAATAGAAATACTGATGATCTGCAGCATCAGTAGCACTTTGGAACATGTTTGAGAGGGAAGGTTTATGTGAAAGGATAGTGACCATTTTTTTGTGAGACAAATACAAGAAGAACAATTCAGACATATTGTGAGGTAAGTGAGAGAAAATGATAGAAGTTAAGAGAAAGAGATTATTAAGAAACAATACTCTGTATTTAAGAGTCCAAGTTTGCACCCCTAATATTACATTTGGATAAAAGTAGTCAATGATGAACAGAAAACTGTATTTCAAAATAGGAGGTTAGAATAAGAACAAATGCTTATATGCTCAAGATTTTCTAACTGTATTAGATGTGTACGTCATGCTGTATAAAAGTATATCATAAGCTAAGAATGACTTGCTTTTTTATTATACTTGTGTACATAATAGATTGTGGAAGTTTCCACTGATTACATTTTTAAACACCTCCTAAGAAGGAATAAAATCTGTCATAATTTTTCCTTCCTGTAATAAAGATTAAAAATAGGTAAGTGAGAGATTTTGTCACTGAAGTTTCCTTGCATTTTTGATGGCATTACCCAACAATAAACTATTATTGATTAACAATGGGGTACTGAATACTATATAAAATAGTTATGAAGTTCACCCTGCAGAAGATATGTAAGATATACACCTTTTAATTTTCAAAGGAAATTATCAATTTTTTTTATTAAATTCTGAGGTAAAATTCTCTGACTTTCAGGTTCTCTTTACTTTTTCACAAATAATAATACTCTGTTTTGACAGTTTTCATTTGAATGACTGCTTTTCTTTTACATGCTGAAGTTGAGATTACATTTTCCTTAGATAACAGAAATTTCCTAGGGGTCTTGGCTCAGAATTTGGATGCTATTGTATTTCACACAAGACATCTACATAGTGAAACACAGTTTTTGCCCATATTATAAATAATGGAGATAAAAGTGGAACAAAAAGCATAAAGATTAAATTCCTCCAAGGAATTAAGGTGAATTTCACAGATCTGCAGAGAATATGCAAAGAGCATTGGCTAAGACATTGGGCCTTTTCCTGCTTTTGTCCCTGGCATAATTTGAGGGGGAGCTGTAATTACAGTGGCATGCATAATAACCCCTGTAGGATGACAGAGCCATTTAAAAAGTCCACAGAGTTAGACATTTTATCCCTGTCTCAAGCTGCCCCTTCTCTAATCCCCTGCTCCAGAATGACTGTTCTCAGCTCCTGACTTTCCATGTTCCACACCTGCCACAGCTGGGATTTTGGAGTCTCCTTTACATCAGTCTTCCCTTTTCCCTATATGTAAATGGAAATTCCGAAGTCACAGTCCTACCAAAAGCTGACATAGCCACCTTGTTCCCAGCTTGGTCTTTCAGACAGTGGCCATGTCCTGTGTCTGTAAAATAATAACCACAGCAGAGGCTGTTATTGATAGAAAGAGGAAAATGGAAATTATTTCTGGTTCTTTTCTAATAGAAGTAAAAGAGTTTTACAGAGTTTTCACTCCAACTACTGTACTACAAAGGAAAAAAAAAGTTTCCACTCTCTAGAAGGCATAAAATCACAGGGGTTAGAAGTGGAAAATTAAGATGGAAATATGTATTAGATCATCTATTTCTTTCTTATGTCAGCACAATCATTTTCCTCTATATTATACTGTCTAGGCCTCTGTCCAGTTCCAAATAACAAGGTTTTCACAATACCCCTAGGCTGACTATTCTAAAGATAAATTAAGATGAATATTGGTGATTGTATTTCTGGATTTTTGTTGTTGTTCTGGTTATTCTTCCTCCTTTTACTACATCTATACCTGATTATTACAGTAGACATCTGACAGGAACACTGGATTTCTAGATGAAGTTTCTTTTTTTAGCTTCAGTGTTGGCACTGGGCATAGTTTGCATAGGTGGCTCCTCTGCTGTCATAATTACAGCTTCAATTAAATTTCTGTGACTGTATGCACTTTACTGGCTTTGCATAATTTTGCAGTGTGCCCGTCTGTGTTGCAGATCTGCAGATGTTGCCATATGTAGGACACTTATTTTTGAGATGCCAAATGCCATAACTCCCACAACTCTTTGCTTTAGTTTACTGTTTACTGGCTCTGGTAGGATTTTTGATTGTTGTTTTCAAATTAGATGCTCTTACTAGGACAAGGATTTTTTTTTTTTTTTTTAAGTGATAACCGCACCATCTGTCTTCATTTTCTTCCTACTTTTTATTTGTGACTTAGCAGCTTTACAAAGTTACTGATATTTTGCTCTGTAGTGTATGTGGAAATTGATCACTTTGCAATCATTACTTCCGAACAGTTCTTTATTAATGCAACTAATCTTATCTTTTATCAGTGTGTCGGTATAACTCTTGAAATTGAGAAACAGTATTGTTCAGATTTTGTGCCTTAAGCTGTTTTTTGTGATTTTACCATTCTAAGAAACACTAATCCTTTTTGTGCTTGTTCTTGTTCAAAGCTTCCCTCTTTGTGCTGTCATTATCCCATATGTATCCCACCATTATATACATGATATTAGATGTCAAAAGAAATTCTCTTCTGCTGAAATGACATACAGGTTCTGAACCACTTTTGGAAAGAGTGAATCTCTCTTGAATTAATGGTGGTTCAGGAGATCACATATTACAGTCAGAATCTTGGAGACAGGATAGAATGCTTTTTTCCTTTGAATGAAATATAAAATAGTTAAGATGATGGTTTAATGAACAAACAAAATAAAGGTTTTATGATACATACTTCAACAACAAGGTGTTGTGTGATAAATTCATCCAGAGATGATCATCTACCGTAAAAGACTGTAAGCATATTTATACGTTGTAACTAGGGGAAAAAAAAAAAATATAATATATATATATATATATATATATATATAAACCAGGAATGACAACCATGCAAATAACTGCGAAGTGAATTAACTCTAGAAGATAATACATAAACATTATATTGCCCAAATCATAATCAAATTGCAGTTAAATCATATACAAAGTGTTTAAATGGCAACAGAACAACAACAACAACAAAATAGGTTAAAACATCTGACAGAAAAACGTGAGGTAGTCAAGAAAGATTGCTTTTGAGAGAAAGGTAGGCAATGAGAACAATTATGAGTTTCTGATTCACCATAAAGAAAAGACAGAACATTTTGTTTCTTACGGTAAAGATCAATTTCATGGCTATATCTGGTATGTGATATTAGAATATTCCGGTATCATGAAGTCAAATATCTCCAGACAAGTGCACTGTGGCTATCCTGGGAAATAGTGAGAATGTTTTCTAGATGGAGTTAGTCACTGGAAGGAGTTACACAGGAATAACATGGAAGGTGACCTGCTACAATGCCTGGGAACAAACTGCTGAAGAGATTTGAGGTAAATTCTGAAATGTTGTGTTGCCTTTGCATAATCTCTTACCCATATTTGGAGCCAAAATTCTCTTAAGAAGTATTGCCAAGGCTCACACATGACCTGCTTTGATGAGTTTCTGTTATTGAAAGTCTGACCTTCCTTAAGGATTCCATTTCTAAAAACAGCAGGAACAAGCCAAGAGCTGAAACTTTCTGGTAGCAAAGGGAACAGCTGAAATCTGACACGTGCATTCAGTTACTGTAGATTTCTCATGTGCAACAAGTTTTCTATGAGCATGAATTTCCTAGATAGGATAGCAGAAATGAATTTTTGTGAAGGATCTATTCTCATTTGGAGCTTCAATTTACATGTTTCATTCATTTTGCATGTCTTATGCATTCTGCAAACAGAAATACTGTATACAAAATGGAAGTCCTGATTTATGATTCATAATTTTGGCCACATACCCCAGTCCTCAGGAAATATTTAGTGTCTGCCTTTTTGGCTTTTTTCATTATCATTTTTTATAATAGTGTCTAAAAGATTCTTGTAGTCTAATATGACATGGTAGTTTACAAATGAGCGGTCAACAAATGGGAGCCTTCTGTTGCTATTTTGACATACAAAATATTTATGAGTTATTTTTTCACATCAGTCCACACACCTCTGAACATCTGTGTTACTGCATGCTTACACAAGGCAGGAAAAAAAATTAGGGGGTATTCTGAATAAATAATGTAAACAGTCCTTTGTTAGTATATGAGGTAGAAAGACCAATACTGAGATACTCAATAGATCAAAAGTTGATGAGCACACAGATTTTAAATATATTAGTATTAAGCATTAATCATATTCAACACAAGTTTTAGTGTACCTTCTAGTCTCCCACGTGGCACAAATCAAAGTTCAGGAAATGGTTAGATACCCATGGTGAAATTTTCAGATTAACTTCTTCAGCCATTATGCCCTGCTTTAAGGTGGCCAAAACAATTATTTTGCTTTTGAGCTATAACTGTTCTTTATTAAAAAACAGAATTATTAAATTACCTTCAGTAATTGAAAAGGAAGACTACATGACTTATAGAAAGTCTAAGTAAAAATAAAATCATATGATCACATACAGTAAAATAGACTTATTTTATAAATACCATATGTGTGAGTTCTGTTGACCTTAGCTTTTGATGAGTTAGCATGAAAGCTACAGGATCACAATTCTCTATCTGTTTATAGCTAGACAGAAAAGATGTTAACTTTTAGAACACAGTATCTTTTGTCTTAGTATACAATAAATTAATAATTTAATTATTTAATACAAAAATTTTAAAAACATAATTTAATAAATTATTGTCCAATAAATATTTTTTCTGTCATTTTAAAAAAATTAATTATTGCTTGTGTCCTATGATTACATTGTTTCAATTTTACTATATTGCAAGTAATTTACTTGATATATGATACATAGCTGACAGAGTATTTCAGAATATTAGCAGCCCAAAAATGATGATGTATACATGCTAATGCCTGATGAAAAATTAAATAAAAACAAAATAAAATACTTTTAAGTTCCAATATGTGGTTTCTATTTTGGCATGTGCTTGGGTGTACTGGATCTGGCTGAGCTGGAATTGGTTTTCCCCTACAGCAGCCCTCACGGTGCTGTGTTTGATGTTGGGAGCTGGCAGGGTGTTGGCAGCACCCTGGTGTTGTGGCTACTGCTGAGCAGTGCTCACACAGCACCGAGGCTCTTTCCGACATTTTCCCCCCTCAGTGGGATGGGGTGGGCGAGATCTTGGGAGGGGACACAGCCAGGACAGCTGACCTGAACTGACCAAAGGGATATTCCAGACCAAGTGACGACTGATCAGTATAAAGCTGGGAGAAAGGAGGAAGGGGGTGGGGGCACCCTTGGTCCTCCGAGGCAAACGCTATGTGTATCGGAGCCCTGCTCCTGAGAAGGCCCGACATCGCCTCTTCATGGGAAGTAGAGAATAAATCTGTTTTCCTTTTTTCTTCCACGCACAGACCTTTGTTTTGCTTTGTTTATATTAAAACTGATTTTATTTTACCCACAAGGGATGGTCTATCTTATTTTCTTTCCCCTTTTTGCCCTGTTGAGAAAAAAGGGGGATGGGGGTGGAAGTGCTAGAATTACTTGGTGGGTACCTGGGATTTAGCCAAGGTCGAACCACCACATTGGGAAATTTGATTCAGTGCAAAGATCTTAATAGCCTATATTTCTAAATAGCTTTACAAATTAGTTCAGACATGCTGAAAACAGTAACCCACCCCCAGAACTGCAGGACTGAAAGAGACCTTCTGTATCATTGACTGAACTATCCTCTGTCATTGACAGAGCTGCCTTATCTACTACATTGTACTTAGCCTTTTATACCTTAAAAATAGCTACACTTAATATTACAAAACATTATTGCTTTGATGGTTATTATCACTTTTTAATTTCCTTCCTTAATGTATTTATTATCAGCTTATAGTAATTTATTTTTGTGCTGATACTTGGCCTTGGTTTAAAGAGACAACTACCTTTGGGTTTATGCCTCTGATGTACTTTAGACAACAAATTTTTTTTTCAGTTTTTGTCTTGCAAGACTAAGGGATCCAATTAATTTTATTTGCATAAGATGAATTATCAACTCCTCAGACCTTGTTATACTCTAAAATCACACAGGTAAGATATGGTCACCGTGTGATCAGTTAATACAGCATGGTTCATCTCCTCTCAGTTGATTCCAACTGAGAAGCATACAGCAAAACAAATTTACCTTCTTCTGGTCAATTCTTTATTTTCTTTATATTCTTGACAACTTGTGCTCTCAAAATATTTTGCCCTCAATGTGCAATATTCTAATCATTCACCTGTGTGAGGCCTTCAACTTGATGCTAGCAAGTTGCAGCAATACATTCTATTCTTTATGCTAAGGTTACTAATAAACCCCCCTATTCTATATTCTAGCAACATCACTAGTTAACCACCCTGCATTTGATATGTGCATTTTCAGTACTTTCCATGACAATTTTCTCTTTAATTAGCACTTCACATTTCTTTTCTCATCTGTCTTCCTTAAGTAACAGCCTTTCTCTAGAAGCAATAGAATAAATATTTTTTGATATTTTAAAAAATTAATGATATAATTTGTTTTGTCAAAAATATCAGTTATGAGAGAAGGCATTAAACTGTTTTGACTTTTGGTATACTAACATCGATTGGTATCTCATTTATTATTCATGTAATATTTTGAATTATTCTTTCAGCAATTTATTCTAAAACTTTGTATATTCCTGAAATAACTTCTATTGGCCTGTAGAAGCCTAAAGTAAGACATATACAGATATGCATTTGGAAATCACCAGTAAATAGGATCCTCCATACTTGTTAGATTTGCTGAAGAAGTTTTGCTACTGGAAAGGGTATTTCCTTTGACTGTCTTTTCAGAGGTCTAAGATGGAGGATTCTCACCCTGTTCTCTCCCCTCCACATACTTTGGATTTTTGAGTTATACTGGATAGGATCGTTTCCTTAGTCTCATTCTCCTGAACTATCTTACCTTTTCCTCGTTGGTCAGCATCCTTGTCTTTATTAATAAATAAACTGAGTATGAATTTAATTTTGTTTCTGATATTTGAAAATTGCTGACTGATTCTCTTTGAAGTTATTTTTCTTCCTCTTGATTTCTGTTTTTGTGTTTGCTTTGACTGAAAAAGTTAAGAACTTCTGTAATTGCCAGTCCAAACCCTTTTTCTCCCAGAGTTACCAGCAAGTTGTCAGGTTCCAGCTAGCAATCAGGATGATGAAGGACTATTAGATTTCTTGAAAGCACCTCAAAAACTTTTCCTCTTTAGCTAGTTGTATGTTTACTTTGACTAAATTGCAAACCAAAATGACATCACAGAATTCATTTGGAAACTATTGCACAGTTTAAAGATAAAAAAGTAAATAAATCACAGAACTTCTTTATTCATTTCTTGAATTTCTTATGTCTCATTAGATATTTCATTAATCCTTGCATCACCTCTGTGAAGGCTATTGCCCTTTTAAATCAGAACCTTGCCTGACTGATGATTTGCTCATTTAAAAACAGGTTATTTTATTGCTCATCATTCTTTTAATCTTTCAATGTATGCATACTTTCTTGAGTTTCTGAGGTCAGCTATTACATTTATCTTCTCTTTTAATAGGCCTCCATATTGAATCACTTTTCAAATCGCCACAATGTTGCAGTGCCAAAGACGGTGCCAACATGGCAAATAAATTTCATGAGATGGATTAAATATAATTAAGCAAAAGTTTGAACAAAATTTTTCTAGAAAATAAAAAACAGTTAATAACAAAATATGCATGTGTAGCTCCTGTTTTTGCCACAGGCCTAAGTGACAAAACATGCAGTTAGAATATAGTATGGTGCTCTGTCATAACACTTTCAATTTAAGAGTTTCCAAATTGAGTATAATCATTCCTTAAAGTTCATATGGCTTCTGTGATGCTGTCTTCTCTATTAACTGAAAGAAAACTAAGCCAAATAAAAGACCAAGGAACATACTCATTATCAAAGTTTTTGATCATCACTTTGGCATTGACAGTAGAAAGATATCTGCATCACTGTGTGTAAAGTTACATCTTATCAGGCCTGAGTCCTCAGTAATGTACCTGTACAGATGCAAGAAGTATGGCTAAAGTTTGACTGTAACTTCCCTGCAAGGAGGTCTGCAGTCTTTTGAAACACAGAGGAAATCCAGTATCAAAGTTATATGGTAGAAACAGGAAAAAAGTATTCAGAAATTTTTAATTTAATGAAATGAGGAGCTAAGTGGTTTATTATGAGAATTTTTTTTTAGGCTTCTTTCTCAAATTTATGACTGAGAGAGTAAGATCAGTTTCTTAAAATAAACAAGTCAGGTGCATGCATAAGCTTTGTGCTGTTCATGCTAAAAGGGTACTGAGTACTGCACAACACTAAAATATTTTTGTTCAGAACATATTTGCCTCTTGAGTTTGATCATTAATGAACTACTTGGTTGACAACTTTGATAAGAAATTTTTCATGTCAGCTACAATTGATGTCCTGGATTTAAATCGATGTGTTTTCATCAGTTCACTGATAATCTAGAAGTGTGATCAATATAGAAGGACTTGAAGAAATCCATCTGAGGTCATTCAAGTCAATACATATAGCTTACTAAAGATACTATTTATAATATAACTTCAGAGGCTTATAATGACCTGTTTTAGCAAAGTTTTGTCTTGAGTTGACAAGTATGGGGGAAAATACAACTCTTTCTTTTATCGTTGCTTAAAATTGCAGAACATTTATCAACATATTTCTATGCTCATCCATGAAAGAGTTTTTGTAGATGAAGTTTTGTATTGTTTATAAGGCATATATAGAAAATATTGCTTTAATTTCAATTTCTTATGCCCCAAAAGGCAAGTGGGCACACATATTCCAAACTGCCTTAATTTTTGCAAGAAAAAACAAGTACAAAAATAAGGATGCATTTAGTATAATGTGAAGATGAAGTTCTTGGCTGGCCCTACAAGCAAGGAAAGCATGTCTTAAGTAATATTATTTTCTGTACACTTGAACTCATCCTTTTTTATGAACAAAGAAAGCTAACAAAAATTACATTTGAAAATAATTAACTTCTGGAGTAGAGGGAGAAAGGAGGCATTAAATTTCCTTTTGTTTTTGTTTTTGTTTTTCATGAGCTAAGAAAAAAAAAAAGAGGCTGATTCAAAAAAAAAAAAAGTAAAGGTTAAAATCCATCTTAAAAAAAAATAAATCCTACATTATACTTACAATCAGCAAAAGCCAGTCTGAGGAAACTTAGATGACTTCCAGTTTACAAATATAGTTTTCAACTTCTTGGCTCCCAGTATCTCCCCAAATCTTCACATATGCTCAAAATTCATACCCTATTTTCTCCCCATCGTTTAAGTATAATGCTAGTTCAGTGTACCTTCTTTCTTAGTCTTTTTTCACAAGAATCCTAGGGATTTACATATATAAATCATAAATTTATAGAAGGGAGCACTTGGAACATCTACTCTGGCCACTTGTTTATTGGCAGAAATTTCATCAAGCTCTGAATCTGTAGAAATATTTTCTATAGCTTTTAGAAAAAAATTTAACCTCATCTTAAAGTCTTTCAATAAAGTGGATCACTGTATCAATGAATCTATTCACCATGCTGACATCCTATTTCAAGGTGTCTTTGAGACACCCTTTTATCTGTTAACAATCAAAAGAAACAATAAATATTGGTAACACATATTGCAAAGTTATTTAGAAGACTTGCTTACACTTTTGAAGTGGTTTTGACCCAATGTGAACCTTAGGGAAAAAATTATTTCAGTAGGGTGACAGTTCTTTTCCTCCCAGTAATCATCTTTATTGATTTGTCTTCTGTCTTCCAAAGGTTTTATAGAAACTGCATTAGAAAAAAAGTTTTATCTGTATTACACCATTTTCCTAGTGTTTAAATCCTTTTTTTTTCCCCAGAGGTTTTATTTTTTGGGGAGTAGGAGTTTTCACCTAGCTATTCATTTCACTCAATGAATTTCAATTTTTTTTTTTTTTTTTTTTTTTTCTGAAGACTGAAGTTGTTTATGCAATCCACATATGCAATAAAAAGACCCAGTAAACTTCAGGCTGTGCACATGGTACATTGGGCTTTCACACTAGGTGTTCACCTACCAATCACATGTGAAGAGACCACACTGTATCTTTCTGACATTGTGGTCTTTAAAATACTTAATTGATGATTCCTAATTTTCTTGCAGTAAAATTCTGAAAATCTTGCTTTACAGTAATAAAAACTGATTTAAAATAAAAATATAATCATATATATTTTTATGTTTCAATATCATCAATCACATTTTAAAAATCCAATAAACTTTTGTGTATTTTGGTTTTCTTTCTTTTTTTTTTTTTTTTTTTTTTAAAGCTTTGAGCATGTCTTATAACTTCCCCTGTTAGCTGATACAGAGAGCTAATGAACTATGAGGACTTTTGTCAGACTTCAGTCACAGATTGTTTTAAGACCACTAGACTTAACACTCATCAAAATCACATTCATCCCTTCCTCTCATTTTTCCTTTAAACAACGTTTTATGACAGAAAAAATCCTTGCTATTTTGATTAGTGCACCCCTCAGCAGCAGGCATGTGGATTTCTCTGCAAGTCAAAGGGTATGAGCCCAGGTGAATCCTGCGGTGGTGCAGGCACCACACAAACACAACCTCCCATCAATGTCTGGGCTTGAGCAGTTGCACACAATTCTACCTGGCAGTGTCCAGCAGAGAAACTGCTCAGTTGTTCACCCCTTGTAAGGGAGATTTTCTGAATGCCTTTGGTGTCAAAATGCTCAATTCAGATGCATTAAGAAACATTTTTCAATTGCCTTGCATGAATGTAGCCCATGTGGATTTACTGGACTGGACTTAAGAAGCCAAGATCATTCAGGGTAAGTGGAAAAGATAACAACAACCATACATTTCTGCCTATGCTTACCTGCTGTACACTGATATACTGACAGTACATCCTGCATACTCATGATTTTCCATCTTTCTAATTGATTTAAAGGACCTAGCTGATCATATTGTGGGAGATTATTATAGGAAGATTTCAATTTATTTTTAGTAGGATTCATAATGATTTAATGTATCTCATACAGAGATGACTTAGGAAAGTAGTTGGAGAATCCCTAAATGACAGTATATTTGGGAAACATAAAAATTCCTCTTCATAGGGTATACTTAAACAGTTTTTCCAGGTCATTAGACTTATCAAAAATATATAAGAAAAGTGGTTGGTTTTACTTCACATCTAAATGAAACATTCTTATCTTTTAAAATCACTTTTTTCTTCTTCTCTTCTTCCACTATATACTGAATCACTAAGTTTATAAATTCCGTTGTCCTGGTTATTATTTTTTCTTTCTCCTATGTAAATTCTTTCTGGGGTTCAGAAATAAGGGAGACAGACGACTATGGGACAAAGACACTGAGCTGGCTTATGGCTTGGGGCAATTAATCTACATTTTTCTGATACTATAAATCCCTATTTACATCAATTGAAGAAAGGTCAGCAGAGCTGCTAATGAAGTCAGCCTTGCTGCAGTCAGTATTCATTCAAGACACAGCTAGAACTGCTATGTGTCTTCTTCATAACTCACTTCATCAACTTGGCTGGCAGCTAGTATTTTCAATGATAAAGAGGTTTAAGAGAAAACCTTTTTCACCAACCATTTTGGCTCTTCTAAATAAATCTTTTCACTTCCATTTATGCATTGCCTTTATTTACTTGTTATTTTTCATTTTCCTATCATGCAGCTTATTTTCTAACTTTCCTCTCAGAACAGCTGTATTTTTTTTTTATATTCCTGACATCTGAAGAAGCTAATTCTTTCCACAATGATCATCTGCCAAAAATGAAGCATATCCTATAAGAATTAGCCCAGCAGTGTGCCTTCAGATTTTATGTGTATTACATGTTCTTAATGGTGCAACAGTACCTGGCTTACTCCTGGTAGATTTTTCTACACATTATTTGTACAGGAGATAGAAAACATGAAATAAGGTTTTCTTGGGTCGGTTGCCCTTTGAATGACATCAACTTCCTTTATTTTCTCATAAATGGATACATCTCAGAGACCATAAGCAAAGACACTTTCTAAGCAAAAAGAAGGGAATTTAGACACTGGATTTACTCAAAAACTTTAACTTGCAGTAATATCTCATTGCTATCTTGCTTTGTTGACCACAGTTGAAGATGGTTGTCTACTGCTTTAAAGGGATCTCATTATGCAAATAACATTGGACTCAACTATTTTTTTTTTCTTGATAGAATCACTGCTGACTGAGCTAATGAAAACATTGCTCTCCATCATGTCAAAAATCTTATTTCTTAACTTGCATGAAGCCAAATAATAGAAAAGGGCTGCATTACTTCATGTGTTCTGGTACCTACAGATGCAGATAGAAACTGAGAGGTTTTAAATACTCCATGTAAAGGCGTAGTGTTGTAGCAGGGTGGTCAAAGGATACCAAGTGTTTTGGATAAAATGGTCTCATAAACTGGGTATGTAACTTCTAATTAGATGGGTTTTATCTCACAATACCTTAATTTCTACAACAATAACATATATTGATTTTAACAATAAAAACCTACATTACACTGAAATGAAGAAATAGCATGTCTCATGCTTTAAAAAACAATTTAAAAATCATTTAATGCTGAGATGAGCTCATTTTTTTATTCCCACCACTTCTGAAAATATTTGGAAATGTTTTCTTCCTGAAGTAGTCCCAAAATGAAAACTTCTGGTTTTGCTAAAAGCTCATAAACCAATGTACAATGTGATATAGAGGTATGTTTTGTCTCAAAATTCACTCTGAATTTCTTCATGATTTATTGACTGGGAAAATATTGTAAACTGATTTTTTTTATTAAATACAGTGAAATAACAAGGAAATTCAACTTAAATTGCCTTTAATGCAGGTTCACGTATTGCCGTTAGCCTATGAACAAAACCCAGCCTAACTCAGATGACTTCTCACATTTTGTAAATATCATAGATTAAAACTTAATTTGATATGACAAGATTCAGAGAGAAGTAGCAACTTTTCAATGGCCCCTTCCATTGTGAATTACACTTCAAAGTAATGTTTTAAGGCAGTAAAAAGAAAAATTCATAATTTTAGGCCACAACTTAGTATCTAACTGCACAGGACAAAATTAAAAATGGTATGGTTTTGACATTTTCATAGTACAAAATCCTTCTATATCAAGAACACTACCATATTTTAAAGGATTCTTTTTTCCATATTAAAAATAAAGTAAGCATTTATGTATGATAGCTTGTGGTCTATCTATAACAGAATTTTGTACATTAAAACATACTGAAACATGTTTTGAATTACCTTATATTTCTTTACAAATAATTACAATAGCTCCACTAGGATTTCACTTTGTTTTACAACTGCTTCTAATCTTAACGCTGACATCTATTATAAGAGAACTGAACTAAAAAGTCACTTTATGCATATCAATGTCACTGGAGAGATTTCACAACAGTGCTAGAGACAGTAATGACTTTTCTGTAAAAGAAAAAAACCCCAAATAATACAGCTTTAGGTTTCCACTCTTTTAATAGTACCTGCTTGTGTTAATAAACTTTTTGATCATCAGCCGATAAAAAAAACAAGGTGAGAGTCCTTCTTATGTGATTATGAGAGATATGAGAGTAAATGGATTTGGGATAGAACCCTTGTCCTTGCATAATTAGTGCTCTACAGCCTTCTTTCTTTCTAGCAGGCACTCAATGTTAAAATATTTTCATATTAATTCGAAGAATATGCCAAAAGCTAGATGACAGCTCCTGCTAAACAAGCTGGAGAAGGCAATAATAATCACAAAGGAAGGAGAAACAGGAATGATGTCCTATTAGGGTTTAAATCAGTAAAGTTTTATTATTCAGACAGTACTGAGATTAAGCTCTGTGCTCTCTAATTGCCAGATGGAATTTCTGTCCCACTGAGATCAGAGTCCAGCAAAAATTTAAATAGTCAATTCAGCCAATAATGAGCATCTGCATGGCCACATGCAACAGACTTATCAATGAATTATTGTTTTCCAATTCCAGGTTTCTCTGCTTGGCAAAAATATTACTCACAAATTAACAATGACAGGGAAGAATAGAAATATATCAACTGCAGTAAATATCTTCTACATATTTTTTCAGCATCGAACTAAGTCACCTGACAATATTTTACTCCACTTTTCCCTGAAACACATCTTCTGCTTTCTTAGTTTCAAGGTCTTCAAAAATTGTTTCACTTATTGAGTCATAGATAGAAAATTCGTAGATATAACTGGACATTTATTCATCAGTGAATTTCAAAATTAGAACCACGGTCTTGAGTATGCTTTGGAAGTGAAAGATAATCAGTGAAGACTGGGGAGCACGACAACAAAGTAATGTCAGAAGCCTAGAATCAGTGAAGAGGCTGTTGGTACGATGTTCACACTGGTATGCCCCTTGGGAAGGGGAATGTCTCTTCACTGTCAGCAACACATAGTGAATTAGTCTGAAGATTATAGATCACAGAATCATCTAGGTTGGAAAAGACCTTGAAGATCACCTAGTCCAACCATTAACCTGACACAGACAGTTCCCAACTACACCAGATCCCTCAGCGCTATGTCGACCCGACTCTTAAACACCTCCAGGGATGGGGACTCCACCACCTCCCTGGGCAGCCCATTCCAACGCCTGACAACCCGCTCTGTAAAGAAATGCTTCCCAATACCCAGACTACACCTTCCCTGGCACAACTTGAGGCCATTACCTCTTGTCCTATCACTTATTACTTGGTTAAAGATCCCCATCTCTCTGCAACCTCCTCTCAGGTAGCTGTAGAGGGGGATGAGGTCTCCCCTCAGCCTCCTCTTCTCCAGACTAAACACCCCCAGTTCCCTCAGCCGCTCCCCGTACGACCTGTGCTCCAGACCCTGCACCAGCTTCGTTGCCCTTCTCTGGACATGCTCGAGTCATTCAATGTCCTTTTTGTAGTGAAGGGCCCAAAACTGAACACAGGAATCGAGGGGCGGCCTCACCAGTGCCGAGTACAGAGATAAGTTCCCTTGCCTGTCCCTGCTGGCCACGCTATTGCTCACACAAGCCAGGATGCCATTGGCCTTCTTGGCCCCCTGGGCACACTGCTGGCTCCTGTTCAGCCGACTGTCAATCAACCCCCCTAGGTCCCTCTCTGACTGGCAGCTCTCCAGCCACTCCTCCCCAAGCCTGTAGCGCTGCTGGGGGTTGCTGTGGCCAAAATGTATATGCAACTGTCACCAAATGTTCGAGATGAAAGGGCAAGGTATCTCAACAAGTTAATACAAAGACATTTATCATGTTTTCTAGTGAAATATCAGGATCAGTCATCCTCATTACTCACGGGGAGGCAGGATCAAATGGAGGCCTCTCATCTTAAGGATATCTATGGAAAAGGCAGTGGAAAAACATCCATCATACCCATGCAGCTGAAGCTTATTTTTGCTACACTAGTCAAGTCCAAACCGTCATCCAAGCTAGGATCAACACCCAGCAGTGAGAAGGTGCATAGGTTCATTGACACATTACCAGCTACTCTCTCAAGCTGTTAGTTCCTTTCAAGCCATGAATAATAGCCAGGACTCCTCCATGTGGCAGCAGGGAATCAACATCCTAAAGGACAAATTATGTTTGAATCTGTTTCCTAGTGATTTGCTGAAGTAGCTGATCCTGGAGTCCTGAGAGGTTTTCTCACAGCCTCAAAAGCAAAAAGCTGAAGAATCCAGTTTTAGTTGCCTGACCTTTGAGGGAAAAAAACCAGGCCAGAACATGTCTGTGTTTACATTTTCCAGTCAGGGCAGGAGTGACAAGATTGGTAAGGGTGTTAGAAACACCATTTCTGCAAGTGTGAGAGTGTCATTTACTTTGCATTATGTTGATCACTGTATAGAACTCCAATTTTTCTTCCCATTTTCTTCCCCTGGAAAAATTGTTGCTTGCTGCTGTGCAATGATGGAGAAATAAATGAAAGCTGAGTAGGATGAGGTGTATGTGTGAGAATGAATGACATGGTGAACATTTTCACAGTAGAGGACTAATAAAAAAGAGTTTTGGTGTTCAGCTGATCTGGAATCAGTGCCAGATCCTGATACAAGACTTTGAAGGTTACATTTTGCATTCAGAAGTTAGTGATTTCTTTGTTAATCCATAATGGGAACATAATCTGGTTCTACCCATGGATGCTGCTGATACATGCTCTAAGCCTTTGGGACATTTAAACTGAGGAGAGCTTTGCTTAAGCCTGCCACTGAAAAGCTATTTGTGCAAGTCAGGTGTTTGTGGTGCACCTCATCAACCTGTCTAGAGACTTTTTATTCTCTTTTTCCCTAACAATGTCAGATGAAGCAAGATCAAGGAGAATGCTAAAAGGCTGCAGTACGCTGAAACAGTTATAGTGGTGGCTATTATAGTACCTGCTGTGAACAAGTGGAAAAGCATAAATACAATAAAGGCTTTACCATGTCCCTGAAAGAACCTGTGGTATTGGGGTAACTTGAGAGTTTCTTCATAGAGTGTGAATTTGTGGCTTAAAGAAAAAAAATAAATATGCAGTTTAGACATACTCTACAGCAGAACTGCTTCTCAGGCCTCCCTGAAAGAATGTTTGTTAGTGATTTTTTTTCCAGATTTCTCCTTCTGAACAGATGATTTTCGTCTTGGACAAGGTTACTTAGAGCCAGCTGTTGTTCTGCCTTGTGTTTGCTGTGATGGTGCTGATTTCATCTTTGTTCTTTTAGTTGCTCACATCCAAGTAAGCTGATGCCTACTGCAGTTTCTGAGTCAAAAATGTCAGCATCATCGTGAAATAATCACTCATGCTGAAATAATGTATTTGCTTCTGAACTTCATTTTTCTCTTTTCCTTTTACATCTCTCTTTGGTGTTAGTGACCAAACCCTTACTTGTGTCTGTAATTAATGTGACTCATTGAAAGTATTCTTCCTCTTCTTGCTTCCTCGGAAGCCACATTTGGACAAACTTTAAGCAGATCTCATTTTCTAAGGATCTCCTTTAGCTTTTAATATTTTATTTGAAATGCTGTAAAAGAGAAGTTTAGTCAAATAGCCTGACATACTGGAACAATATTTAATAATTACCTGCTTCTATGTATTTTTTTGTAATGAGCATCATTAAACAGATGGGGGAAGTGTTAAAGTTGTCACTAAACTAATGCGTCATTTCTCTATGGAAAACCTCTTGGAGACCTCTTTCAAGCTCAAAAGTTTTATATTTCCATGTACTCTATATGACACGTGTGAACAGGAGAGATCTGTTAACTGAAGCTCACACAACTCTCTGAATATATGGCAGTCCATCAGCAACTCAACTTTTCTGCAGTGATGATTTATTATTGATTATTTATGCTTGTTAACAGTAAGTTGATTCAGATCACACAAGGTTCAAGGACACCTTGAAAACTCCTGTAAAAATGCAATACTATGAACAAATTTCTATGAGTGCTTAGATAGCAGAAATGTATTGAAAGTTAAATTTAAACAGTAACATAATACATGAAATCTGGCAAATTAAACTGAACAGTTGCACAGAAATGTTTAGTTCATCTGTTTCCACACAATGAAATGCTCTGCAATGATTTATCTGCAAGCGTCTCCACAAAACTGTAGCTCCAGTTGTGAGTCCTACTTTTGGTTTTAGCTAAAATGTCATATTAGGTGGAGAACAGAAAGAAATATTTTGTTTTGGATCATGTGTGCAGCTGCCTTGGCAGTAAGGGGACTTATGCTTGCAAAAAGAAACCTCTGTATATGGCTTATAACAACATCTTCTCCTTGGACTGAATCATCAGCCTGACCTTTCAAGGGCCAGGTTCTGGCATGTTTATTTTCCCTGACTATCTATCCGGGCTCCAACACTGAGCTCAGTGTAGATGCTGATGGCTACAACAGAGATGAAGCCATGTCTATTCAAACAGGGTATACTAAAGCAGAGTTACTAAATCCTATACCCTAGTCCATATTCTCAAAGGCAGTCATCACTTACAATTTCCCCTAAATTCACTAGAATTTATGAATGCTCGACAGCTCCTGGAAATCATCCCATGTAAATTCAATTGTCAAACCAAGACTTTAGAAACCTAAAGTTAGGTACTCAGAGTTGAAAAATTTGGCAGTGAAATCTATTTTGATCCAGGATATTTTTTAAGTTTTAAATTCCAATAAGTCTGAAGGTTTTCTCACACACATTACCTCTGTTTTGTTGTTCAGTGTACAATGAAAAGAAAAAAACAGTTTCTTATATTTCCAAACATTAAATAATGCCCTATTTACTTGGACAATTAATTTAAAAAAATCTTTTTGATGGCTTTGGAGATAAGACCTGTGTGCTTTAACTCTAGAAACTAAATAATCAATTGTTTCAATGTGCCTGCTGCTCACTTTTTTTTTTTTTTTTTTTTTTCAGGAGAAAAAAGTGAGTAGTTTCATTTTTCACTCATGAGAAACAAAAGAGGTTTCAGTGTACTGTGCAGCCTCCTTAGCTTCCTTTGTAATAAAAACATTAAGACAATAGCAGGAAGGAGAAAAATGAGATTTAATTTCAATTCTAATAAAAAAATCAAGTTGAGAATTCTTCCTCAAGTATATAAATGTTCTGAAAAGTCCAAAGCTAAGGTTAAATGTTCTAGCTTAGGGCACATGCCTCACCAATGCTATGACAAAATTCCACCTGCAAAAATTGTCCTGAGGTGATGTAAAGATTAGTGTTGCTGATGGCAGTGTCTGCTCTAGCCATCGTTCTATCCACATCTGTCCTGCCCAAGCCTTGCAGAGTTGGTGAGCTTAAGACATGTCGAAAATGAAACTAACAGGCCTTCTCTACAAGTGCAGTTCTAGCCACAAACAGATTTAACTGTACTTTGTAGCAGAAAAGATAAAAGTCTGGTTTGTCATATTCTCCACTGATTTGGTAAATCACCAAAACGTATGAAGACAATTCAGTTAAAAATTCTTTCCCACTTGCCTGTATTACTACAAAAGTATTCTGACTAGCAAGCAATACATTTTCCATGTCACTCATTTGATTTTTTTGCTGTCCCCTAACTTTGTGCTTGGTTGGCATCTGCCTATTTTACCATACTTGATGTCAAGATCAAATAAAGTTCCAGGTTGATTTCCCAACGACTGGGCTGTGTGTGAAATGCTGATGTGTCAGGGAATCCTAATTGCTGTGAACTGAAGGTGAGGTGAGGCAGTTATCTAAAGGGTAGGTCAAGTTTGATCATTGCAGATTCACAGCTCTAACAGGCAACTCCAGGAATAAAGCAGAGAAGAAACATCAGAGAGTTACCAAAAAAATAATAAATCTATAAGGCAATCAGCAGGTTTCAGAAAAAAAAAGTTTGTAGAGAGTTCTTGTCTGTCTGACCTACAGTTGCCAGATAAGTTGGGAAGGGGCTAGGTGGGATGTGGAAGAGAGAAAGATCCCCCACCTGACTTTAAGGTAAGAATACTTAAAGAGGCACATAGAGACATAGTGTCTACTTTGTGGGAATGCAGCTTTTAAAGCATTACATTTAAGCTTTTTCAAATCCTCCCTCAGAATGTTTAGTTCATCATTATGAAGTAGAATAAACCTTCTGAACTTCTTGTCTCCCACTGGAAGTACAAACAGAATTGTTCACTTTCGTACCTTCATTAAATGGAGTTATTTTGGAAATCACCATACTCCTGAGATCTAAAATGTACAGATGTCACTTACTTGACAAAGTAGGTAAGTAAGTAGTTTTTTCTAGTGCACACCTCCATATGCTCAAGTTTCCCAATTGTAAGGAGGTATGATGATGCTTTCTGTTTGTTTATTTTGTATTCTCTAGATGGTTTTGTTTTGTTTTGTTTTGTTTTTCTGGTTTTGTTGAAGCATGATTCTTGCAAAAGCTATGTTGTCCAATGGATGAATTGACTAAGAAAAATTTCATCAGTAAATATGCTAATTGTTTTTCTGACATTTAACTTAAAACCTGTACTTTCTTGTTAATTTTTTTTTTTTTTCCACAACTACTAGTGAACTACTTGTACAACTATTCTTTTTCAGGTACTTTCAGATATTGTTGCTATCTAAGATCATTACCAGTGAAAAATAAAAGAAAAAACTACTTTTTTGTTCTTTCTTCTCACTTTTTCTGAGAGAAAAGATGACTTAAAACTCAAGGCACATTGAAGAATAATTTGTACTCGTATCTTATCCTGATGTGCACTCAGGACACAGCAAAAATATGTACCCAAATCCAGAAGCTGGGAAGCTCATATGAATCACACCTGATTTAGACATACGTAATGAGGACAGTAAATACACTAAATACGTGGTCTTATGAAACTCATGACTTCCTGATACCTGAAAAAACTTGTTTATTTATGAATATCTATGACTAATAAAACCTCCTCTGACAGCAGTACTCTCTAGCAATGTCCTGAGGCTGATTAGTATGGCAGAGTTGTTCTCAACTGGTTGAAGATTGCTTAGGTACCTCCTTCAGGTAATGAAATTAGAATACTCCAACCCCACAGCTTTAATTAAAGCCAATGCTGAGAAACAGGGAACCGTAATTGGCTTCCCGTCAGTCTACCACCATTCCTTCACTAGCTTTATGTAAAGATTACAATGTCAAAAAAATCAAAAGTTTTTAGACTGCGTATTTCTGTCTTATTTTTTGCAAACAAATGTCTTTTCTGAGGACAAGTAAGATCAAGTCATGGAAGCTGTTAGTTAAATACAAGGTCTGCAAAGAAAAAATGTTGGTCTCTAATTTTGTGTATTTTTATATATATCTCTTGTAAACGTGACATTTGAAAGTGGTACTAAGAGAAACCACATACTAAGTTCATGATCTTGAAATATAATTCCATTTTACTGTAAAGAGTTCCATGTGCTAACACTGAGAGAAAACTAACTGAGGTGAACCCTAAACAGATATCTTGATCTGCCTCAGAGCATACATATACAAAGTCTAAATATTGTATGACAAACACTGAAGAAATAATGTAATATGATAAGTTACCATGTTCATAATATCTATATCATTTGCATGACATAGATTAGACATTACTTTCTAGAGTACCAAGAGGCTTAGACACCTGAATGAGTCTTTTGATTCTTTCCTGATTTATTGCATGATCTGGTACAGCACTGTGGTCTCCTTCACCTTCTATACTTGGTATTAGAAAACAAGCTTGCCAGGTTAGTCTATCAGTCAAGGAGGCTTATTAACCAAAGTATTTGTGTCTTTTTACCTTGAAAACATACACTTTGACAATAGAAAATTTTTAGGAAAATATAAAGGCTTAAACTTCTTCAACAGTTTGAATGGCATGTTCATTCATTTTCCTTAAAGCAGAGTTTGATAGACATTTTTCTCTTCCATTTCAGTCATACAATGTAAAGATTTTTTTTTTTTTCTAACTGTCTCACCTCTGCTTAGGCTGGGGTTTTTGTCATCTTAAGCTTACTGATATCAGGAAAGCCTTGCTATATCTAGTGAGGATGCTGATGATTCCTCCTATTTGTTTGAAGAGCATATTAGAGACAGATGATGAAAAATACCACAAGATTTCCTGATCGGGTGAAAAAGATGAACATTACTTTGGTGCTTCCCTGTGGAAATGATGATATTTAGAGAGCTTTCTATGTAATAAATGTAGGAGATAGAAAAATCCCTTAGTAGAACATCAAAGCCTTTAAAATTGAAAAAGAAACCTCCCTTTAATTGATCATTCTGTGGCTGGTTGCATCAGGGAAGCCATATGTGCCTCATTGTCTCTCTCACTTCCGCCCCCATTCTTTCTTCCACCAAAAGAATACCTGAATTAAGAGAAAGGACTATGGCAGAATATAGAAGGGCAGAAGCCCTTCTAGGTATCTTGTCAGAAACCAGATAAGCAGAAATCCTGCACGAATCC
Source organism: Athene noctua (assembly GCF_965140245.1). NCBI lineage: Eukaryota > Metazoa > Chordata > Aves > Strigiformes > Strigidae > Athene > Athene noctua. The sequence continues at coordinate 29,535,028 of NC_134038.1, read as the reverse complement.
TGGGTTCCTAAAGTGGATCAAAACTGTTGTCTTGATGTTAAACTCTGGTTTAGTACTTGCCATTATGATGATTGAATATACAGTTGCGACTGAGAAGGTGACATCTGCCTTAGTGAAAGTAAGGCAATGATATCTGAGATGCCACAGTCTTCCCCTATAAATAGCATAATTGACTACTGGTTCTCAGATGACTCCAAACGGTATTTTAAAATCAAAGTTGACATTTAATGATGAGTTATGGTTGCCAGACATATGTGGTATGGCATGTTCTTTTCTGTTCCTGTATCTTCAGTGGAATTCTTCCTGTTACACATTCTTTTCTTTTCTTTTTTTTTTTTTTTTTACCCATTCATTTGCTGGTGAGATCTCTCATTACTATTCCATTTTTGTTGGTATTTTGGTTAGGTTATTATAATATAGATACTAAACTCACTGTTTACATGTAAGCGTCCTGTTTAAATACAAGAAAAAAATCATGCACTGCATAATTTACATAGTCTTAAAAGAGCAAAAGAAAGAACTAGACATCAATATTACTGCTGATAAAATTGCAGGTAGACTGCTAGTGAAAAACATTGCTGTGACAGCACTGAGTGTTTAGATAAAAGCCCCCAAATTGTTTTGCTAATGCTCTTGCTATTCACAAGGGATCTCATATGCCAGACAATAATAGTTACCCCTGTTGCTCTTCTTAATTATGGCTTCTCATATGAATATGCCCCCTAATCAGAAAAGCTTTTAGATAGATTAGATTGCATTCTGATTACAACCACAAAGACTGCAAGGAGTTCCATAGAAGTTCTTCATATTTATGCTTCTAGTACTGTAACTGGGTGCTGACGCATTGTCTATGGGACCAGGGTTCCATCTCTGCTGCATCAGCAGTTTTCAGTTTAAAAAAACTACTAGCAGAGGTAGAATTAAGCTCAACATGGATTAACTACCTAAGTATTTATCCAGCTTCTTGAGTGGATTTTGCCACCTGTACTGATTTTCATGCCATTGGTCACAATGCCAAACCTTTTTACTTTGAATACCTAGTCATATATTCCATAAAAGTCTTGAGGTGGATTTTCTTTAGATCAAAAGGTTGAGAATGATTTCTAAGTTCTCTTACTATTCTTTGTGTACAATTGTCCTTGTTTCAGGAAGGATCAAACTTTCATTTGGGGTAGATTCCTCTAAATGACTTGGAATGTTGATGACCATCTGTAAGGGAAAATGTATGAGCTCCACAAAGTTTTAAATATTATTTTTTAAATGACACAGTATTGATGCTTGTTATGAGGAAAGATATAGCCCTCGTGCAGTAATGCCTAATCACTTACAGTCACTTAAATTTCAGAAGTCTATATATTTAATACTGTAATCTATATACAAATCTCAAACTCCTGTTTTATAAACAGATATCAATCATCATGCTTTGACTGCAGAGACTTTTAAAAGTTTCCTTTTAAAAAACTTCTGTCATCTTAAAGAAACACTGATTCTGGAATCGAGTTGAAAAATAAATACTTAAATATCAATGAACTTTCTAAAGGGAAACTGCAAAAGCTGTCTTTCAAAGCTAGGTCGTCAAATAAAAATGTACTCTCAGCCCAATTACACATGTTCACAGAGATCATCTAAACTGTCTAAAGAAGAGACAGTTCTGTGTTAAGATAAGTGGGAAAAAAAATCTTTCTTCAGTGATAAGATTCGCAGCAGAAAGGGTTCTTTGACTTTCTGGGAATCAGATAGTTCTGAAGGATTACAAAGAATAAAGAATGTACAGGCAATTGCAGATTCCTACTGTCTTCTGAATAACAGAAATCTGGAAGAAGATTCTGGAAATGAACTTCTAGATGAAAACATAAATAAGAGTTTGGTATTTTGGAGCAACAAACTACTTTCAATGAGAAGAAAGAGCTGTGAAATCTGGAAGGTCTCTCTCTCAGTCAAAGAAGAATCAATCTCCTATAATGTCCCACTCAGATGAGGAAGACAAGTGACTTTTAGATTCATAAATCCCCAACAGAGTGGACAACAGTGAGACAAGTCTCAAAGTCCAGACATTTATTGATTTGGCCCAGTGTACTAATTGGATACACAATAAATGATGAATGGCTAAGTATATAACGAGTTATGGCAAGAAATACAGTATACCTGATGGTACTTAATGGTAGTGAGGGCTAGGGGAAAAAGAAAAGGAGAGAGAGAAAGAATAGAGAAATAGAGATCACTGATCTAGGTTCCTGAAATGGTCCCATCCGAGTTTGTCAGGGATGCATCCATCTTCTTCACTTCTTCATGTCTCCTTTTTTTCTTTTTCTATTTCGCTCCTCACCCCACTTACTCAATTTATACACGCTTTCCTTGGGTCTGTCCCCTAAGTCGACACACAGACCTAAGTATCCCATGTATGGGGAGGGGTAAGGTGTTTCATGGGATGATGTAATTCACATGATGTAGTTAATCTTTATTAGCATATTCAGGGGTGTCAACTTTAATATGCATTGCACAGATAATGAATTAAAGGTCATTCACTGGACAGATGGCCCGTGAAACTTTACAAGATGCACCAGAGCAGAACTGTCCTGCCTTCAGAGGGCTTCCTCCTTCAGCTGCATCCTGCGCTATCCAGGCAGCCTTATCAGCTCCAAACTCCATGCTATCCACCCTATGACTATAGTTTCGTTACTTTTGAGTGTTTGAGACATTTTTCGGCTCGGAGGGCCTCCACTCCCCACCATACCTTATATCGCTCAGGATGTTTTTTCTCACAGACCTGTTTCTCTCAGGCCTTGTTTTGGGGAGTTACAAGTCATCTCTCACATGTTCCCAGCCAAACGGATCAAGTGCTAAATTATCAACAAGGGGAGAGAGAGGAAAGGAGGGGAAAAATAGCAATTCTTTAGTGTAAAGTCAAGATATTGAGAAGAAAATTAAGCAAAACACCACAGGAAGTGAAATGAAGAAAATCTGGACTGACTATACTAGTGTAAAGAGCCTTGGCAACAACAAAGAATATTGCATTATTAGTCAACTGTTAAGTAATTTTTTTAACATGATATAACTGATATTTTCTTCAAAGTTTAGGGACATGAAATCACTTGTTCCAAAGTATTTAAGGAGGATGGTGGTATATTGTGTTAAAAATGGTACTGTGTGTCTATGTCTGTACTAGTTAATTAAACAATGCTGGGGAACTTTTCTGTACATTGAGACATCGTTGTTCATACAGCTAAAAGCATAGAACAATCCCTGACATTGTTCTGGCCTTCAGCAACCATCACCTTTCCCAACAATTCCCTGGCACATTATGGATGTTAAATTGGGACAGGGCAGTTTGTATGTGATCACTCTGTTTAGAGGTTAAGAGAAGTTAATAATAAGAACATAGGCCCCCAGGAGTAGGGTGGGGGGCAGGAAACAGACTTGATTCGGTGCTTTTTTAAATCTGAGTAATATGTGATAAAGAGCTCATTCTGTCACAGTTGAAATGCCAGAATTATAAATTACTTTCATTACTTAAGTGTTATATCTGAGAATAACGTTATTAGACTCATATTGATACACAAGAAAAAATGATCACAGAATTTGTGTTTATTTAAGAATGCAAGTTTTTTGTAAAAATAAAACATTTTTCCAACTAGCAGGATATACATCGGCCCAGGCATTGCACCTGTACACACATACATATGTGATTTTTTTTGTTTGTTTGGATTTTTTTAAACTTAGCAGGAAGGACAGCTTAAAAAACCTGAAAACAGTTATGTGCTAAATCAGCTGGGAAACAATATATTGAAAAAATCTGAATGGTAACTGAGAGAACTTAACAAATGGTTCACTACATATGCCAAAACCATAATCATCTAGTTAAGAAATGAGAATGCAATGATGAATGAAAAAACCCTAAATTGACAGGTTTTTTTAATTTCTAAAGGGGAACAATGAAAACAAAGGAAGATGATGTGAGTGATTATAAACCAAAGCTGAATATAAACCGTAGAAGACTGAGAAGGGAAGCAAAAGGACAGAAGATAAATATCCATCAAAATTAGGGACAGCACTAAAGGTTGTTTAATACTATGAGAAGAAACCATTAATTGGTGCTAGCTCAGTACTCAGTAGAAAAAAAAAAAGGTAGAATATAAAGTATTAAAAGAAGAGGAATCAGCAAAAATGAGTGGATGTATAATAAATATATCATTAGGGGAAGAAGGCCAGATAGAATGGTTTTTGGCAAATGTTAATCGTGCCCTTTCTACCCCAATAAAAAAATTCTTAAAAACACCCACAAGAGTTGAATTCCTTTAAAATTATTGGGAACTGATAGTCTGGATCTAAGAGTTTTGGAGTACAGAGGAAGTTCAAGGTAGTTGGGATTCTATGGTACAGAGGACAAAGGTGAAGTGTACAAAGCAGGTAGAGACAATCATCCAAGTAATGATTAGTCTGTGAAGATGACTATGCTCTGAGTCAAACCATAAATCCATTCTTGCTCTAGGATATACCACCTCTTCTGAAACAAATATAAAGGCCCAATTTGGAGGCTGTATCAGTTGGGTTTTGTGCATGAAAATGGACTGAGGGGCTGCAGCACTAAAAGTTTTTAATAAATATCCTGTCATAGCATCTTTAAACTGTGGCAAAGTAAAAAAATGAAATTTTTACTGTTATGTAGATATTGGGCAACATGCCATTGGGCAGACCACAGATCTCTAGTACAAATCAACTGGACCATTTAATAAGTTCAGGACAAAATGTATGTAAAAAGACCAAATACATTGATTTTGGAACAAGGGAAACCACATTTGGAGAGCATAGATGCTGAGGAGACACTGCATCCTTTTTTTTTATTTTATTTTTAGGTTAGGAGTTAAAAGCAAGGTTCAAAGTCATATAGGTTGTAGGTGTGATAGTCTTGTTATTAATGTTATTAAGGCCAATTAAATATTTAGGATCTGTGTAGGTAGCAATATGAGGTTGTAGTAATGAGCTTATCTAAACACTGTTTGACACTGGCATGATGCTTCCTTGAATGCTGTGTCCAGTTGTAGTGTTCACATTTCAAAAAGGATGCGTTTACTATACTGAGAGTCTAATCAAAACTTTAAATGAGTGAAATAAAAGCCTTATAGTATGAAAACTGAGGAGCTCCACTTGAGTAATTAATAGATAATAATTGTGATAATCATAATCTAAATGTATGAGCAATAGGATCTGAAATTTGATATATGGTGCCACATCCCATAAAACAAAGGTTTAATGGCTGGAAGTAGAAGCTACACTAATTTGGTTGAGAGATATTACTTCTACAACATCAAGTTTAGCTAGCATCTGACACTTCACTAAGTCAGTGACAGCTTTTCTATATCTGGAAACTTTTAAAGAGTGTTGGGGTGGGGTTTTTCTTTTTGTAATAATTTCTGCAATTTAATCTCTGTTTCAAACAGTTTAGCTTTTGTAGGGTGTCAAATTAACATGTCATGAAGAGAGGAGCTGTAACCTTCTGCACAGGAGCTCTCAGCTGATTGCTGGGATTTAAAAAGGCATATGAGGAAAAAAACATCTCTTGCACCTTTGACCTTTGTCTTCCTTTTATTCTTTCATCCAAACATTTTCTATTGACCGTTGTCATAAACAGGACACTGAGCTAGATCAATGGTTGGTACAACTAATATAGTTGTTCTTATGTTCTTACTACAGTGGTACTTTCTGCCTCAAATTCCTATGAATGTCAATAGAGATTAAATGTATTCCTTTGCACATAATTGTTGTCTTTTGTAGGTTTGAGTAGAAAAAAAATAGTGCCAGCTACTCAGGAAATTGCATAGCTCTTTTAATAGCTGGATCTGTAATTATATACTGATGCCAAATTGCCAGAGGAAGGACTAATGGAAGCAAATATGTAACACCACACAGACTACACACCTATATTTCAACTGAAGTCTGTTAGTCTGGTTAACTGTTTGGGGCTCTGTTGAGCTAAATAAAATATAGCACCTGTATGTTTCAATTAATGCTGATTTCATCAAGGCTTTAGTCATTTATTCCTTTCTAGGATTCTCACACCTGATCTTAAGAGTGTGAGCTATTGTAGTCTTATGTGCAATCTATTATATATGAGTGTTATACAGCTTGATAAATATGAGGCTACCTCTTATGAAAATGACATTTTTCCAGTAGCAGAGATTACTTTAGAAGACATTTTGAGCTTTTCAGTAAATTGGTTGCAAATCTTTTTGATGTTTAGAGTGCTGGGTGTATGGATAGTGACAAGTTCTGACAAAGCACAAAGTGGTGTGGCATTATCAGTAGCCATGGAAATGGTCCTGAAAAGGAATGCTACAGTACTTTAATGTAAAAAGTGCCATTGAGACTTTCATAATCTGTTCACAGACGGCTTATAAACAGAAAGAGGTGAAATCAGCTGAAAAAAGCTATTCAGTAAGAAGTACACACACATGCCTCTTGCTTGAAAGTATATTCAGGTGTTCTGCCAGCCAAGCAACAGACACATTTTGAGAAGAAAACAGAGAAGCAGTGTTTCTGAGCTGAACTGTAGAAAAGTCCCAGAGAAGAACTGTGATTCATTTGAGCAGGGGTTGGAGTTAGGATGGAGTCCCAGGAGGGGATCCAAATTAGGGTGGTCCATCTGGTCTTCTTTTCTCAACACCCATGCATCCAGAGGATAGCATTGCCATCTTAAACTAATCCCCTGGACCAGTGGATAGAATAGCTGCCTGACTTGTATTCCATGTGCATGCAGCAGTAATCTTCCATATTTCCAGGCAATATCTACATTTGAGGTGAAATTTACCCTGGGAACCACATGTTTTGAAACACAATGCCAACACAGTAATACACCTATCAGCCCTATGTTCTCGTGAGAGATGTCTACTATATAACATCTCTCTGGTGCACCAGTCAGGAAAAAACTTCCAACCCTCCCATCTAGCATCTGGAGAAACAAATAGTTTCTAAATTTGAAGAAAACAAAATCTAGGCTATGAAAGTTCCATATATATACATTTTATTGGCTGGCATATATGGCCAAACTATTAATTTCATAAAAGTGACTGATGAAAAACACTTGGTAACATCTAGATTGGAGTTTTTCACTGTGTTCAATTTTTGGGAGAGTAAAGATAAGGACTTACTGGCAAGCTAGAAATACATTTAAAAATGAGCAAACTATTCACTAAGCTCATAAAAGAGCAAGATGGAGCCCATAATACACATGTATGCTGCATAGCACTGACAAAAAAGCCCACAATAATGTATTTATGAAATGATTGCATTTTCCAAGGAAGAGGTCATTGCATAGATAATCAACTATATTTTTAGTAATTATACAGAGAGCAAAAAATCTCCTAACAGATTAGAAAAACTCTCAGAAAAATTAGGCTGTTCTGTGGTTCTGACAGCAGTTTGGTGTGTAGATGATAGTGCTATGTGAAGCCTCTGCTGAGAAAGTATGTTTACTGTATGGAGACCCTGTTAGTGCCCATGCCCACTGAGCTGCCCTATGTCTGCAGCTGGCCCATGCACTCTCAGAATCATGCCTGTGCAAGAGGCTGTCTCCTTGGAACTAAAACACACGTGCACCTGTCACAGGAGCTCCTTCCCCATCAATGGACCAGCTGATACCAGCATCCTTACTATCCACCCTTCCTGACTGAGGAAGAAAACAAACACCAACAAACATTTTGGATGTCAGAACCTAAAAAGGCTGCCTCTTCACTGATGCATATGAAACTGCTGTTCCTTCGGGAGTGAAGGTATACAGTATATATTAGTTCATTTTGGAATATCTTCTCTCACCAATGAAATTAAGGGTGAAAATTCTTTATATGTATGTGTGTATATATATGTTTTCTTATGGTCAATAAGGTACCACATTGAAATCAAAACTAGAAAAAGGAAAAGAAATTGAGCAATAGGGTATACCTGTGGAGTAAGTCTGGTTTTAGTCATTATACAGGGTTCTTCTGCTGGTTACCTCCCTCAGTCATCAAAGTTGAGGGCTTACCTCCAGCATAATTGTGCCCTCTGACTCTTCCTCTAAGAAGCAATATTTTGGGTACTGCCCTCTAATTACACTCCAACTTCATTCAATAACTATTGTGTCAAAATTCTGTCCTCAACTCACTCGTCTATACCATCATCTTTCTATGTACTCATGTTTTTCATTTCGTACCTCAACAAAATATAAATAAAGCATACTAAGCATTTATGGAAAAAAAATCTGATGAATATGTAGATATGCATATTTCTTATCTCTGTGTTATCTCTTTCCTTCACAATGTTATTCGTTTGACCCATCTCATAATGCAAATGCACTTGAAGAGTTTCTTCAGCTTTGTGTTGTAGCTTTCATATTTCCACAGTAAACTTCAATTAACTTTCTGGTTTAGTATAGTTGTGTTCTTAGGTATTGGAACCAACACTTAAGTTTATTACATGCTTCATAAACTACATATAAAAAGAATTGTATCAATATTTTATTAACTTTTGTATCCCTCAATTATTTCTGTCTTTTCAAGGCAAAACATGACATTAATACAACAGGAAAGGAACATGGGAAAGGTGAGTTTATGCTGCTTAACAGCAGTTTTCTTAACATTGTAAGTTTTAGGAAGCCCTTCAAAATTTTGACTGCCCAAAACACTTAAGAATCTGATTTAATGATTGTGGATGTCTTCAAATATGCTAAATTGTCCCTAACTCAGGTTTAGGGTAGGAGGGAAAGGAATTTGAAAAAGGAAATAAATCCACAGAGCAAATTATGTACTGATAATCTAAGGACTATAATTTTTGATAGGCCCAGTAAAGGTACAATTTCTGTAGACATGGATTTACTATAGAATAGAATTGACTATTTCAGTTGAAAGGAACCTACAGCAATCAGCTAGTCCATCTGCAGACACACACTTGCAGCACATAACAGGGAATATTTAAGTGATATTGGTTGTCCTTTCCACCAGGACTGTAGCTGTGCATTGTTTCCCCCAGCAGCAAAGAAGACTGAAGAGGGTCCTGCCCAAACTCTCTTTCCCATTGAGGAGGCTGTGCATTTCCACCTCTGTATTTCAATTAGCTGCCTGCAGGGCTGTAAATCAGATCAGCGAAATACCCTGAGATAAACCAAGTATTTTTGGAGGTGGTTTTCAAGTCAGATTCCTCATCTGGATTATGGCACAAGCAACATAGACAATTACATCAGTGCAACTGAGACAGTGAATTCACAGAATCACAGAATCATAAAGGTTGGAAAAGACCTTGAAGATCATCCAGTCCAACCATTAACCTAACACTGACAGTTCCCAACTACACCAGATCCCTCAGCGCTATGTCAGCCCCACTCTTAAACACCTCCAGGGATGGGGAATCCACCACCTCCCTGGGCAGCCCATTCCAACACCCAACAACCCGTTCTGTAAAGAAATAATTCCTAATGTCTAGACTAAACCTTCCCTAGAGCACTTAAGGCCATTGCCTCTTGTCCTATCAGTTTATAATCCATTAAAGAGACTCATCCCCAGCTCTCTGCAACCTCCTTTCAGGTAGCTGTAGAGGGTGATGAGGTCTCCCCTCAGCCTCCTCTTCTCCAGACTAAACACCCCCAGTTCCCTCAGCCGCTCCCCGTACGACCTGTGCTCCAGACCCTGCACCAGCTTCGTTGCCCTTCTCTGGACACGCTCGAGTCATTCAATGTCCTTTTTGTAGTGAGGGGCCCAAAACTGAACACAGGAATCGAGGTGTGGCCTCACCAGTGCTGAGTACAGGGGTAAGATCCCTTCCCTGTCCCTGCTGGCCACGCTATTGCTGACAGAAGCCAGGATGCCGTTGGCCTTCTTGGCCACCTGGGCACACTGCTGGCTCCTGTTCAGCCAGCTGTCAGTCAACCCCCCCAGGTCCCTCTCTGACTGGCAGCTCTCCAGCCACTCCTCCCCAAGCCTGTAGTGCTGCTGGGGGTTGTTGTGGCCCAAGGGCAGCCCCTGGCATTTGGCCTTAGTGAAAGTCCTCCAGTTGGCCTCAGCCCATGGCTCCAGCCTGTCCAGGTCTCTCTGCAGAGCCTCCCTACCCTCGAGCAGATCAACACTCCCACCCAACTGGGTGTCATCTGCAAACTGACTGAGGGTGCACTCGATCCCCTGGTCTAGATCATCAATAAAAATGTTAAACAGGAGTGGCCCTAAAACCCAGCCCTGGGGGACACCACTCGTGACCGGCCGCCAACTGGATTTAACTCCATTCACCACAACTCTTTGGGCCCAGCCATCCAACCGTTTTTCACCCAGCAAAGCGTGTGCCCATCCAAGCCATGAGCAGCCAATTTTGCCAGGAGAATACTGTGGAAAACAGTGTCAAAGGCCTTACTCAATTCAAGGTAGACGACAGCCACAGCCTTTGCCTCATCCAATAAGCAGGTCGCCCTGTCGTAGAAGGAGATCAGGTTTGTCAGGCAGGACCTGCCTTTCACAAACCCATGCTGTCTGGGCCTGATCATCTGGCTGTCCCACATGTGTTGTGTGATGGTACTCAGGATGAGCTGCTCCATCAGCTTCCCGGGCACCCAAGTCAAGCTGACAGGCCTGTAATTTCCCAGATCATCCTTCCAACCCTTCTTGTAGATGGGCGTCACATTGACCAATTTCCAATCTGTCGGGACCTCCCCGGTCAGCCAGGACTGCTGGAAAATGATGGAAAACATCTTGGCGAACACCCCAGCCAGCTCCTCCAGCACCCTCGGGTGTATCCCTTCCGGTCCCATAGACTGTGTATGTCTATGTGATGCAGCAGGTCACTGACTGTCTTCTCCTGGATTTCAGCAAAGTAGCTAGAAACAACCAGGAGCGAAAGAAGAAGGAACTGTTTTAGCACAACTTTTATTCCTGATGGAAATATATCATGGAATGGCTTCCCTGCCCCAGGCATTTCTGGATGCGAACAGCCCATCAGCACAGACAGAGTGTGCTGTACCCATGTTCAGGACATGAATTTTTGTTTCTCAGCAATGCAGTACTATTTCCTTCCTGTACATACGTATTTAGCCGTCATAGGTGCATTAAAAGGTAAAGTAGATGCTTATATTGTTTTTTTCTGTATATATAGTAGAATTAATTGAGATGCTGGTTTAACTTGTTGAGAAAAAGAAGCTTTGTTTCATCTTTTGAAAAGCAGCACTGAAGCTTTCATTCATCTGCTTTTCATCCAGTGTTCTTTTCTGGCCTCCTTTCTGCTTCCTGCCACACAATGCGATATTATTATGAAAGCATTTAAAGTAATGACAACTATATTAAGAACACATCACTTCGGAAAAAAATTAACCATTTTTCCCTGTGTAGGCAAAAAAGGAACAGAAGTTTGCTTGAATTATGAAGGCCACACACACACACTGGGCAAGTGTCACATGATCTCTGAAAATTATCTAATTGAGCCACAGCTGGAGACAGTCACACATAACTGTACCACTCAGAGTGCCTATGACGCCATTTCTTGCCCTCCATCCCCACACAGTTTTTCAGCCAGATTGCTAAAACAGGATATTGAACACTGGGGAAAGAAATGTGCTTAGATAACAGCGCTGATATGCTAGTCCATCAAGGCTTGCTATGTATGCTCCACAGAGGAACAGAGATATGCTTCTTCAGAAGCAGGGCTGGATAAATTAGGAACTTAATGTGTGTGATTTAAATCTCTCTTTAGCAAAGCCCTTTTTCCTTTCCATCAAAGACTCAAGGGAAACTGAATATCTAATGTAGAAACAGCCATTACCTTACTAAAGATAGTCCTTGTTTCAGGAGAACACACAGGCACACAATTTTAGGTACATGGGTAGCCACTGAAGCATTTTAAATGCATTAAAGCATGTCTGAGCATCTTGTTAGGTTGTGGCCAGTGAACCAAATTGAAGTACTAAGAATCTTGCAAGCTGTTTTGCGTGGGCACCCAACTGACTTTGGGGAATGCAGCAGTAATACAGGCTTCTGATTCTCTGCATTCAGCTTGAAAACATGGTTGTAATGTCTGATCTCAGGCCAGCAGAAGTTGATGGGAAGTTTATACTCTGAAGTAGATTTCTTATGGAGCAGGTCTTATATTTCTTGTCCAGCTATGGGCCAATAAAATGGCCAAGGAATGTAGGAGAGCTTTCAAAAATATTATAAAGAAAATAAAAAAAAAAAAAAAAAGAATGAGAACTACAGAGAGAAAAAAAAAATAATCTGAAGAGTTTGGGAATATCAAGTTAAAATATTGTGCCACATATCTGACTCTGTAAAGCTATTTACAGTGACTATTTACTATATTACTATTTAATACATCAGTAACTATTTACTGATGTATTAAAAATATACAGGATGTAGACCAACCACAACTGGTGTTGAATTGGCCCTAGGACCAATCAGATAAGATATTTAATACTGCTAACCAAAGAGGATATTAACTACTGTCCCTGTGTAATAGAATTGTATCTCTTCACCATGAAATGACTGATTCTGAATTTTTAAGTGATAAATAAGTCATGGGAAAAATTTGAAAAATGGTTTTCTGAAGAGGAAAAAATGTCAGAAATTTCCTGTTATTAATATTTCATATCCTTATACTATTTGTTACATGCTCTAGCACACACAAATATAACTCGGCATAAAACATTTTCTTGTATAATGCAATATAATGAGTCTTTAAAGTAAGAATGAATCTGTTTGAATAGAAGGTACCAGATGTGTATTCACTAAGATGAAAGACTTTTCTTTCATCAGTGCATAGAAGATTTATGCTTGTAATTCCTCCTAGAGGATGGAGAAGAAATATTCATGAACAGAAGGTGCGATGCAGTATGATCTAATGGATCATTCTAATGCTGAAATCCGAGAATTTCTGTGCTAATCCAGCCATTGCTGTAAGTTTTTGAGACTTTTTTTTTCCCATTTCTGTCCCTCAGACTTCCCAACTGCAAATCCTGTGCATTCCAGTGCTTTTATGGAGATGACTAATTAAATTTCTATATAGAAAATCTATAAGATTAGGAGTTAAGTAATAGCATTTTATTCTTATAATCATCTGGGATTCAGACTGCCAAAGAAGGAATGTGGAATATACATGGAGTGTGTTAGGTGCATACAGGCATCCTGATGTACCTGTAATAATTTACATTTAGAGGGATTATTATAATTGATGGTTTCATCCATTCACTTCTTATTCATTATAAAACATATAAGTGAATTTATAATAAAAATTCTAAGAACTCTAAGGTACTCTATGTTGAGGGTCCTTCCCTTTAGAAGCTCTTCCACTTCACAGGGAACAAGTAATCTTCCAATGGGAGTTTTGCGTTTGACTTCAGTGATGTCAGGATTTCAACGCAGTGTCTAAGTCACTACTGAAAATAAGACTTTGGATTGAAAGTCACTTATGTGGTTTTAATATATGGATGTGTAGTGTTTTGCAAAAAAAATGTTCCTTTCACTCATCTTTCAGCAGCAAAATGAGACACAAGCAGAATCTGAACTGAATTATCTCTTGCACTTGAACTGAAGGGAAAACTGACACTTTACAAACATTTAAATCTTCAGAATATAAAAAATATGTCACAATTAATGCCAGATCAATATCCTTGATTTAGATCTTTTGACAAGTAATTGCCCCGCCCCAACTCTTTCCTTCGACTTCCCCCCATTTTGCCTGCCACATTTTAGAATTTGAAATTAAAAGCATAAATTATATGTTGTAGCTCGGAGCTAAAAAATGATTCTGTCTCTGAATGTTCTTTTAGAACCACAGCCAGCCAAAACTAATTCAGCACAGTCTTGCTGAAGTGCTTGGAGCAGTCTGTCTAAACAGCACAGGCCTTCTTAATTTACCAAACGCTCACACTGCCTCCAATTAGGATGAAAGTGACTGTGCCATTGAAGAAAAAAGTAACTTGACTCTTTCAAGCAGCAGTTGCGAAAGTATAAAAACTTGCACAGATCAGGCTTTCAGACTCAGGTCAGCTCCATACCTTTGACCTTCCTGAGAGCCTAACAAAATGCTAGTGGGAACAGGAAATCTTCCCTGTTTGTACAGCTGCTGGATATCATACGTTGCATCTGCCCTTGTGGAGACCTAGCTTTTATTACATATCAAAGTGACAACCCAGATCATTGCAGTGGACTGACTCCTTGCAGTCCATTATGGGTCATCTCCCTGAGCAAGCCAGAAGACATCTGAACTCTTCTATGCTCTGTTTGAGCTATCATTCACTCTTCAAAAACGGACAGTGCGAGAAATTTCATAGGAATATGCAGGAAAACTTCTTGCGTGCAGCCATAAAAAGCTCTGTATGACAGAGATCCTTAGCAGGAGGAGACTTTCTGGATTGGTGTTAATGGTTAGGGTTTTGTTCGCATGTGTTTCTTTTCACACTTCTAACGAAAAACTATGCATATGGAATTTCAATTTGAGATCTAGGGTGCTGAAACATGGTACTAATGCACAGACGGGAGGTGCTGGAATGATGATTGCTGGTGCTTGTCAGTTATAGCTACAGCCATAATGGTGCATTGGATGAGTGAACAAAGAAAGAGTATGCAAATTTAGAATTAGCGCCTGTAGCATAAGTTGACTGCACCAGTAGGAAAAATAAGGTCACATTTTCTGACTTTGGTGTACTTTGCAACTTTAATAATATTCTTTTGTTAGGAATACAAAAAATAACTATGACATATTATTTTCTGCAAGCTATGTAAACAAATTTGTCATGACCAGCCACTTTATTTTTGTAATCTATATGATTAATGGTTTCTTTGGCCACCAGTACATGAAAATCAAAGTAAAAATATTTTGTTCTTCAATTATGCCTGTTGTGCATCAAAAAATCATTTGAGGTGGCCCATGTAAGTTACTGTGTGAAACGAACAGTATTTAGAAAGAAACACGAACATTTTTTTTTGCATTTTCAGAAGGTTTTACCATAAGTGTGAGATAAAAGCTCAATTGGTATTTATTGAATCTGGTTTGATTTCCCTGCAATTAAATCTAATTTTATATGATTGGAGAAGACTAAGTAGATCTCAGAGATTTAAAACATCAAAATAATACTAAGTAAGCATGATACTGCTATCAATAATCACATTACTCTTGTATAATATGACTGTTTAAAATACTGGTGGACTTAAATATCATTATTAGAAATACTAGAGTCCCTGTTCTGTTACCAGGTTTTTCACAGGGTTGTTTATTTTTTTAATTCAATTTGCTCTCAAATACCTAAACAGCTGAAGCAAATTTCATCTATCAGAGAAGCTGCAAAAATAGATATTTTATGGTGTTAATGATGCGTAAAAATAACAGGGGGAAATTATTTTGTATTTCATCAATGTACTCAAGAGGAATTCCATCGACAGAAATCTCTGCTTTATCAGATGTTTCTACTTCCTCTCTCATATGTTCCCATGGAAGTATTAAGCTGGAATGAAAATGGAGAGGAGAAAGGATGTAATTTAAATCTTCACAACAGAGTCAATTTAAAATATGAAAAGTTCGCAAATCAATGGTATTAAAACAGTTATTGAATTTAAATATTAATAAGATGGGAGGAATTGATGGACTGGAACTAGAGCTACTTAGTGGAGCACCATTAGCTTGAAATGGGAAATCTAATTTTCTTACAACTGAAATACCCACAAATTGGAAATACACTGTTGTGACTGTGATTCATAAAAGTGTGGACTAACATCACCCTTCCATTACACCTAACTCAGTGAGTGCCTAGGCACAAAAGAACCTCCAAATAGTCTACTGTTTATGAATTACATATCTTAAATACATTACAAAATTTAAATGAGGAGCCTGGCCCTGTGCTGCTGAAATTCAGTTGGCTAGAATCTACACAGTGAAATGCCTTTGACTTCCCTGTCACATCACCAGCCATGTTATTATGCCAGAAAGGATTTTGTCTCAACATTTCCTTCAGTAGAATTGCAAAGGCTTCATGTCATTTCACTGTGCCACTAAAAAACTTTATTTCATACGATTTGTATGGGTCAGGACTTAAATTTTTACTGTGACAATGAAACGGGTAAGGCATATATCAGAAACTTCGCAGAGGTATTCTGAACATATACTTTCCACAGTTTAGTTCCATGACTTTGGATTCCTTAGGCTGGTTTTTTGTTCATTTGTTTGGTTTTTGTTGTTGTTTTGGTTTGTTTCTATTTTCCCCAAAGAATAAACTATAGAATATTTTTTCACCTTCTTTCAGAGCAGTATCATGCACTGAGCATTATTTTCCAGCACATAACCAAAAAATAGTTTTGCATAACATGAAACAGGCCTATGTCTATTAAAAGCTTATTTTAGAGCAGACCTATTACAAGAATGCATTATGACTGTACTCTTAAGAATATATAAGTAGTTTTGATATTTACCTGACCATTAAAACATATTGTTGTATACTGTACTCTCAACTGGGAATATGCAGTAAGATTTTCACTGCGACCTGCTGTATAGGATTTATTCTGCCTGATCTTGCAGTAATTCTTTATGTTTATGCGGATGCATGCAGTGCCACGGTTACCTAAGCATTTGAATCTCTGGCCTGAGAATATTTGTCACTCCTGAAATCTTTCACAACCTTAATTCACATCTGGATGATGAAAACAGACTTAGCTCAGGATGAGTCACTCATCCGTATACAGGATGTGATAAAATTGCTTGTCCACTTTTTCTTTGTTCTTTTTGTTCCTCTTATTTGGTTAATTAGTGTTGTACAAACTACAGGCCATGAGCAAAATAATGCACAAAACATTGCAATGGACTGCTGCCCAGTGTTTCCCAGGGATCAGAGAAGCATTCCTCTCCTTTGAGCATGTACACAAGAT